>NC_056746.1:639651942-640011942 GCF_019279795.1 Protopterus annectens | reverse complement strand
GCAAAATTTGAATGAGCAGGACAAGTGATTTGTTCGAATTTGCAAATCTTCATAGGATCATAGGAGATTATTAGGCTAATGGCTTTGGGGCCCTTACAAGCCTAGCCAAGAGTTTATCCCCAAAAATGAAACCTCAGTCAGCACCTGTTGCCCCTGTCAGTGAGGAACAAAGGTGGAACCCCTGGGACAAATTTGTGGTTTCCCATCCACTCATCAAGGTTGTGCTTGAAGAGGGTCAGCGAGGTATTCTGTTTGACATATATGGGAAGTCTTTTCCAGAGACTGGGCAGCCTCTGGGAGACAAACCTGTCTTTCCAGCAGGTTTTGTTGATGTCTCATATTAGATTTAGGCCTTTTGAGAAGGTAATGTGTAAGGAGTTAGACTTAAAGATATGGAGCACCTCTAGTAGGGCAGAGTCTGATATTGCCTTGTAGGCGAAACACAGATCCCCTCTGAGCAATCTGTGTGATACCGAGTAGAGTGATAGTGATTTGAGCCTGTCCTCTTGACATAGGAGTTGATAGTCTGAATCCATACAGTAACCCATGTCAGAAACTGTAATGTTTACTAGAAGAGACTGACAGATTACTGAAATTTAACATATGCTCAAACCATATTTGGAGAAATACAACAATAACCAAATGCATTTATTAATGTCACATTTAAAACAAATAATTACAGCTGCAAAGTTGCCTAGTCATTTTAAAATTAAAAATATATATTATAAACACTGCTGCTTGTTAACTGCTCAAAGTCTGTGAAGTCAATACATATACAGTTTATATAGATATATAGATATAGATTAACTGCTCAAAGATTGTGAAGTCAATGCATATACAGTATATATAGATATATAGATGTAGATTAACTGCTCAAAGACTGTGAAGTCAATGCATATACAGTATATATAGATATATAGATATAGATATATGTAATATAACATGGTGTTGAAATATATGTAATATAACATGGTGTTGACGTTGCTCTAGTACTGAGGCTGTTTTGGTGACTGACAGCCCTAATAGGCTGCTTTTCAGTTGATTCTTGAGTTAATTTGTCTGATCACTTTTGTTCTATGTATGGGCATAACAGAGGAGACTGAATCAGGCTCATAGAAGGAGAGAGAGAGATGAACTGACATGTGAGTTGATGTCACATGTTACAAGAAGCTGGCAACAGGACCATAGATGAATGTTACTATAATATGTCCAATAAAGTCACATAGCAGTCTGTACTTGTTGCAGATTGTTTTTTAAAGGACTGGTAATGTGCAGCACACGTCAATACATGTGGATAGGTTCAGCATGTTGTGCAAATATCATTTTCATTTCAGAATCAAAATATTGATTTTGCCTGAAATGGGGGGATGGGTTTGACATAATAGTTAATGTAGTCATATTATAGAAACAAAGTATAGGGTTACAGGTTGTAGTCTAGGCTTAAAATGGCCCTTCAGGGCACTTAACTTGAAATTTGCCCATAAATATAATTCTCACCTTCAAAAACATGTAGTTATTACTGCAAAGGTAATAAGATCACTAAAAATAGCTAGACAGAGTTATGATGGCTACCTAGCTACCTAAATAGGAGTTCTACATCTGTTAGATTCCCAGTCAACATGGGCCCAAGGCAATTTCTCCAACGTGACAATTCCCAGTATGGTTTAATATTGTTTTGTCTGTCTTGCAAGCTTGTGATGTATGAGCTGTGTTTGACCTTTAATGGGTATTTTCTTTTTCCTTGATGTTGTATGATTATGGCGTTAGTATATATTAGTAAGGGGTGTATGGGGCTTGCCACATTAAAAAAAAGACAACTAATTTCCCAAAGTATTCAGTAGGTGTGCATTCTGTGACTTTACCTAGGGTGATATTTTTGTCAGATGTCTATCTTCAGGTTTTTGTAGTGGATCCCTAATGGATCCCTAGATAATCAGATCAGACACATTTACAAATGACTGGCAGCTGGCTTAGAGAATTAAAGAGCTACTAACAAGTTGTTTCTTGTGGTACAGAGGTACAAGGTTTGATTCTCTCAGCCTTCTTTGCCTATCTGTATGACTCTGAGCAAGTCACTTAACCAAACACTGCTCCTGGGCTTATTCTGAAAAAGGTCCAAGAAAATGCAACAACTATGGCAGGCATGTTGCATTACAGTTCATCAATGTAATTGCAATATATAAATGCTTTGGTTCTCAGAACTGCTAAAGTTCATCATTGTATGAGTACGTTGTGCTCTTCTTCCGTAAGATCCTGGCTACTGTTTCATAACTAAACTAACACACAACGAAGTATAACATAAGATGAAGTCATGGCAACCTGCTGCAAAAAATAAGAAACTTTTAATAAACTGAGCACTTTCATTCCTAAAGATAGTACTTCATCAGAGTTAAAAACACAGCAGTTTATACAGGGTTTAAAACCTTGTGGTCTTGTGGCATAAACGTGCTCAGTTTATTAAAAGTTTCTTATTTTTTGCATCAGATTGCCATGGTTTCATTTTATGTTACACCTGGTTTGATATACCATTCATTTCCCATAGGTCTTAGTGTTAGTTACCACCCACAGTTTTACATCCTGAGCCAGTTTTGCTGAGCTTAGTAAAGTGCACATCTTAACAATTAAACTGAAACTCTTTTTCAAAGAGTTAGTTTTTGAATAAATATTTCTTTGAAGTAGAGGGATGAGTAAAATAAATTACAATGCAACATGAACAAACTGGTTTAGTATTCACATTTTTGGATAGTGGGGCATTGTTTTTATCCATGTAACTGCAGATAATTAAAGAACAGTCTGAAAATCAAATAAAATAAATGTCACAATCCTTTCTACAACTATTGTGTGACATTTGTCAGCCACAAGTGAGTAGCAGAGCTGTTGCCCTACACTGGCAAGCGTGACATCTCATGCAGAGGTCCGGCAATTAAAATGTTTAAGGACTGCAGATATGGCCATTTAGTACAACCCTGTTCTTTTACCTGCCTTGTTTTGAAGAGAGTTTCAAAATAAATCAGCCTTCTTTTAAAAGACGTGAGGACCATTCATTGAAAAAGAAATCCCGGCAGTTTCTAGAGGTTAAGAGCCTCAGTGCTCTACCCCAGCAAACAAATGCAAAATAAATACATACATACATATATAAATAAGAAAGCTACTGACTTACAAACTATCGGTGCATCTAAATGAAGAAAAAAAAAACTTGTGTAGCCATATAATGGGGACAAAGACATAATTAAGTCAAGAAGACAAATGTATATGAACAACAAAATAATGTTAGTGTGGCATGCTTCAATAACAATTTTGGAGTAAAATAAATTAAAAATATAACACACAAGACAGTGCTTCTGTTTTATTACTTTATCACAGAATATTGAGATAGGAAAAAAATATTTTTTTAGTTTTAGGTTGGAATTTTCCTTTGGCATCTTTTAATATTTATCTTTGTAAAGTTAAAATTGAATATTATGGAAACTGAAGATATCCAGGTGCATTACTTCCATTTATAGACTTGCCTAGTTACCCTATTGTACAATTTCCCCTTCTAGTCAACAGATATTATAATAATCTATCAAGCACTTGTATGCTGTGTGTATTTTTTCAGGGGAAAAAAAACATATGAAGCACTGTTTTAATAACAGTACTATTACATGAATTTAACAAGTCATATATTTTCATTTGTCTCACAATGTATAATATTATGGTTCATTACCCACTGGCAAAATTAACAAAATAGCAGTAATAAACAGTAATATACCTACTAAGGTATACCTTCTAAATGCTTTAAAGGACCACTATGGGCAAACAATGAAAAAAACATATATTTTTTATCTTGCCATGATTTACTGCACCTCCTGAAGCTGCCTGCAGAAAAATAAGTACTCATTCCTAATTTTATTTATTTTTTACTCTTGTCTGCCCTCATGGGGGCAGACATTGTGATTCCTTTGGAAAGCTAAATCTGTCTCAATGCACAGACTGTGAGAACAAATAGCCCTACCATTTGTTGTCAGACAAGACTTCCATTCACTTAGAATGGACAACCTGAAAAAAAATGTCAAGTCTGAGAATGCAGCTCATGTGTCATTGACTGGTATGTGCTGAGTTTTACAAATGCTGTTCCTATTGATGTACTACACATTGTCTGAAAGAAACTTGCAAAAGTGTCAACAAATTACTGAGATAAAAAAGGCTTTTCACAAGGAGCAGTTTTGCAAGTTTCAATTCCTGGCCAAGTTACTCCTCCCCTCCTTCAGTGGGCTACAGTCTCACATTTCCAGCTTGGGTAGATTCAACTATTTCATCAGCTTTGTATGACAATAGACATCAAAAAATTCACAGCCTGGTCCGCCACTAAAACTGTTCCCTTATATGTCTCTTCACTTCTGAATAGCATTTCCCCAGGAATAAAAAAAAAAAAAAAAAAACAAAGCACACACATCAGTCCAGAATTTGGGCCAGTCTATCCATTTCTTAATGTGCACAGTAAAACATTCAGTTTATAATGCATTCTGGCCGCTGACATGGTTATCTTTACATAGTTATTCTCTTATAGCATAACCTGAACTTATGGTATTCGATGCCAAGGTTTACAACAGTTCTCAGTTTCTTAACAATGACCTCCCAAGGCTCTGATGTGATCAAGTACTTTGTCAATATACTGTAAATACATAGATTAATACAAATATTTGTGCACATATGACACGTACAATAATACACATATACCATCAATAAAACAAGATAAATGCAATATAAATCATATCAATATAGTTATGCTTTCTAGTTTATGACCCTGTTTGTCTATGGAAACTTCTTTTTGAATTTATGTACAAGCAATTGTATATTTGTTGTATATTATCTTGTATAATTGTTTCTCAATATTCTAACCACTGTATGCTGCATCAGTTGTAAAACTCTGATTTTACTCATTTTATATTTTCTATGCTCTTTGTACAAAATAGCCATGTTTGTATAATTTATTTTTTTTATTTTTTATAGTTGTTTACTATGTATCTGGAGCTTTTCTGTCCGAGCCTCCGCTAAAAATGGTCACTTTGTGTCCAGTTGGACTAGCCTGGTAATCAAATGGAAAATAAATAAAAAAAAATAAAATATACTAAGAAAATCAATCAATATGCCAAGAAAAATCCAAAACTTAAGAAAAAAAAACACAGAAGGAAGGAAAATGTTTCCTTGATGCTGTCATGAAAATTCCACTCACTTAATTCAGATATTATGGACAAACATATAGTCAGGCACACTGATGTCCCACTCACCAGGCTAAACAAGGAGAAGGTTACTGTCAGCTGCCTGTCGGGTGCCAGGATCCGCCACATAACTCACGCACTCAGGTCACTCCACAACAAGTACAAATATGACTCTGTCATTGTCTATGTTGGTGTGAATGACCTGAGACCTACCTCCCTGGACTACATGAAAAGAGACATGGAAGTGCTCTCCGATCTTGTAGCCCAGGCAGGTATGACCCTAGCCCTGAGTAGTATTCTGCCATCGCCCAGAATGATACCGCAGTACAAGGACAAAATGATTGACTTCAACAATTGGCTAAGCTTCTGGTGTCATTCTAAGGGGATCCAGTATCTGTCTGTCTGGGACGACATGGTCAATAGACTACAATGCTTTGCTAGAGATAGCCTGCACCTGTCGCCCCTTAGATTCTGGATACTGGCTAAGGCTCTTGCTGCTCCTATAGTGCCTTTTTTAGACAAGGTTCAAATGACAAATTCACCACTGTAACAGGAACAGGCAAGCAAAAACAGAGGGTAATGCTACTCAATGCTAGAAGTCTAAATCTCAAAATGCACTCACTTGAAGCACTCCTTAAAATGGAGAACATTGATATCTGTGCAGTGACTGAGACCTGGTTCAAGGCTCCAGAGAGCACCCGTGCACTACCAGGCTATAACTCATACCACTCTTTTCAGCCAGCTAATCTGGACCGGAACACCAAAGGTGGAGGTGTATCCATACTCATTAAGGATATCCATACCTCCAGTCTAGTTGCTCAGCAAAATGCATCCGAGGTTAACCAAGTGCAACTAACTCTGGGCAAAACTGCAATCCAAATAGTAGCTTGCTACAGGTCCCCCACCACACCCCAGGATTACCATTCCTCTTTTATTGATATACTGGAAAATATTAGGGTTCAACCAAACACCCTAATAATGGGCGATTTCAACTACCCCCACCATTAACTGGGAAAACTACTCATGTACCAACTCCTTTGCTCAACGCTTTCTGGAATTCATAAATTCCAATGCCCTGGATCAACTTATCCACACCCCCACCAAGGGCAACAATATCCTAGACCTAGTCATTACCAACATGAGTGACCGGTGTTCCACACCTGAAGTGAACTCCTCATTGGTTAGATCCATCCATAAGCTAATCACCCTAGATATCCACATCCCACCCCCACCCCCATTAAGGAAACCAGGGTAAAAAATTTCTCCAAAGCCAACTTCATGCTTCTTAAGACAGAAGTGGCGAACTTCATAACACCCATGCAGATGGACAGTACAGTTACAACTGCTGAATCCTTCACAAATGCACTGTAAAAGCACTTACATGAGTGCATGGATCGTGCTATCCCAAACAGTACCAAGAAGATATCCTCCACAAAAAGGAAGCCAATCTGGTGGTCCCCTGCCATAAACAATCTGTACAACAGAAGGAAGAAACTGTTGCAAAAGAGAGTAAAATCCCATGAGTGGTGGATCTCCCTGGTCAGCCTCAGTAAGAATCTGAGATCCCTTATAAGAGCCGCCAAAGCTAGCTACGAAAACAAAATCGCCACTGATTCTAAGGACAACTACAAAGCATTCTATAGCTATGTCAAGAATCTCAATGGTAATACCCAGCTCTGCTCTGAGTTACAACACAATGGTACAAAAATTACAGAACCAACTGATATTGTCAACATCCTGGCAGATAGGTTCGGTGCTAACTTTACCCCCTCTCACTTGCAGAAGGGCCCATATCTATACAAGAAGAATGCAGAGTCCCTGTAATCACAATTACACAGGTAAAAGCTGCACTCTTTAAAGCCAAAAACACAGTATCCATGGGACTGGACAACATCCCGGACTGCATTTTACAAGAACTTCAGAACAAACTGGCTCCCCACCTAAGCACCATGTTCAATCATAACCTCACATCAGGCTTTGTGCCCACTGAATGGTCCACAGCAACAGTTATCCCACTCCACAAAGGGGGAGCCACCACTGATCCCGAAACTATCGCCCTATTAGCCCGACGAGCCTGGTCTGCAAGGCCATGGAATGTATCATCATGGAACTCATAAACAAAGACATTGGTAACCTCCAAACTCTGGACCCCACCCAGTTTGGGTTTGTGAAAGGCAGATCATGCCTCCAAAACCTAATTAATTTCTTTGAGGTAGTCATCAAAGCCGTAGATGAGGGTAAGGTGGTTCACACAGCCTATCTTGACCTCGCCAAGGCTTTCAACACCATCCCCTATTCTGGAATTATAGCTAAACTCACTAAACTAGATATAAATCCCTATGTCACAAGTTGGGTTGCTAACTGGCTCACTGACAGAACCCACACTGTAAAAGTTGCAGACTCCAAATCTGACTTCAAACCAATGACAAGTGGAGTACCACAGGGTTCAGTCCTGGGACCTCTCCTGTGTCTTATCTACTTCTCTGAAGTATAGGCTAACACAGAAGGCCTTTGGCTAATGAAGTTCACAGATGACTACAAACTAGGAGCCATAGTTGAGTCGCCAATGATGTGGACATCCTACAGAAGGGCCTCACTGAGACAAATGCCTGGTGTCAGAGTCATGGCCTCAAGCTCAATGCCAAAAAGTGCATTGTCATCCCCTTTGGTAAAAACTCTGTACCTATGAACTACCACATAGGCTGTAGTCTACTTAACACCGAATGTGTGATGAGAGACCTTGGGACCTAGGTGGACTGTAGTCTCTCCTTTAATAATCACATCACCACAGTAGTCAGGAAGTCCTTCTACATGGCACACCTCATCACAAAAGGTTTCTCATCCAGGAAAAAAAAGGTCATTGTCCCCCTCTACTCGACACTCATTAGACCCATTATAGAGTACAAAGCCCCCTTTAGATTGTACCTCACAAGACATCTGCAGCAGCTGGAAAGGCTACAGAAGTACCTCACAAAGAGGATTACTGGCCTCAAACAGATGCCTTACACTGACCATCTCAAAAAACTCCAGCTTTACTCCATGGCATATCGCCTACTCCAAGGTGATTTCTGCCTAGCATATAAAGCTATGTGAAACCCAGAGCTGTTGGACATGCTACACCTAAAGAAATCGCAATCCCTCTGAGCTACACACTCTAGGGACCTAAACCTTGTCACCACAATAAACAGGACATGCTGGAGGGATATATTCTTGTCACAGAGACTTCCCATACTCTGGAACAAGCTACCCATTTATGTCAAGCAAAGTTGCTCATTAGCACTCTTCAAGAAAAAATATTTGAGTGGATTGGATGGGAAATAGGAAATATACCCCTGAAATCACTTCTGTGGCTCTGCTCGACAGTGGCACAGGAAAATAACTTTCTTGGGTGGCATAAGCCAGAGAACCTTATTGGCTAGTCTTACTTAGGTCCTTGGGCTGATAGCCTAGTACCTACCTATGAACCTATTATTGCACTAAATACAATATTATGTAGCATTGAAATGTGCTGACATTATAAAGGTGACAGTTCATTATTTACTCATAAAACAAATGTCAGAATGGAAAAGTTCAAATAGTGGATAAAGAGAAGGAGAGGAAGAGAAGAAAAAGTGAGAAAAAGTATTTGTTAGAAGCAATAATTAGGGTAGATATTGGAGGCAAGAGAAAAAATTAGTAAAAACAACATAACAAGTAAGAGAAATGAAACCAAGGAAAAGAAGAAATAACATGGACAGCAAGATTTACAGCTGCAGACTGTCAAATGGATTGGTAGCAGGTGTCATAAAACTGGGTTTGGAGATATGCTTGGTGACTTTGTCCACATTAACCATGTATCATTGTGTGTGTGTGTGTGTGTGTGTGTGTGTGTGTGTGTGTGTGTGTGTGTGTGTGTGTGTGTGTGTGTGTGGTGTAAAAGAACTATAAAGCAAATCTGCACTGATACCTGCTTGCTGCCCTGCTGAGGGGGACACTTGTGCAAGTGCAGTGGACTGGCTCCAGTAGGAAGGAATGGCAGCATATCATAGAACAAGAAAATCTGGACAAGGCCATAAATAATAGGGGACAAAGGCCCAAAAATTGGGACAATTTATAAATATTGCACTTACAAACTTAGAAAGTTGATAAACAGGTTTTGCATTAGAGTGAATTTTCTTAAAGATATGAAGTCTGCAAAGCAAATGCCTGTCAATTTTCTGACTTTGGTCTTCAATGATTTGCCAGTGATTTGACAGAAAACTGCAATTTTATGAAAAACAGACAAAAAATCTGTACTTTCTGCAAAAATCTGTACTGTTGAGAGATATGGATGGGAATCTTGAACCAACACCCATCAATCATTTTCATTTGTTTGCCAAAGCCATTACAGCAGTGTTTTGCAGAGAGATGGGAAAAACCTTAAATTTGACTGGTATGTTTATTTATTTAATTTATTTTACATTTGTTGACCTTGAGAGTCCAATTGGATTACAAGTCCATTTTCAGTGGAGGCCCGGGGAGAAAAGCTCCAAGAGAACAATATTTTACAAAACATGGTTTTAAGGACAGACTTTTGACATACAATTTCCATAGAAGAGACTTTGACATACATAATAACTAACAGAAAGGATACATTTGTTCTCTACAATATAATATTACATTTTAGAAGATATTCCTAAGTTTAGGATTCCTGTGATAGATTTACTATCAGAGTAAAAGCAGAGAGACGTAGAATAAGGCTCCGAGGGAATTCCAAAATGGTGGTCGTCTAGTGTACAGCTTATGCACAGAGCTCCCTACCTCAACTACACCCTCTAGGATTCTAAATACCTCGAAAAGAGCTATTTTACCTTCATCACTTTGGAATTTTCATCACCTTTGCAGCCAGCAAGATTCAAAAACAGCTTTTCAACTTTTACAGCTTTTCCACAGTGTTATTTCCACAGAGATCCAGGGGGCCTGCTTCCACTTGAAGTACTCCTAACTCCACATGGCTAAACAGATAAAAATTACAAATGATCCTATTACAATGGATACACAAACAACAAAAGCCAAATCTTCAGCGATATTTTCACCAGAAAAAGAGGGACTTTCAAAAAGACAGAGAACAAATAAACAAAATGTGGAGCCTATTAAAAGCAACACTAATACCAAAGAGGATTCCAACTTCCACATGGATGAGCTGAAACAGGCCCTCCAACCCATTCATTCTGCCATACAAAGTTTTTCGGAACAACTTTCTACTCTAGGAAAATCCATCAATCAAATTCTTGACAGAGTAGACACACTTGAACAAAAAACACAATCTAATGAGTTTCAAATACAGTTCTTATCTGATGATCTGCGCGCCAAAACAGCTTCTATATCAGATCTACAGACAAAACTAACAGACCTCGAGGCTAGAAGTAGACGTAACAATATCTTAATCAGAGGTCTTCCTGAGAACTACGATAGCCAAGGCTTACTTAATGTTACAAAACAGATATTTGAATCACTACTACACTCAGATGGAGATAATCTTGAAATAATTATTGAGAGAGACCATCGTGCGCTACATAAACGTCAAGACGCCTCAGCACCTCACCAAATTTACACAAAGTTACTTAATTATCAGATTGCCCAAAAGATACTGTACTCGGCAAAAAAACAAAAAACCTTCATGTGGAACAATCACAAAATAACCTTCTCTCAAGATTTACCCCTTTCTATCAAAGAGAACAGACAAAAACTAGCTCCGTTTTGTTCTGACTTTATCAGAAGGAATATCAGATTCCAAATGCGCTTCCCAAACACCCTGATCTTCTTCAAAAACGACATTAAATTCACAGCAACCTCCCAAAGCGAAGCAAGAGAAGCTTTCCTTAAAGCATTCAACAAGGTTCCTGAATCTTAAAAAAAAATACTAGTACTAGCGCTTTAGCTGATGAACTTCCTATAAACTCTGTCTACTTACAGGTTGTTTTAAGGACAATTCCGCTCACTAACTCAGCACCAATATAATTCCCTTATTATTGTTAAAGATGTTTAAATGTTTTTTTTCCTTCTTAGAGCAGGTACACGTGTCAAGCAAGGAACTTGTGTTCAACGCGAGGTTTCCAGTAGGATATCTTCAGCTGGGGACTCTCAGGAGTGCACGCACATCAGGTTCAACCGTTACTAATCGCGCTTACAGTGCTTTGTGCAGTATGCAGTTCCTGCATACAATTTTAAGATCCTGCCTGAACATATCAGCTCAAAAATAATTTCCTGTAACAGGGACACTCTGGTTACGCTGAGCGGAGGTTGTCTCAGTCTGATAAGCCTCCTTTTTTAAAAGGTAAATAATTTTGTGATCAACATGCTTAATAAATACACGCTAAATCAACATAACGCAGATAGCAGCCCAACGTATGTAATAAGGAGCTGATTAGTACAATTGCAGTAGGATGCTGTAGGGAGATTGTGTTAGATAAACTCACGGTCACAGCAAAGTCCGAACAGTTGTAGTAAACACTAAATGGTCACAAGCATCTAGGGTAGCCAGTGTGAAACCAATTACACATATTGCAACACTGATATGCTGAAGATTACAGATATGCAGATAAATATTTTGTGATGGGAATTAAAGAAGTATTCTTGTGTAAGATGCCAGCAGTGGTAATGTGGCCACAGAAACAGATATAAGGCTGCAAAGTGAGGTAATGATATAATCAAGCATGCAGAAAACAATTGAGAAGGGGGTGCAAAGCTTACTCAAATATCAGTCAGAAGTCCTTACACCTAGTAAATGTTTATCACAGTTGGATAGGAGGGGTACAGAAAAGTAACAAGATTTATGGATTTAAATCAGTTCTGATATCGGTAGAGTTTGATCAGTGCAAATACTTTTTGCTCAGCTCTATTACAAATGTTTAAAATGTTTAAAATGTTCAGTTTGTTAAACTTTTACAACTTCTGCTATACTGATATATATACCAGTTACACTTCTCTGTATATAATAAGCTCCATGAGGTTTTGTTTTTGTAACAGTCTTCCACACTATTTGTTTTGTTTGTGATCTTATAAGAGTTGTTCTTAATTGTATAAAAACTGTTGTCTATGGGTTTCATAGACCCCCATTTATCATACGCGTTATGATTAAGCAAACAGGCTTGTAAATATATGTAAATTTCATCTTGTCATAGCAATCTGATATACTATTAGGATTACTTTTCATTTATGGACGCTCTCTGTGCATTGTAGTTAGGGATCTAGTCTGATGATCTTTTGGATGAGACTTTTTTTGTACATATGTATAGAAATATTCTGTTTATTATATGTTTGGTTTTGTACTTCTTCACCTAAGGGGTTTGGGTGGGTAGGCATGGGGTGAGTCAGAAGGAGTACTTTGCTACCTTTACCTTTATATTTAAATTTTTTACAAATTCAGTTTTGACGTGGTTCTCCAATTCCCCTCTATACTTCAACTATAGTGCAGATTCTCTCCAGCACTCACTAACCTTTCCATATCTACTACTAAGTATCCAAATATATAACGTTTCCTTCTACCCTGCTAATTGTTAACTTGCATGAGTTGGTCTATTGACTCTTGGAATATTAAAGGCTTACAAAATACTACTAAGAAAAAATTGCTACTCTGCCTTGTTTTTAAATCCCAGGCCAATATCTGTTTTTTACAGGAAACACACCTGTCTAAGGAAGAATGGGAGAAAGAAAACTACAGAAAATGGATTAGGACTATAATAAATGCTGGCGATAGCTCCAATTCTAAGGGAGTGGCCATTATAATTAAGAAACAATTCCAGGAAGCTATTAATGAGTTTAAATCTGATAAAAATGGTAGATGGTGTTATTTTACATCTTTGCTCCCAGACTCATCCAAACCAGTTATTTTTTTGAATTTATATGGACCATGCTCTCAACAACAAACCTTCATTTTAGAAATCTATAACATATTAAATTCATTCCAAAACTACTTATTCATAATAGGTGGGGACTGGAATGCTGTAATAGATCCTAGCTTAGATCGCACCAGTAACTCTTCCTCATATAATTTCCAAGCTTCTATAGCCCTAGAGGAACTTATCTCAGACTTTAATCTTATTGACGCTATTGCTTTTAGTAATATCTCGACCAAAGAGAACTTATATACTTTCTACTCTAACTGCCATAAATCCTGGTCACGTCTAGACTTCTTTTTAATCTCAGACCCTCTCTCTAAATTTAAAAATGCTTTCAATATTGAACCCCGATTTCTTTCAGATCATGCAAAAATCTCCCTCAAAATTAGATTTACGCCCCCTACCTTCACCTTCGCTAACTGGACCCTTAACAATAACTTACTAAATAACAATGACATACTAAATAAAATCAATGACATGCTATCTGACCTAGACATTAATCTTAAAAAGTCCCAAATTCCACCAGACATCCAATGGGTGGCTTGCAAAGCTGAATTAAGAGGATTTTTGATTAATAAAGCTTCCTTTCTTAAAAAACTCAACAAAAAAAGAGAAACTAATTTGACCTTAAAACTTTCTTTTTTAGAAAAAAACAGAGACTATACCCCGACCCAAAAATAGACAAACTGATCAATACAACACGTAAAGATTTACTTGAACTTCACACACATAACTACTCCCTGCAGGAACAAAAATTTATAGCAACCTACTCTGAATGGGTGCAAATTCCCTCAAGAACCCTGGCAAGAATACTAAAAAACAATAATGGTGCTCCTAGAATTTCCACTCTCCATTACCAGGGTAAAATTTACAAATCAGATACTGAAATAATTCAACTATTTTATGAACTATATTCAGATATTTACAGCAGAAATTAACGCAACACTTTTAAACCACAGATGGAGACCTTTCTCAACTCCATCAAATTTCCTTCTCTTAAGGCAAACCAAACCTCACTTTTATCTGCCCTGCTCGATATTCAAGAGATTCAAAACATCATAAATAACCTTAAAGTAGGCAAATCCCTGGGCCCAGATGGCTTTACCACTAACTTCTTCAAAGTTTTTAGCTCAAAAATTTCCTCTATTCTATTGAAAGTTTTCAACTTCATTATAAAGAAGGGTATTACTGACTTACATTGGAACAATTCAAAAACTATCTTGATATTAAAAAACAAACAAGATAAAGCAGACCCTCACAATTATAGACCTATCTCGTTAATAAACGTTGACATTAAAATCTTTGCTGCTATTTTAGCTAATAGACTCCAAAAGATACTCCCATCCTTAATATCCCCTGACCAAGCTGGTTTTATGAGCAACAGACACACATGGGACAATACCTTAACATTGGATTCCCTAATACAATTTACAAAAAAAGTTAAAAATCCGATATACGCCTTGACCTTGGATGCCTCAAAAGCTTTTGACAGAGTTAACTGGGACTTTTTGTTTACTACCCTATCTCACTTTAATATACCCAAAACCTTCTTGGATATGATCAGAATACTTTATACAAACTCACACACATACCTATACGTAAACAAACAGAGCTCCAGCCCAATACTGATCACCAACGGAACAAGGCAGGGGTGCCCACTTTCCCCCTTTCTTTTTAACATTTTTATTGAGCCCTTTTTTTTATATATCACCCAAAATTCACACCACTCTGTCCCTAAAATCTTAAATACTCAAGTAGCATTATCGGCTTTCGCCGATGACCTAAATTTATACTTTCAATTTCCCAATTCAGATTTACCTAAAATTATAAACGCCGTCAGGAACTTCTCTATTGCCTCAGAATACCAAATTAATAATAAAAAATCACATATTTTCCCAATCAATCCTAATGTCCACAAATCTTTCTTTTTTCCCGATTCTCCTTTCCAAATAACATATAACCTTAAATATCATGGTATTCACTTTGAACATAACCAAGCCTCCATGCTTCAAAATAACCTACTAAAAACATGGTCTAGTATATATCAAGATCTACAAAGATGGAAACTCCTGAACCTAGCGTTCTTATCCAAAGTAGCAATAGTGAAAATGAATGTTTTACCCAGACTCTTATATCAATTCAATGCTTCTGATATGATGGTTCCTAATAACTTCTTCTCCAAAATTAACAAGGATCTAGCCAAGTTCATCTGGTTTCCTAAGTCAGTCAGGATCTCTTACTCCAAGTTAATCTACCCTAAGGAGAAAGGAGGGCTAGGCCTTCCAAATTTTCAACTTTACTACACGATCATCTGTTCTAATAGGGTCTGGTCTATCTCAAATTTTAATAGTAAAGCTCATATTCACTATCCATCCTGGATGAAAATTTGGCATCATCATATTATCTCCAACAAAATTAATCCACAGGCTATCCCCTTTCTATCCTCTACTTCCATGACCAACTGTAAACTAGCTCACACCCTGAAACACAAGATCAGGCTTTTCCAAAAACTGATTAAGGACATCAACCTTGAAAATATCTTACCCCTTCTCCAACCAATACATCATAACCCAAACCTCAAGATCAATAATAAAATGTTTGACCTCACTGAATTCCCCCTCATCAAATATCTTAATATATGGGATATTCTCAAATACAGGACTAAAACTCTTGCCAAGCTACGTTTAATTCTTGAGACCAATAACAAATACACAGTTATTCTCCGGCAACTAAGAGAAATTATACTTTCACAACCTATCAATCTCTCTCCCAATCCTCAGGAAATCAACAAACTAGGTGAAATCATTTCTGTTATCTCGAGCCCTAAAAAAACAATTTCATCCTCTTACAAACTATTGAATGACTTATTATACAAATCTAATTGCCTTTTCTCCAACTATTGGGATAACCTTGGTTCCCCCATTACAGAGGATCAAAAACTCTCAGCTATAAAATCTACTCTAGAACTCTCCCTTTTCAAAAAACTCTTATATACCCAACTGATGCTGAACAATAACTCTTACTACACTCCTGTAACACTCAATAAATTTAACCCCAATCTATCCCCCTCATGCTCTTGTTGCCCCTATCTGAGAGCTGATTTACTACACATTATGTGGTACTGCAACCACTCTCATAAACTCTGGTGCTCTCTAAAAGTCCGTCTGCAGAGAATGGGATACTATAACTCCACACTTTCATGGGAAACAGCCATTCTACAAATCCCCCCCCTCTAAGTTGCCTAAACTACAACTCCACATTTTAATTATTTTCTGTTCCCTTATTAAATTATACATCACAAACAACTGGATGGATCGCACTAAACTATGTTGGAGGGGTTTCAAAGAGATGGCTTGCAAACACATTTCTGCTCATAAGTTCATTATAAATGGTCCCAAGAAGAGAGCCTATTTTAGCAAATTATGGAAATATCTAATTGATTTAATTTTTAGTGAATAATTCCCTATCTCAGCATTTAGTGAAATACATATCCTTACCCCTGTTATTAACTGGAGATCCACTGCCAACTCAAATAATTCTCTTTTTTCCTCTCCTTAATATCTCTTTAAAGGACTGGTAGCACATTATTTTGTAAATATTGTATATAAGTGTTTTTGCTTAGATTGATTACAATGCCTTCTTTATCTTTTTTCCTTCCTTCCTTTTTATGTACCATTGTTAAAATGTCTTCATGTCCATAACAACTTGTGATAATTCAAAGTTTAATTTTAATGATCATAATCACAATGTTCTCTATCTTTATGTATGCATTGTTTTCTATTATGGAAAAATAAAAGAAACATTTGAAAAAAAAAAGAATAAGGCTCCGAGAGAGCAGATGATGCTCACTATAGTTGACAAGGATAACAAATTGATTCACTATATGTCTTCGCCTGGTTTTAGTTGAGAAGGATACCAAATTGATTTACAATATGTCTTCTCCTGGTTTTATGGAGAGCTCAACATTGCTGGGATAGTTTTCCCTAACTCCTGGAGAGATGGGATGAGCAGTAGATTAACAGTCCTAAGTGGGTACAGTACTATGATTGGTTGGTTGGCTTAGCAGAGTTGCTTAAGTTAGGTGAAGCGTTCTAATGTGACATTAGCCAGGGGGGATACAGGAGCACAGTCGATTATTCAAAAAGTGAGTTTTAACAAGTTTCTTGAATTGTGATGGGGATTTGTTGTCAGTTAGGTGGGCAGGAAGGGAGTTCCAGGTTTTTGCTATACAGTGGCTGTAGACAGACTTACCAGCTTCAATGTTATATTTAGTTACTTTGAGGAGGTTTTGTGTGCTAGACCTCAAAGGCCTGGCAGTTGTATAGGGTTGCAAAAGATTTTGTAGGGCTGGGGTGTTTTCTGAGTTATGCATTATTTTGTGGGCTAGTGATAGTTGATTGAGTTGAAGTAGTAGTGGTAGTTCTAGCCAATTGAGTTATTTTAGTCATTCACAGTGATGTGTTCTGATGGGAGAGGCTGTAGCGAATTTGTCTATCTTATTATAACAACTATCAAGTTTGTTTAGGTCAGATTTGTGGAGATTTGTAAGCATGGAGGAGGCATAAAGTAGGGTGGATAGTAGGTGAGTCCCTGCTATTGTAGTTTTTGAGTGGTCAGTGAGGAATTTTGTATTGCGATATAGTAGGCCAAGGTTTTTATGCACTTTTTTATGGTTATAGAAATATGTAGGTCAAATCTAATGTGATTATTTCAACCCCTGATGGTTTGGTATGATTTCTGGGGGTGATTGTGGTCTTGTTAAAGTAGGAGATGAAGAAAGAATCAGTGTGAGGTGTGGCTCTATGGGAGCTAAAGAGTACTAGCTTTGTTTTTCTTGGATTCAGAATGAGCCTTTGGTTTGAAATACAAGTTTCTGCTAGGGAAAAGCATTCTTGAGTTAGGGAGTGAAGAATGTCAATTGATTTGGCTGTGCATATTATGGTGGTATCATCTGCATATTGCACTATTGAGGCTTTAGGAATACTGTTTGGGAGCTGATTGGTGAAGAGGGTAAAAACAAGTGGCCCCATGATGGAGCCTTGGAGTACTCCTAGGGAGACTGGTAGGGAGGGGTGAGTTGGTTTTGCCACATAACAGATTGTTCCCTTCCCTCTAGGCAGTTTTTGAACCAAGAGATGGCAGGGGTGGTAAGGTTTAGAGTTGCTAGTGAAAGAAGGAGTTTATTGTGGTTAACCATACTGAATGCTTTGGACAAGTCAAGGAAGGTGGCAGATACAAGGAGTCCGTTGTTTCTGTGAGTATTGACAATGTTGGTGAATTCTGTTAATGCGGTGGAGGTGCTATGGAAGGGTCTAAAGCCATGTTGTTGCATTGCTATTAGATTATTTTCTAGGAGATATTTCATTAGTTGCTTGTGTATTACCCTCTCTAAAATTTTAGATAAAGGGGGTAGTATGGCTACGATAGTTATTGAGTTCCAGGGAGGTTCCCCCTTTATATAGAGGGATGATATGTCATATTTTCCATAGCTTGGGTACTATACACTCAGAGATGGATTTGTAAATTAGGATGGAGGCAGGATATGATGTGGCTTCTGCAGCCAGGTGGAGGTATTCAGCGGGTAATTTATCTGCGGCTAGAGACGTTGGTTTGAGCTTGCGGAGGAGTTTTTCAGTGGATTTGGTTGGTTTTGAGTGGAAGCTGAACTGGGGGCAATTGTTAGTTGGGATGGGAGGTGGATTTTTAGGGGTGGGGATGTTGTTATAGGGTTGGTTGTTTGCAAGGGTCTAGATGGTTTCTGTAAAGTATTTATTAAATTGAGTGGGGATGTCTTCTTGGTTGTTATCTATTTTTGGGGCTGGGGTAGTTGTTTTACCTGGTTGTAGAATAGAGTTAATTGCTGCCCAGAATTTTTGAAGGTTGTTCCTGTGCTTATCCTGTAACTTTTGGTAGTAAGATGTTTTGTCTGTTTTGTTGAGTTTTTTGGCTTTGTTACATAGTTCAATGTATATTTGTTTGTTCAATTGGGATTTACTGTTGAGGTAGTTGGTCCAGGCCTTGTTTAATTTTTTGAGGAGGGATTTTGTGTCTGGGGTTAACCAGGGGGGCATATTTAGTTTTAATTATTTTTGTTCTGGAGGGGGCGTGATGTTTAAGGGTGTTTAAAAAGGTAGTATTGAAATATAGTACAGCTTCATCAAGAGGTAGGTTTTTTAGGGGGGTTCAGTTGCACATTTTTAGGTCATTTATAAAGTTGGAGCGGTTAAAGTGTTTTTTGTTTCTAATTAGGAGCGTAGATATTTGGGTCAGTTGTGGGGATTTTGATCTGAGTAAGAATGTGGCTTGGTGGTCACTCAGAGTGTCTGGTAGACACCCTGCTAGGGATATCAGTGATGGGTGGGATATGAGTATCCAATCTAGAGTGGATTGGTGTTTAGTTCTCTTGTCTGTTCTTGTGGGGCAAGTGATGAGTTGGGTTAGGCCATGTAGGTTAATATGGGAGAGTGGGTTATGACTGGAACAGTTTTGCCAGTCAGTATTAAGGTCTCCTAATACTATGCTTTCCTGGGGGAGGGAGTTAGATATCCATTCTAGGAGTTTTTCTGTAATGGGGATATTGTTGCCTTGAGGAATGTAGCATCCTATGATGTTGATGTGTTTACTATCATTAAGTTTTAGTTTTGTTAGAGTGAGTAACTTTATGAGGTCTGGGGTTGTTATGTCTACTTTCTCAAGGATGAGGTGAGATTTATACACTATATCAACCCCCCCATTTTTACCTATTCTATCACTACGAATTATATTGAAACCTGGTGGAGTGATTTCATTGTTGTGGTTGCCTGGTTTAAGCCAAGTCTCTGTTAGTATGACTATCTCAGGTTGATAAAAGGAGAGTAGTGCATGATGGTTGTGGACTTTGTTTAGTATACTTTGTCTTTGATTTGTCTCAGTGGAGTAGGGTATCATTCAGGTTGAGGGTTGGGGCTCCTATTTTTTGTGGGTTGGGTTTGGGTGTATATCACCACAGCTAATGAGTTGGGTTCTGAGGTAAAAATAGAGTTTGAGTAGTTTGTTTAGGGTCTTAAAGTTCTTTATAGTTGTTTGGGACTGGTAGTGTGATGGCTGTAATCTATGTGCATAGTGGTGAATAAAGAAGATTTGATAGTGATATGGGACAAGTTGAGTAAAAGGGTGTGTTGTAATAATGTTAGTGGAAGCAGTTTTTCTTGGTATGTGGATAAAATTAAGTTGTTTTTGGTGGTTGGTGATAGAAGTTAGCAGTGGGAGGGTGGATGGATCACCTTCATTTCGTCGACAGTTCATTTCAATGACACTCAACCCAGCAGGCCCAATTCACTGAAAGTTCATTTCACTGACACTCATTTTATCGAGAATGATATATGGCCTATTTTCCACTGTAGAATTATCCTAGAGTAAGAATAAATAGTAAGAGGGGTTGTGGGGGAAAGAGCCCCGCACGTACTGGGGTTCTATAATTATTTTTGGAAACAGTTATTCATTGCACTTGTAAGAATACATCTGTATACTGTAACATTTTTATGATATGTGGTGGGCTTCGCCCCCCCCTTACTATCTATTCTAACTTCAGGGTTGCTCTACAGTGGGGAATAGGTCATATATCATTGTCGATGAGATGAGTGTCACTGAAATGAACTTTCAGTGAATTGGGCTTACTGACTTGGTTGTCAGTGAAATGAACTGTTGATGAAATGAATGTGACTCGGGTGGATACACCTAGGAGCAATAGTAAGAGGTGTATGTATGTGGGTTTGGTAGTTTGGGCATGGTTTGGTTGGGTTTGATCATGAGTGAGAGATCTGCTTGGGATGGGGTGGGTGTGGTGGATGATGAGAGGTGGTGTTTGTGATTGGAAGGTAGTTAGATGGAAGACTGATTTACAGGATGTGGAATAGTGGAAGAGAAGGAAATGAGTACAGGGGTGGGGCAGATTCAGTGATTGGTGGTTAGCATGATGGGAGTGGCTAAGTTCAGTTGAAATGTAGCACTAGTGGGGGCGGGTGGAAATAGGAAGCAGGGAGTGGAGCAGAGTGAGCCTGAGTGCAGTGAGGGCGAGTGCAGCGGGGCTAACACTAACTCCAATTATATCCATGGGCTTACTTGTTTCTTTTCTCTGTACACCAAATGTATCTTTCCACTTGTTTCTGTTTACACCAAATGTGTCTGTTTGGCTGTATTGTACTAGTTTAATTTACTTATACTGATGCAGTCACACTGAAAAGGATCTGGGGAAGCTTCCTCACCACAAGCAGGCCAAAAGATAAGTTTCAAAATGGCACCGCTCAAGGAGATCCACTAACATAGACTATTTAATGTGCATGGGAGAGGAGGGAGTTAGCGGAGGGTGATACAAAATGGGGGAAGGTATAACCAGAAAAAGCAGGTAGAGATTTGGCACGCCCCCTCACAGAAGACTGCAAAGAAAAGCAATCAGCATAAGAAGTGGAAGCCTTGGAGCTGTAATGTAAGTGTAAGCAAGGAAGAGTTAGAAGCAGAAAATTAGGAGTGTAAGCAGTTAGTTGCGGAAACACACTTTATGGCCATGGTGTGCAAGTAATACAAAGGAAGATAAGATATCTAGGGGACAAAATACTCCAAGTAAATGGTACTTGCCTTACTTTACAAGTATTCAGTGTGGAGACAGATCAATTTGGGACAAGATACAGCAAGTATATTGTTAAGTTATGCCACCCAGTGGCACTAGACAACACTATAGTTGCCTGGGGGGGGCCCTTGCAGGTGTGCATGCCGGCCAAAACAATGTTTAAAAAATAACTAGTAAAAGTAACAAATGTGCTGTAAAAGGAAATGTAAATAGCCAGTCACAATGTTTAAAACATAACTGTTAAGGACCACATCTGCTAATAACAAGAACTGTAAATATCCAGTCACCTATGCAGACTTGTCTGGTAGGTATCCTTATTAAAAAGTGTTATTCTTGGCTTGCAATAATGGTAGGGAGAAACCGGACCATAGCAGTGGTTTTATCTGGCAATGTTGCAGACGCTGGGGGCGCGGGACCCAAGCTGCGATGATGCAGGTAGACCAAGTGTGCTATGCAGACTTGTCTGGTAGGTATCCTTATTAAAAAGTGTTATTCTTGACTTGCAATAACTGTAGGGAGAAACCGGAACATAGCAGTGGGTTTATCTGGCAATGTTGCAGTTGCTGGGGGGCGGGGACCCGAGCTTCATCGAAGCAGGTAGACGAAGTGTGCTATGTAGACTTGCCTGGTAGGTATCCTTATTAAAAAATGTTATTCTTGGCTTGCAATAACTGTAGGGGTAAACCGGACTGTAGCAGTGGTTTTATCTGGCAATGTTGCAGTTTCTGAGGGGGGGGGGTGACCTAAGCTTCGATGATATAGGTAGACCAAGTGTGCTATGTAGACCTGTCTGGTAGGTATCTTATTAAAAAGTGTTATTCTTGGCTTGCAATAACTGTAGGGGTAAACCGGACTGTAGCAGTAGTGTTATCTGGCAATGTTGCAGTTGCTGGGAGGGGGGGGACCCGAGCTGCGATGATGCAGGTAGACCAAGTGTGCTATGCAGTCTTGTCTGGTAGGTATCCTTATTAAAAAGTGTTATTCTTGGTTGGCAATAACTGTAGGGAGAAACCGGACCATAGCAGTGGTTTTATCTGGTAATGTTGCAGTTGCTGGGGGGGGGGCCCGAGCTGCGATGATGCAGGTAGACCAAGGGTGCTATGCAGACTTGTCTGGTAGGTACCCTTATTAAAAAGTGTTATTCTTGACTTGCAATAACTGTAGGGAGAAACTGGACTGTTGCAGTGGTTTTATCTGGCAATGTTACAGTTGTTGTGGGGGGGGGGGGTGGGAACCCAAACTGCGATGATGCAGGTAGTCCAAGTGTGATACGCAGACTTGTCTGGTAGGTATCCTTATTAAAATGTGTTATTCTTGGCTTGCAATAACTATAGGGGAAACCGGACCATAGCAATGGTGTTATCTGGCAATGTTGCAGTTGTTTGTGGGGGGGAGAAACCTGAGCTGCGATGATACAGGTAGACCAAGTGTGCTATGCAGAATTGTCTGGTAGATATCCTTATTAAAATGTGTTATTATTCTTGGCTTGCAATAACTGTAGTGAGAAACTGGAACGTAGCAGTGGTTTTGTCTGGCAATGTTGCAGTTGGTGGGGGAGGGGGGAGGAACACGAGCTGCAATGATGCAGGTAGACCAAGTGTGCTATGCAGACTTGTCTGGTAGGTATCCTTATTAAAAAGTATTATTATTCTTGGCTTGCAATAACTGTAGCAAGAAACTGGAACGTAGCAGTGGTTTTGTCTGGCAATGTTGCATTTGCTGGGGGAGGAACCCGAGCTGCAATGATGCAGGTAGACCAAGTGTGCTATGCAGACTTGTCTGGTAGGTATCCTTATTAAAAAGTGTTATTCTTGGCTTGCAATAACTGTAGGGAGAAACCGGACAGTAGCAGTTGTGTGGGTGTGGGTAGCTGTGGTTGTGGAAGGTGGAGATATGCCTTTGTAAGTGTGGTGCGAATGTTATGCATTATGAAATGAATAGATTGAGTAAAATTGTGCTCAGTGAAGTCCCTAGCAATTTCATCACTGCTTGATTCAGACATATACATTCCCTGTGTTTGTCAGTACTATGTTTGAGTGCATTGTTTTGGAGTGTGGTATCACTGCTACAGCTGCTGGTACTCTTTCAATACAAGTATCTGCTTTGGAAGTTTTCTCCAGGAGTCTGTTGCTAAGAGGATGAGAAACACGCTACAAGTATACAACTAAGAAACTACATAAAGCAATAGTAGGAAAAAGTACTGGGTCACATCAGAGGCTTGGGAGGTCATAGTTAAAAAACTGAGAACTGTTGTAAAATGTATCATTAAATGCCATAAGTTCAGGTTATATTATAAGAGAATAACTATGTAAAGATAACCATGTCAGTAGCCAAAATACATTATAAGTTGAATATTTTACTGTGCACATTTTAAAAAAATGGATAGACTGGCCTAAGCTCTAGACTGATGCATTTGCTTTTTTTTTTTTTTTTTTATTCCGGGAAATGCTATTCAGAAGTGAAGAGACATACAAGGGAACAGATTTAGTGGCACGCCAGGCTATTTTTTGATGTCTATTGTCATGCAAAGCTGACTAAATAGTTGAATCTAGCAAAGCTTTAAATGTGAGACTGTAGCCCACTGAAGGAGGGGAGATGGGAGGAGTAACCTGGCCAGGAACTGAAACTTGCAAAACTGCTCCTTGTGAAAAGTCTTTTTTATCTCAGTAATTTGCTGACACTTTTGCAAGTTTCTTTCAGAGAATGTGTAGTACATCAGTAGGAACAACATTTGTAAAACTCAGCGCATACCAGTCAATGACACATGAGCTGCAGACTCTCAAACTTGGCAGTTTTTTTCAGGTGTTCCATTCTAAGTGAATGGAAGTCTAGTCTGACAACAAATGGTAGGGCTATTTGTTCTCACAGTCTGTGCATTATGGGACAGATTTAGCTTTCCAAAGGAATCACAATGTCTGCCTCCATGAGGGCAGACAAGAGTAAAAACAAAATAAAATTAGGAATGAGTACTTATTTTGCTGCAGACAGCTTTGGGAGGTGTAGTAAATCATGGCAAGATAAAAAATATATGTTTTCATCATTTGCAAGTAATGGTCCTTTAAATAAAATGTTGCAGCAGTTTGTGTAATCTGAAGGTTTGGAGTTAATATAGAGATAAGATTATCAACTTTTAAATGAAGGTAGCAATCTTAATGACTTGTATCATAAAATAAGCTGAAAAGTTACAGCTGTACACTACATGTTGATAGGTTATGTGGGTCTTGTCAGTAAAAATGCTAGTATTTTGGAAATAAACATTACTCCTAAATGCTTCACAGATTATAATATCTGCAACTATTTTCATTGGTCTTAATACTGTATTTGTTTATAAAACAGAAAATATGGCTCATTTAGTATCAGCTATAAAGTAAAATAATAAAATACAGTCATATATTTTAACACCATTTCTTTAATACATAAATGAATAACTAAATAAATAAATATATTAATGCTATGACTTTCATGCTGTATTACAGTTCTGCAGACAAAATGCAAACCCACAGTCACACATGGATTCTCAGTACTGATTATGCAGGCATTTAAGGTCTATATTAGTTCATCGAAAGTTTATTTCAGTGAATACCTAATCATCAACCCTTATTAAGCAAAAATTGCTTTCAAGATTCACTGAATTTACCAAGGGAAAAGAAGTAGTTGGCCAACTACACAACATTGCCCTTTTCTCCACTGTAGTGCGATCTTGGAGCTGGTATATATAGCTGGGGGGTGGGTTTGATTTAGTGAGATGCTGTGCTGTGGAGCAAGTATTTCCTTGCTCTTGGTAAAGTCAGTGAATTGCAGAAGCGATTTTCACTGAATAGGGGTCGATGATTAGGTGTTCACTGAAATAAGCTTCTGTGAACTAACATAGAAGCGGCTTTTAATAATTAGTGAATGTTCTAAAGGCTAACATGTCCAAATGGGCTTAACTCTAACATGCTCATTTAAACATTGTAATAAACCAGCATTATGCCTAAGTCATCCTTGATAGTACATGCTTTCTAGATGATTATTTATATCTCCTCCACCCATGATCCTACATTAAGGCATCACATATCTTGAGCTAAATTTCATTCCAGTTCTCCAACAGAGTGTACTCAGACATTTGTCTACTGTTTTTTTCATTGCATAAGTGTATTCATAAAGTCATTCATTAAACATGTGCTTTGCCTGTCCTGCATAAAAAGAAATGTAGGTTTGAGAAACAATATATAAATCTATCTTGACCTCACTAAGGCTTTCGACACCATCCCCATTCTGGAATTATAGCTAAACTCACTAAACTAGGTTTAAATCCCTATGTCACAAGATGGGGTTACCAACTGGCTCACTAACAAAACCCACACTGTAAAAGTTGCAGACTCCAAATCTGACTTCAAACCAGTGACAAGTGGAGTACCACAGGGTTCAGTCCTGGGACCTCAGCTCTTTGGTATCTACTTCTCTGAAGTACAGGCTAACACAGAAGGCCTTTGGCTAACGAAGTTCACAGATGACTGCAAACTAGGAGCCATAGTCGAGTTCCCAAATGATGTGGATATCCTACAGATGGGCCTCACTGAGACAGATGCCCGGTGTCAGAGCAATGGCCTCAAACTCAATACCAAAAAGTGCATTGTCATCACCTTTGGTAAAAACTCTGTACCCATGAACTACCACATAGGCTTCAGTCTACTTAATTCCGAATGTGTGATAAGCGACCTTGGGACTCAGGTGGACAGTACTCCCTCCTTTGATAATCACATCACCACAGTAGTCAGGAAATCCTTATACATGGCACACCTCATCACAAAAGGGTTCTCATCCAGGAAAAAATAGGTTGTTGTTCCCCTCTACTCGACACTCATTAGACTCATTATAGAGTACAATGCCCATTTTGGAATGTACCTCACAAGACACTTGCAGTAGCTGGAAAGGCCACAGAAGTACCTCACAAAGAGGATTACTGGCCTCAAACAGATGCCCTACACTGACCATCTCAAACAATTCCAGCTTTACTCCATAGCATATCACCTACTCCGAGGTGATCTCTGCCTAATATATAAAGCTATGCCAAACCCAGAGCTGTTGGACATGCTACACCTAAAGAAATCCCAATCTCACAGAGCTATGCACTCTAGGGACCAAAACCTTGTCACCACAATAATCAGGACATGCTGGAGGGATAGATTCCTGTCCCAGAGACTTCCCATACTCTGGAACAAGCTACCCATCTATGTCAAGCAAAGTTCCTCATTAACACTCTTCAAGAAAAATCTTGATGAGTGGATGGGAAATAGGAAATACACTCCGGGGATCACTTCTGTGGCTCTGCCCGACAGGGGCACAGGAAAATAACCTTCTTGGGTGGCGTAAGTCAGGGAACCTTGTTGGCTAGGCTTACTTAGGCCCTTGGGCTGATAGCCTAGTACCTACCTATGAACCTATGAATATAAAGCAGGACTGGGAAATTACAATGAAAACAGCATTTACATTTAAAAAATGTCTAGCTTTAAGATGCTGGAATGCAAGACCATCCATATAATGATAGCAGGCATGACCACCACACTTTATGTTTTATTTTTTCAAAATCTGTTTGATGTTTCTTCATTATTTATAAGTTAATTTAGGATTTTAATAAGTACATGTGACTTGGCTATTATAATCCAAGGGAATGCACCACATTTTGAAATATTTTTCTTATGGTACATATCCCTTTTAAAAACTGAGACTATAAACTATTTTTATAGAATACTTATTATTATATTACTCTCCTAATTATCTTTCGGAGATGACATATTTTTTCTACACATATTCTTTTTCTACTCTTTGATCTAAGCACATAAACCATACCTTTAAAAAATTGAACATAACCATTAAACTAGAAACACATACAAACTGGGACTTTATTATATCATTAATCATGAAGTGTGAATGTATCTTGAAGTAATGCACTTAAGTATTCCTCTTAACAGCCTTTTGGTAACTATGCATAGTTATTTCAAATCCAGCTTTGATTTTATAAATTAAACTTATCAGATATCTGTTGAATGTCAAATGTAATTTTTAATTAACAAATTTTAAGTGATGGAGAGTCAAGAAAATCATTTAGAATTTTCTAAAATATTTGGATCACCATTCCATATAAAATATTTTCAATAAACTACAAGTAGTTTACTGTATGAAACCTACGTCCAAAATTAAAGATATACTCACTTTTCCATAGATCAAGACACATTAGCACAACTGAGGGCATTTATTTGTTTTCAGTGGGAGAGCAGTGATCTGCCCTGGAACTGTGTTTGGTTAAGTGACAGAGTCTCACAGTTGAGAAATGCAGGCTGAGGGAATCCAACCTTGTACCACTGGATCACAAGAAGCAGCTTGTTAAAAGCTCATTAATCCTCTAAGCCAACTGACAGACACAGTGATGCTGAATGTAAATTTATTAAGACAGTGTCTGGCAAAAAAAAAAAAAAAAAAAAAAAAAAATATATATATATATATATATATATATATATATATATATATATATAGTTTTCATTTCAGGTGCAGATAATTTTCATATTTGCTTTATAACAGCAAGCAGCCACACAACTGAGTTCACATAATACATATGCACCATAATTTTGTAGCAGTTGTGAAATGAAAACATCATCTTGAAACTCCAAAAATATTTTTGTTCATTGTGTCTTGATATTCTATGATATATTAGTCAGTCTATATGATTCTTGTTGTATTTGAATATTTTATACCACAAATGGATATTAGTGGACCTGATGCTAACATGATCTTACTTTCCAACTTCTCTTTCTCTCATGTAAAAGATAGGTGTTAGATATATGGAAGCAATGAGGTTTTCTTTTTTCATCATTTAGTTACAATAGCAATGCTGTCCGATACAACCATCTTATACAGCTTCTGGAACCTATCTTTTTATTTTTCTTTCTCTGCATTAACCTGAATTTTGGTGGTTACATTTAATTTTAAGATATCAACAAAACTGATGAGACAAATTACACAGGTTTTCTTATACTATCAATTTGTAGTCCTTCCAGCAACTGACATACCCTTCGCAACACTTTCCTTTAAGTGTCAGACTTGTTAGCTTACTGCAAGAGTCTTGTGTGACTCAAGACTCCTTATCATAGCTCTCAACCAACCAGGGACAAATCTCAACAGAATCAGGGACAAATCCGAAAATATCCAGGGACAGTCAGGGACATCTTTTAAAATATTAGCTCTATTAACTTGAGACAATACCAGATTAAGAGAATGTGAATTAATATACAGTTTCTGAAGTAAAATAAGTCTATAACTCTAATTATTGTCATTATTTATTGAGTACAATTCACCACCTTTTCTCTGAAAGTCAGCTAAATTTTGAGTCAAAATCAGGGATGTCCCTGAAAATTAGGGACAGCTGAGAGGTATGCTTCTTATCTCTAGACTTTAAAATTTCCATGATGTAAAGCTGTTATTATTTTATTTTATTTATTTATTTGACATTTGTTTACCGGGGTGGTCTGACTGGGTCTACAGAACCCATTTTCAGCAGAGGCTAGGGAGAAAAGCTCCACATACAGTACAATATAAATACAGTAAAATCTGATACAGAACAAATCACATTAGAAGTACTATACAAAATAAGTTGAAAGAACAAACTATGTTACAATATGTACTACACATCTAGACAATTCTGTAGAGTTAAAACCATTATAGACAATAATAGTCTCTCACTATACATGTAGTGTCCAAAAAATAGTACGTAGGTAGAGCAATGTGTGACATTGACTGTTATAGTACATGAAAAAAAAAAAAATAGCTAAATAAAAATAATGTTAGTTTCCACTGGGAAAATAATAGCCAGAAAGTTAGTGATGCAGAAAGATAGTGAGAGAGTTAAAAAGAATAGAAGCAATACAGGCTGAGCAGTACTTAAGGATATGGTATGGAAACAGAGAAGGAGTTAGAAGAGCCTTAGGATCTTGCAGACTGTGAAGGATTGAAATGTGACAGAAGATGAGGATGAGGCTAGTGTGGAAGAAGAGGAAGTGCTGAGCATCAGGCAGGCTTTATGCAGGAGTAGAGCCATGTCTTTTTGAGATGCTTTTTTAAAGAGGCTTTGAAATGGGTTAGGCCAGGCATAGACCTTGTAGCTAGAGGTAGTGAATTCCAAAGTATAGAGACAGAGTATGAATGCAGCGAGTGACCTGGTTTTCTTGTGAGTTTTGAGATAGCTAAGAGATTTTTGTCTTCTGATCATAGGGATCAATTTGGTGTGTAAGGTGTGACTAGATTAGTTAGCGCAAGGCAGGCAGTAGGCTTGAAAATAAGTTTGTGGAAGGTGGATAGCTGAATAAAGGCAAGTTGGTTGGGGAGTTCAAGCCAGTTTAATTCTAGGAGTGGTTTACAGTGGTGTGTGTGATATTTAGAGTTTGTGGCAAACTTTTCAACTTTGTTGTTGCACTGGTCTATCTTATTTATGGTAGAAGTTTGTAAGTTAGTTAGGATAGGAGCACTATAAAGAAGGGAGGGAAGTAAAAATGTTTTTGCAAGGGTAGTTTTGGTTGCTACAGTAAAGAAGTGTTTGTTTCTGTATGAGTCCCAGTTTTTCATGATTTTTTTTCATATTTTGATGTATATGGGGGTCGAATTAATCCCTGCAGAATTTCTGCAAAAGCTTGGTACAACCTTTAGTTCTAAAATTTTGTCACATTCTGAGATTTTTCTTTTTTTTTCTTTTTACTTAGATTATATATGAATATCTTCTTATGTCACATTATTCCACTTGTTCAGCTAAAACTGAAATCTGACCATATGAAATTAGTGTTTTTTTTTTCCTGTGGTGTACAGCCACTGTAACTTGCCACTAATACAAAAGCCCTGGCAGTTAAGACATGGAAGGTTAGTTTTGACCAATAATTTGCATATGGACATATCTAAGACTGAAACATGATTGTCAATATTTTTACAACAAAGCCACAGTAGCGACTGTTACAGCAGTTTGTGATTTTCATGTCTGCGGCCTGGGCTATAAATATCCCTTTATTCCTTTCCCTCAGTATTAGATCCCTGCAAACAAGAAATGCAGATTTATTTTATCTAAGTATCAAAAGCCAAGGTGGTACAGCGGTAGCATTGTTACCTCACAGCAAGAGGTTCTCCTGTTCGATTCCCGCTGGAGTGCCCTTTGTGTGGAGTCTGCATGTCCTCCCCGTGGTCGAGTGGCCTCCGAAAGACATGCATGAATGGGTGTGCCTTCGCTGAAGGTTGGGTGTCGGGCTGGCAACTCGGCACCATAAAAATCTACTGCCAATCATTAGCGGACTGGAGTTCTACTGTGGCAACCCCTAACTGGGAAAAGACAAACATCAATTCAGAACTTTATCCATCTCTCATAGTAGAAATTCCAGATCGATCCCACCCCACACACTTGTTGGCTGTAAAAGGTGTCAATTTGCTGTGTGTTAGGTCTTTCCAGTAGAAATGCAAGGGGAAACTGCCTTTAGAGGTGAACTCTTAGATTGGTGTTTAAACTAGAATTTAACAAGAATGATAAAAATGAGAAATATGGTATCAGAGAGCATGTAGTTACGTTCAGAAATACAAAAAAGAAATAACTTTCTAATGTGAGTACTATCAAAGTTATAAAATAAACTCACAACTCATGTAAGGGAATTTGCAAATATCAACCAATGCAAGACAAGGGTAGATAATTTGATAAGTAATAACAAATATATGCAACGTTATAATGAGACTGTATTCCTTAATGGCCTGTGGGTCTAAACATAAGATTAACTGAATTTATGAACTTATATGTAGAGGGGTTTATATAGTAGCACAGCAATATAGATAAATCTTAATGAAATAAACACATTGGGCAGGATTCACGAAGGCTTGCACGGAGTGTAAGAGATGTGCAACACTCCATGCAAGCCCCGCGATCCAGGAACAGCCCTAAGCTCCGTGTAAGAGACCAGCTAAAACGTCTCTTACACGGACTGGGCATAGACATGCTAAATACCTCACTTGCATCTGAAAGGTATGCAAATGAGGTATATTAGTGATCCACAAAGCAGAAACCAGTCCGTGTAGGAGACGTTTTAGCTGCAGAAATGTACTCAGCTGACAACTGAGTACATTTCTGCAAATTCCACAACGGAGCAATTTCAGGTCCAAAAAAAAGTTGCATATGACCCAGGCAGCATGCCAATGGCCAAATATGTGGCCATTGGCTAGATAACCCGATGCAAAAATATTAAAAATATAATTTTTTTTTTTGGCGAAAACCCAGCGCAGCCCCGCACAAACGGGCTGCGCTGTATAAAACCATAAAAAAGAAGGTTATAAACCCACAAATGTGGGTTTCATGCAATACATGGAATGACAATGCAGGGACCAGCAGACCAAAACCAACATGGCCACTGTGTAGTGGTTGCTAAGGGGGGAAGCTGATTCTAAGACATGTAACTAAGCATTAGTAGGCAATCTCATGTAAATGAGGGTTCGGATACTGAATCTCACAGTCATATACCAAATGAGCACAGTCTGAGTAGTGTAAGAGATACAAAAGGGGGAGGAATAGAGTAGGAGATAGGTGACATCACAGGGGGGAATGGTAGAAAGAAATGCAGTTCATTGGAGGCCAGTGTAACATGACAGATGACAGGCACAGATCATGGAAAGAGGTGTGCCACTAGATAAGTCATGGAAAGTCAAGAAATGGAAGGTGTACACTGTTACCTACACCAAAGTTTCTTGCTGGCCATGCATGCGCACGTGTGCATGCCATGAAGCACGAGTAGGACAGTGTGCACGCTTGTAAGGCAGTGTGAGCTTGTGGGAGCGTGTTGGGAGATGTTTAACACTGTTTGCGCGGGTGTGCGTGCGTGTAAGGCAGGCCGAGTATGTTGGAGGCTGTTGGCAGACATGTAACAGTGTTTGCTAGGGTGTACGCGCGTTTAAACCCGAATAAGTAGATTCTGAACCGTGTAAGCACGCAGCGTGTGTAAGCCACTGTAAGCGTGTTTCAGATAGTATGCATGTTGCTCCCCCCTGAGGAAACAGAGAGGAAAAAGGAAGCAAGAGAATTAATAGGAAGCTAGCAAGGATAACTGCTGAAGCTAGCAGGTGAATATAATTAGAAGCAGGCAATTACACAGGCAGAATAGTAACCCAGCCCAGCACTTAAAACTCTGCAAACAGTAGTGCAGGATGTTTCCATTAAGAGACACTGCAAGACAGGAGTAAGCTAATAGAAGTGAAAACTGAAAAAACTTCACTCAGAGCAGAAATGTTAGGGGCTGCCATAGCTGTCATAATGAGACATAGGCGACTTGCTGAGGGTGGTGACAATGCAGATGGTGCCAGACAACCCACAGTGAGGAGACGGAGAAGAGTGTACAGGCCCAGAGTCACCTACCACGGGTTACATGAGCTGGAGATAGAGTGGACAGAGAGCTCCTGCAGCAAATTGTTGAGCTGTGCAGGCCACGCCTCACACACAGAACCAACAGAGGGGAACCCATCCCAGTGGAAACCAAGGTATGTATTGGCCTAAGAATACTAGCAACAGGTACCTTCCAGAGACCAACTGGCGATATGATGGGTGTCTATTACCATTGTCAGAGTACAGATAGGTATGCTTTGGTAACCCACAACTGTCCGCGTGTGGTTGTGTCACACAGTATGACCTTGTGTGGGTGTTTGTACATAACAATGCATGCCATTGCCTAAACCAGCAATGGCATTGCACACATGATGTATGTGTGTGACACATACACATAAATACCTGTGACCTGCAGTAGTTACCATGTCTGACACATGCTTCGAGTGGATAAATGGTATTTGCAATGTATACCAATATTTACTGTGCAGGGTCCGCACGTGGTATGTCTCTATACAGTGTGGGTGTCTATGGTGAAAGACCTACAGCAGGGGATACACATCTGGTCTGGGCCATATAGTGTACATGTAGTCGATGTACAGGTGCTGCATGTTCCCACCTGTTGTGGTAGTGGTAACATGTCATTCCACTGCAATTCGGTGACCACATGCTGTGAACCCTTCAACTAGTGTGTTGTAGCTACAGTAATGCTCACACACAATGTTTGGCTGGATGCAGTCCGGCCATATAAACACAGTTCTTGAGACTGTCATATTGCCAGTGTTGTTATGGAGGATAGGTGGTCTTCCTGTGTATGGGAGGGTTGTGTGTGCCAGGCTATGAACCAGATGGCAGTCCGACACACTGTTAGCTGCACATGAGTAGGCCCTGATGGTTTGTGCTGTGCCAACAACCTGGAGGTGTGTGTATCTGTGTTACCTTGGGATACCACCCCCCTATCTATGTGTGTTACATGTGTAGGGGACGACAGGCATGGTATGGGGCATAACCTGTCAGTGATGGGTAACACCTGTGAGCCATGAATCATGAATCTGGTACTGCACAGACATTGCAGTTCACCGTGCTGAGGGCAGTGTCTGGTGCATGCATCTTCCAGTGTACACTGCTGTTGTTGTGTATTAGCACTGTTAGTGTCCTAACCTGTGTGATACCCACGGAGGTCGCTATGTAAACTATGTCCTGCAGCATAAGGCAGTATGTGTGTACCAAGGAGCTTTGCCATTATACATCGGGCCATGGCTGTCACGTGCAAGATGAACCTTGCATCATTGTGGCTTCCTAGCATGTAAGCACGTTGACAGCCAGTGGATACCCTATGAATGACAGTGGAGACTGAGCATAATGTAGACATACAACACCCTTCCCACATATAGTGGCAGAATACCTGGTGAGGGTATGTTGGCAACCAACATCAGGCTCATACTGGCCTGTGCCACATGCTGAGAGATCCATTCTATGTTTCCTATCATGTAGTCCAGGGAGGTATGTCTCAGGCAGCCATACTGGCATGGTCAATGAGTGAGTCATATCTGTCCATGCCTCTGACTGACCTGTATGCATGTTTGCTGTGGTGGACCATAGTGCCCCTGAGGCATATCACTGTGACCTTCACCAGATACAGCCTGTTGAGCGGGACCCCTGTGCAGCACACAAGACAGGTACCTGACACGTCTGTAGCAGGTGTGTTGTGTAGCCCTACAGGCTGTGAGTGTGTGGCACAGGGGATGTGCGTGCCATGTGTGGCATGTGCTCTGTTCCGACGTAACATATGCCTGTGTGCCAGCTGTGAAGGTGTGTGATGCCCAGGCAGGCTGCTATTCTGAGTCCCCACATATGCCCCAGTGTGTTCAGCATGCTGTCAGTGCGTGTCAATGTCTGACTTGTATTGTAGTCACTGTAATATATTTTATTGATTTATTTATTTATCCTACATTTGTTGACTGGGATAGTCCGACTGGATGTATGTCCATTTCCAGGGGAGGCCCGTGGAGACAAGCTACGATGGTAGCAGATACAGCATTACATAATACTAGCATTACATATTACAAACAGATTATTTACAGAGATTACATAAGTAAGCAAGTCAAACATGTTCCACAGGTTAATGTTAGTCCTGAGCACAAGTCAGGATTAAATTAAAATTACACAGTAAAGTGGTTCACAGATTTTACACATTCGAGTTAGCCAGGCTTGATACATTGACATAGCCAGTTAAGTGACAAATGTTGTTTGAGTCTACTGTTAAATTGACCTAAGGTGGACAGTAGGGTAATATCAGCTGGAAGTGAGTTCCAGGATCTACTTACAGGGTTTGCAAAGAAAGAATCACCGGCTGTGTTATTAAACCTGCTAGTCTGAAGTAGTAATTTGTTAGAGGATTGAAGCGGTCTAGGATTGTTATAGGGGGTGATAATATTTGAAGTGCAGGAGTATTGTCTGGATTATAGAGGATTTTATAGGCCATAATCAGTTGGTTATATTGTATTAGGCTGGGTATTGCAAGCCAACCAAGCTAATTTAGATTGATGCAATGATGTGTCCTAAAAGGCAGCCCAGTGGCAAACCTGGCAATGTGGTTGTAGCAAATTGAGTGTTTGTTAAGGACAGTCTTGTTCATATTCGAGTAGAGGGGATGCATACAGAAGGGTTGAAACAAGGTGTGAGCGAGCTATGGCACCTTTAGCTGGAGGGGCTAGGAATTCTTTAATTCTGTAAAGTGACCCTAGTTTTCTATTGATGGCTTTGATAATCTGGTTAACATGTAGGTCACATTTGAGATTATTGTCTATGATGACACCTAATAGTTTCGGAGATGGGTCAGGGGAGATTATTGTGCCATCAGTTGATGTTATGGTAACGGTGAAAGTGGTAGACCTACATGTTGGTGAAATAACAGCAGTTTAGTTTATTTGGGATTTAGGATCAGATGATGTTCAGAAAGCCAGTTTTCTATTGTATTAAAGGTGGTCTGGGTAGCTGACCATAACTCTACTGGAGATGTGGCTGAGCAGATCAGAGTAGAGTCTTCAGCATATTGGATACAGCTGATGTTTGGGATGACAGTATAAAGGTCGTTAATGAAGATGGAGAACAGCAAGGGCCCTAGTATAGAGCCTTGTGGTACTCTGAGGGTGTTAGGTAGAAGGTTAGAGAGTTTGTTCTGCCAGAGGCCAGCCTGCTGTCGACCATGCAGGTAGGATTGAAACCATTGGAAGGCACCAGTATCTAGACAGTGTTTGCAGGGTGTGGAGTACAAGTTGGTGATCAACCATATCGTATGCCTTGGAAAGATCCAAAAAGAGGGCTGAGGATATATAATTAGTGTTGCAAGTATGGTTTATGGTGTTAGTAAAGGCTAGGAGGCCTGAAGTAGTGCTGTTATGAGGACATAAGCCATGCTGAGTGTCTGCCATAATGCGATTTTGGATTAGGTGGTGCATGAATTGTCTATGACAAAAGTTTCCATAATCTTTGCAAGTGGAGAGAGTATAGCTATTGGCCTATAATTGGAGAATACAGTAGAGCTGCCTCCTTTGTGAAGTGGGATTACATATGACATTTTCCAGATGGTGAGAAAGTTAGATTCTACCATGGTTCCTTTGATTACCTTTGAGACGGGGTAAGCAATAGCATCATCTGGTTTTGATAGGTACCCGGCAGGGAGTTGAATTGCAGAAAGTGTAGTGGGTTTTACTGTTTCAATCAAGGTACGGAGAACTGAAGTGGCGACTGGTTGGCAGCTGAATGCAAGTAGTTTTCTAGGGGTGCTACTTTCAGGACCAGGGGAGCTAGGAGGTAGATGGCTAGCTAGGGCCTGAAATGTCTCAGTTAAGAACTGGTCAAAATTATCAGGAACATCTTCAGGGGTATTATCAATAGTAGCAGCAGGGATTGGGGTTGATGTTTGTCCAGGATGTAGTATATATGACATGCCACCTGACAGGGTATGGCATTACTGGGTTCAGAGAGACCAGTCCCCAGATTGGCTGTGTGGTGGCATCCCACACATGTGTTGCACGTTCCTGGCCAAGGGTGATGGCTGACTGCATACATGTGGCAGCTGTGACATTGACACATGACTCACATAAACCACAACTGGACCATAGAGGTGATTCACAGGTTACCTTTGCACATGCTACCCTAGTAGTGTGATTGCCATGGTGAGTACCAACACATAGGGCCAATGGGGAACAACATACTGAAGGTGTGTATGTGTGGGTGTACCGCTTCTGTTTCATAGCACTGACATATATGACTGCACACGGGTAAATTCCAGGTAAGACGTGTGCAATGTGTCACAGGCAACGTGCATATGCGACAGACAGTGATGTTCTGTCATGTGTAAAGTTGACATACGATCAGACGCAATGCAGATGTCACTAGAAGTCTACAGAAGCACTGTAACTCTGCATTGCAGGTGTAAGCAGTGTTCCAGGGAACCCCAAGTGAACATGCATGCAAACAAAGCTACAGTAAACAGGGCTGGAAGTAGTGCATTATACAACAAAGAAGGGGTAACAATAACAGTAAGTAACAATGCAAATATGTAGGCACTATCAACATGTACCCAGGAATACAGCAGATGCCCATGGTAGAACTGCTATTATGTCATACTTATTTGTGATTTGGATTACATTGGTACTGCACACATATCTACATGCACCAACATCCACATGGCATAGTCGTTGTGGGAAACTTGACACCATTACTGTACATGTCCACCATTGCATATCACTACTATGCTAGCTTTCCCCCTGTGCTACCCTTGTATGCGGCTATCTGTTGACAACCTTACCACCGGCACGCAATTATGTGCAGCTGTTATACTTTGGTATGTACTATGGGTGCAGATAACAATTCAGGACATTCATACAGTTACTGCAGCAGGCATGCTGGGATAAACACACAGTCATAGCAGCACACTGTACTGTTACCAACATGATACTACTAATACACTTCTATGTAGTCACCCTGTGCATCAGCAATGTGTTTACCTGTTCCTGCAATGATGTTGGAGATTGCAGGAGGTGGCACAGTGTCATCATATGCACAGGATGTGGATTAGGTATGCCTGAGTCAGCCACTGATACCACCAATTGACATGTGTGTGTATGTGTGTTGGTGAGGGGCAGCAGTACAGGGTGGGGCAGTGTTGGTGCAGTGTGTGCGTGTATGTGGTTGCCCTAGATGTTAACATTTCGCATGTGTGTATGCACGCACACAGTTCCACCTCATGGCTGCCATATACAGGGCTTTGTGGACAGCCACAGACTGCACCTGGCAGGCCTTACAGATCAGTGTATGTGTGCACAGACATGGTACCTGTGCCTGGCAGGGGTGCTACGGACCGTATCTAGTACAAAGCCAGACTGGGTACTGTCATCAGAAGTGGGAGTGTGTTGACTGGACACAAGTCCCTGTTGGGACTGTCCAGAGCCACGCACATGGTCTCCTGGGGCATTCGATGACAGCACAGACCCAGCATTGCTGGGGCTGCTGCTGGCACTATGGGGCATGCGGAGCCTGTTGTCATCGCCGACTGCCAGCTGCTGCTGCTGCCGGCATACGGCCACATCGATGCTGCAAACGCCCACCATTGCCCTGGCTCATGGACATCTGGTTGTGGAACTGCTGTAATATGTCCCCACAATGTCTGTCTATGACATCGGTGAAGTTACAGATAGCATCCGCAATGTCACGCATACTGTCTGTCATGGTTGTGCGACATGCTCTCAGCTCCCTCAGACCCTGTCTGGTGTACCTTTCTATACGTGACTGTGCCTGCATGACAGTCCGAAACATAGCTGAGGTTGACAGACCTCTTTGGGCACGTCGGTCAGAGGCAGAACACCCACGGATGCTCCCACGGGAACCCATGGGCAACTGTCTGTGTGGTACCATCGGAGGACCCTGCCCATGGCTGCTGTGTGGGGACGCATGTGCCACAGGTACCACATTACCCTGGTCTATGCCCGCTGTATCCTGTCCATCACCTAGGGACAATGGTGACAAAGGATGTACAGGCAGGATGACTGTGCGCAATGATGGGGTTGACAGCTGTGTACTGTCAATTGGCTGACCAATGGCAGACCCTGACACACCTTCCTGTACCATTACACAAATATCATCATTACCAGTAGCCGTGGCACAGGATTCAGGTTCCCTGCTGCAGGTCACCAGAGCAGCCCCAGAACCTGTGGGAGGAAGACAGGAAACACAGTTTACAGTCTCCAGACATTGTTACCAGTGATGCACTTATACACACATGCACACATGCACACATGGACACATGCACACATGCACACATGGACACAGGCACACATGCACACATGCACACAGGCACACATGCACAGGCACATGGACACATGCACACATGCACATGCACATGCACACATGCACACATGCACACATGCACATGCACACATGCACACATGCACATGCACACATGGTCACATGCACACATGCACACATGCACACATGCACACATGCACACATGCACATGCACATGTGGACACAGGCACACATGCACACATGCACACATGGACACAGGCACACCTGCACACATGCACACACATGCAGTATACACACAGAGCACTACTGAGTTACACTACTATTACTAGCATTATCAGGACTATTATAGGTTATGTTAAACACACTCACCAGCATGGATGGCCTGCCTTGCTGTAACCCTGGAGGGACCTGCAGAAATGATGAGATTAATGTCAGTGGGCACAACTATGCCATTGATATTGCATATGATACAGTGTACAGAACAATCAAGTGTACATATGGCATATTACCTGCACGCTCCATGTTGTGCTGCTGTGTGGAACCAGCCTCCATCATAATGCAGGTGTACTGCTGTTGGTGTTCCAGGGCTGGAGCCACAACACTTAGGAGTAGCCCCTCCAGTCTGGTGAGGGGGGGATGTGTGGCCACCCCACCTCCTGTGGTGACCTGTTGCCTGTGGATATCTGATGCACGCTGCCGGACACTTCGGATTAAATCACTGCAGTGATGTCGTACCTGCTCATATGTCCTGTTATGCGTGCCAATATCATTTACCCTACGGACAAGGTCTTGCCACAGTGCGGCCCTCTCCTGCTGATTCTGACTGGTGCAGGAAAACAGGATGTCATACTCCCGCTCCAGGCTCTGGTGGATCTCCTCATCTTCCGCCACAGAGTAGGCGGGGTTACGCTGTCGCGCCATCTCCTGGAAGAGAACACAAACAGGATATCAGCAGACCATGTCAGCAATATATGGCACACATACTATACATGATACTCATGTGTAGTGATATACTACTACTCCCATATGTTGCATGTGTGTGTGTTGTGGTGGATACACAGGTACATGGCCAGATATCAGTGCTCAGCCAACACCTGTGCAACAATACCTGCCACATTCCACACAACATAGTAGCATGCCCCATCGGTCAGCACACACTGACAGGTGCAATGCACAACCTCACTCTGGGGGTTCATCCCAAGGTACTATATGTGGGACACCGTCCACTCCTGTGATGTGGACAGAAGTTACTCGGCCAGGATATACATATCCCACCACCACCACCAGCACAGTAGACTACTTTGATATGTATGTGATTAGACAGTTATTCACTTGCTGGGACTGAGATGGTATCCATGCAGCACACTGGGCCAGTGGAAGCCACAAGCCACACTGCTGACCCCTTTGCAAATGCTTAACACGGACATGCCACAGATTGCATGGAACTTGCACACACATTTCTAACCCAGACCTTATGCACAAAGGTTAGGCATCCTGTCCGGTGGACCCCAGACAGAGGCAGGTTGTATAACAATAGCAGGAGGCTACTGCAGGACAGAGCACATTTACATTAAGGGAAGGCATCTGTGGTCAGCACTGGTACTACGCTATGGTCCGTCATAACAACGGCCACGGCCTACTCTGGGAGGGAAATGGACACAAACACTATGGATGACCACAAGGCCTTCTTCAGTTATGTTACACATATGGACCACATGCTTCAGATATGCTCTGTGTTAATACACACCTACTTAACATTCACCAAACACACGGATATTGGCAACAATCTTGCAGACATGTTCGGTGCATGTATCCCCCTCCTTCTCCCCACCAGTTGAAATATTTATCACAGCTGGATGTAACCTCCTATCATCTCACATGTCCAGGTGAGGGCCGCCCTCAGCAGAGAAGAACACACAGCATCACTGTGACCTTGTGGTATCCCTGGATGCGTGCTACCGGCACTCTGAGAGGACATACAACCACATATAACACTGATAATTTATCTTGGTCGTACTACAGGATATGTACCTGGACAGTGGCATACAGCAACAGTGGTCCCACACCACTAAGGGGGCACCTCGACTGACCCTGGGAATTACCACATCATATGCATAACGGGCCTGGTCTGCTAAGCTATGGAATTATGTAGTATGGGATGCATATGCAGTGATATCGGGTACCTGCAGACACTTGTTCCCAGCCAGTGTGCCTTTGGGATGGGCTGATCCTGACTTTTGAACCTGGCTGACCTTTCAAAGCAGTCACTACAGCCATTGCTGGGCCAACACACAGACAACTGCTGCCAGGATCATGGCCTAAGACTGATTGACATGTAATGTATGGTCATCCCCTTTTGGTGGAACTACATACACACAACATATCACATGGACATACCTATGGATACAGACCTATGACATATTTGGAGGGTTCACAGTATGCACACTATTAACCTGCTACTTTGCATTACCTGTGTTTGTCGCAGCTGGTTGCGTTACCACAGCTTCTGCTTGCTGCTGCTACTGTCAGTGCTGACAGCTTCGGGTGACAAAGTCACAGTGACTAATTTATTATTTTTTTTTTTTGCTCTCTCTCTCTCTCTCTCTCTCTCTCACTTCTTGCTCTCCCTCTGTCTGCTTACAGACAATGCAATGAATGTATTGCATGTGGGGAGTGTTAGCACTGGATGCTTTTGTAGGTATCTGCATAGGTCCATGTGATGGCCTCTGCACCAATTGTAAGCCAGCATTTGCTAATTGCATACAGCCAGTTGTGTACTGATTGCAGTTCTCACTGTGATTTCAGGTCAGTGCTATAAAAGTGTATGTGGGATAGGCATTGCCCTTTCAGATTGTGAGGGCGGGGACCATGCTGGTATGCTGTGGACAGTGTTCTGTGAGTGTAAAGGTTAGTATCTCTCTCATTATTCAGGCTGTGTTGTATATTCACATTTCTCCATTCCTCTCTCATGTTCCCTGTAGCAAGTGTGTATGCACATTGACTCCTACAACTATATATAGATATATATTTATATATATATATATATATATATATATATATATATATATATATATATGTACACATACATACATTTATATACGTACTTTAACTGACCTTATTATCTACAAGCTGCCAACTAGCATGGCTGTTTCTGTTCACACACTACTATTATGGAAATCTAGTAGTTTTGACAGTAATTTTAAATGACATGCTTTGTGCACTACAAATCCTATATTCCCTTTACATTCATCCCTACTATTACATGTTATATTTATTTTAGCACAATGTTTTTGTATAAGAGTCATGGCTTAGTGGTAGGTCGTACAGACTAGTGTTTCCAAGGTCCTGGGTTCAGGACTAACAGTGGGATTTTATTTTGCTTTTGAACTGAGTACAGGACCTGTCAATCAAAGTGACTAAGGCACTTTTAAGCAGTTGTAACCGGGTTAGCACTGGTTTGTGCAGAGCTCACGCATGCGCACTGGCGGTTAGCTCCACGCACACAAGCGCACACCCGCTTACAACTGCTTAACGGTGCTTACTCTGGCACACCAGCTATTTTCTTTGAAAGAAAAGAAAATGGGGAGACAGGAAAGTGGTGAAAAAGGGGTCACAAAGAGGGTAAGACAGTAGGGAAACAAGCTTGGGATGTGCAGGAGGGATGTAGGTAAGGCCCATAGCTGCCCATTTCTTCATCAGCAACAGCTGTGCATATGTATGTAATTTGGTGTGACATTTGAAACCTTCCACCCCTGAGAGAGGTATCAGGACAACAATAATACTTGTTGTACAGCCAATTGTAATTGATAGGTTCCATGTCCAGCAGACATGTGTGCGGAATGGGCAGCTATGTATGGGGCATAATATTTTTGTGGGTACAGAGTGCCCTTTTTTTTTTTTTCAGGTGAGAGTGGTATGTCAGGTGAAGGAAGTCGGTACAGCTGGGGAGGTAGGTTGGGTAGGTAAACAGACAAGACAAACAAGATGCATACAGGGGTGGTGTATGCCACGTGTGGGAGGGGTTACATAATTGACAGGAGCCGGAGGTTTGGATATCCAGAGCCCATGAGCCCACAGATGGCAACAGTGGAACTGATATCCCCACCCATAGGCAGCTGCCACTGTTCCTTCACTGCCCAGGACGGGGCTGTGCTGGGGGCTGTGTAGGCCGGGCAACAGGCATGCCCGTTAGTTGTGCCACCCATGCCTCGAGCTGGCGTAGGGGCTCGAGAACAGAGTCCCGAATCTCCCTACGCACCACAGTCTGGACGCTATGGAGGGTGAGTGGTGGTTCTCCTCTGGCCACACTTGCAGAGGGAGGGCGAGCCCCATCCCCTGCAGCACTTCCACCCGCAGGTGGCACAGGGTCACCGGAGGATGGTCCGGACTCGGCACTAGTGCCAGGTGCACTTGCCAACTGAGGTGGGAGAGGTGGGTCTGCTGGAACCCGCCTTCCCTGTCATCCTATGTTTTGCATTATGTCATGACAGTTTGGGTTAGTGACATATAATACCATTCACAATTAGTTGTAACAGCATGCATTAGTATTCCCATTAACCAAACACCCAGATATTCACACCATTGAACAGCGTGCATAACACATGCATAATTTGAACAGAAATACACAGTCCAACAACATGCAGGGTTAATTGATGGCAACAGGCCATCAGGTGTGGATGTATGAACAGGGCAGATGCATCAACGGACATGCAAATATATATGACCCAACAGGACAAACGTCCAGGGGTGTTAATTGTGATTGCACATACCATTTTCACGTGGAATGGGTTATATGTGGTTATAGGGTGGGGTAAAGAAAGTAATATTAACACCTTCGAATAACAATACATATGTTGTACATTTCTAATAGCTACAGTTATATACACACTACTGTTCTAACTACAGTTTCCTATATGATAACTATTTCAACTTGGTGATAGGACTATTACTGCAACATCAATATACATTTTATTGTTCTTCATACACATTCATATCTAGCTTTGTTCAGCTACATCATCCTGATACATTTGCTTTATATAGCTGTAGACAAGTGTGGATGTTTGGTATATCAGACAATCATCCTATCTGCATATTGCAGACTGAGAGCAACATATCCAGATTTTGGGATACACATTCCAGATGCAGCAACACTTTGAACAGATTTCACTGTTTGGTTTTGAATCTCACATGCATTTCATTCTGTCTTGACTGCAGTATACTTTATTCAGGGGTTATTACTACTGTATTGCTGGATTCATGACACTTTCTCACACTCTCTCACTTGCTTTCATTTTACTATTCAGGATGGTACTTACATCTAGGCTTTATTGACATGTTTTACCTGTAGTTATTACAATCCTTTCCAGCAGTCTCACTTCTGCCATGTTTCAGTATTTCCACAGGGATATATTTCACACATGTGATTTCATCATCTTCTGCAGCTATAATTTTCAGCCTGCTGCAGGTTGTGTACTATTTTCTTACAGGTAGGGCATTTTTATTTCAGAATATATGTCAGACAGTTTCATTTTTTGGTTTAACTTACAGGCTGAAACACACTTTTGTAATCAAGCAATACTTGCAGACACTTTCACACTGTTACTTGCAGATTTTATTCCTTACTGACTACACTGCACTCTTTTGCTGACTGTCATACTTTTATATTTCTTTACAGTTACTGGTAGTGGATTACTGACCTGCCTGGTGGCAAATCAACCAGCCTATCGCCATAGGCTCTGCGGTTCATAGAACGGACACCTGCAGCTGTAATATAAATGAAGTAATATTGGAATACACATCTCCATAATATCAGCTAGTTTAATTTCTTACATACATAATTAAATGTTACTTACTCAGTAGTGGGGCGTTGGGTGTTTGCCGGGCCTCCTGGATCCAAAGGTTCAGTTGGTCCTGCTTGCATCTCTTCAGGTCTGCATGGTGGTGATGGACCTGCTCACCAGTCCTTGGAATCCCTGTGGCACTGGTGAGATCATGAGCCAACCAGTCCCATGCCTCGGCCCTGTATGCTCCCCAGAGGACCTGGCCCTGCATGAGTTGGGCCTCATGATTATGGACTAGGAGCCAGACCATGTACCTGGACTCCTCAACACCCCACCTCTGTGCTCGAAAGCAACTACCCTCTCCTACTCCTGTCATTCTGCCTGCAGGTCAGCTCTACAATCGTTTATGTTGTGTATTCCCTCCTATGGGGCTTATATAGTCCGTTTTTCCCACACATATCTGTGATTGGCCATTTTGGAATTGTATCAACTTCAGTAAACCTGCATTGTCATGCTCTAGTTTGTATTCATTCCTATATATTAGCTATTATTGCATTTAAAGGTACTGCTGTCATGGCTTAGTGGTTCTGTACCTTGACTATGGTGTATAGTATCCTGGGTTCGAACCTGGCCACTGCTTTTTATTTTTCATGACTGTCTAGACATGCTGAGGGGTGTGTCTGTGTAAAGGCAGTTTTGATACGGCTTGCTCAACGTTGCTCGTCGGTTAGCTTGTTTGCGTGGTGCGCAGCTCCGCGCAAACGGGGTTCGCTGCTTTAAGCCTCATTTGGCTATCGGCATGCATATTACACTCAGCTCAGTTAGGGGCACATAGATTTAGCGTGTTAGACCACTGCTCAGCTACGGGCACTCATTTTGCACCAGTTAAACCACTGCTCATCTACGGGCAGATGCACTCACTCTGTTAAACTGTAGCTCAGCTATGAGCACATCTGGCATTTTTTATTCTTTTGTTACCTCACATTTCTTCAATATTAATGGGCTATTTCATTACATTTTACATAAATTGTGGTTTTATGTGTACATATTTGTCATGGACTTGTTTCCTGCTTATTTTGCTAAAAAAAAAATTGGTGTTGTGGGGGCTTGAACCATGAATGCCTGCTCTTCAGCCAACATCTCTACCGCTACGCTATTGCTTCCTGGCTTATTTTGCATATTTAGTTCTTATATGCTTTTCCACTGACTGCTAACTGTAGCTGCGCTACGGGCACGCCCACCCAAACGAGCGCACTCACGGTTAAACATTTTTACAATTTAAAAAAAATATATAAAACGTGTTTATTTATATGTTTTCTGTTCATAGTCTGTGGGGGCATGTGTTGTGTTCTGTTTATTCACATTTCCGTGGACTCTGTCGTGGGTGTTTACTTTGGGTACTTTTCCTCTTCTGGGGGAGTGTCCGCTTACAGGGCTCGGCCTACTTACACGCCCCCTACTGTCTTACACGGACCGTGTTGGCCTTAAGTGAGATTCAACATGCTCTCATGAATATGCAGAGCATGCTGACATCACTCCATTTAACTGCAGCCTCCATGTATGAGTTATAACTCTTACACGGAGGCTTCGTGAATCCTGCCCATTGTGAAAATATACAAAAAGGTTAGAACTGTTTTGCAGAAAAGGGAGAAAGATGCAATAATATCATGTATTTGATGCATTTCACAGGATAGGTGGAAGGTTCATATAATGGCATTTATACTAGGAAAATAAGATAAACAAGCTAAGTGGAGGGTAATGGAGTAATAGTAAAAAGGCAGCAAGGAACAAAGTACCCATAAGGCTGAGGAAACAAGCTGAATGCTAGCAATAGAGAGACTGATGAATGACTAAGTTGGAAAAATAGGCAGGAACGGAATGAAGGGAAACACGAAGGGCTGAGTGAGGCTGAGAAGAGGCAAAGCGAGAGAGGGAAAGGTACGTGCGTGTACACACACACACACACACACACACACACACACACACACACACACACACACACACACACACACACACGCACATGGAGAAAGAGGTGTGAGGGAAGGAGTATATAAATTAATGTGTGAGAGTGTGTGTGTGTGTGTGTGTGTGTGTGTGTGTGTGTGTGTGTGTGTGTGTGTGTGTGTGTGTGTGCACGTGTGTGCATGCATGCTTATGTGTATCCTGTAGTGGGTCAGTACCCTACTCAGGATAAATCTCTCTCTCTCTCTTTTGAGAGTGGAGTGCTGGGCAGGGTTCAGCTCACACATATCCCCAAAACTGATTAAGCAGGTAATCAGAATACTTAAAATAAAGAAAGACGAAGGCTTTACTATAAGTTGGGTGAGAGATAAGAATTCACTGTACAAGGGAGAGTGCATGCCCACGTGTGCTCAAACACACACATATGAAGCTACTGGGGTGTGAGACTAGATTTCTATCCAATGTAATGAAAACAGGTACGCCTGGCTTCCTCCTGAAGGTGATTCTTTAATGAAGTTTTGAATGCTAATGAAGTCTGTGAGCTTCTTATGTTATTTGGTAGTTTCTTGTACATAGCAGGACCTAATCTGGAGAAGGCTCTTTCTCCTATGGCTGTCTTAAAAAGTGATCTGACCAATAGGTGGTTTTCTTCATAGAGTTACTTAGTGAGAAGGTTTGTTCCTGGATTGATCATTTTCTATTCATTGAGGGGCAGTAGCCTTGTTTTAATATGTTAAAGAGAAGCGTGCTGAAAAGGAGGGTAGCTCTGCATGAGATTGGGTGCCATCTGATGGCAGTAAGTATATCACAGGAATGTATTCTATCACCATACACACCTACAAATATTATTTTCATTAATTTGGAGCTTGTAAGTATCATAAACTGAATGACAATACTCTATATATATCTGGGTAGTTTTAAAATAGCTTTGTGCTAAACAAGCAATGGTTAAGCTTTCTGTTTTAGAAACTTTAACTATTTTACTTTTCTGTTTTTAGATATTGTTAGTAATGCAATTTTCTGACTGGCAAGTTCCTGTTTTGTATTTATTTATGTATTTACAGTTTCTTTCTAAAATGAACAAGCTTCATTTCTAGATGGACAGTATCTTGTAAGGTTGTAGGTTGTGGTATATCTGTATTTGGTGGAGTTCAAATTCCTCGGATGTAAATAGCCCAAAGTACAAGGCACAGTGGGAAACAACACCAATCACTGTTTTCAATATGAAATTACTGCCAGTGCAACTAAGTGTGCAGTGATTTCCTTCTTTTGGGAGATTTTTACCTTCTTTCATTTAGTGCAACCATGGATTTCTTTGTTTTTATATATATATATATATATTATATATATATATATATATATTTGGGGTGGGGGCGGGAGTTTGCTCAGAACATTAGTGAGGCACATGGTGGGGTTTGCCACATGAAAAAATGTAACACTTTACTTTTACATCCTTCTATTCATCACGTATTAGTTTTTGGAATTTCTGCGACTCTTAGTTTTTGCCATTTAATGTTTCATAGTACAACCATAGATTGTGTCAATGGTCTGTTCTGTTTCATTTCTTTCTTTCTAGGTTGATTGGGGAAAAATCCTTAACTGATTTTATTACTAAACTGGTGCTAAATGATTCGTAATATGGGTAGGGTGATAATAAAATTATTTATTGCTCAGGTCACATAAACATTTTTATCCAATCCTCTTTCACTGTATATTGTTTGTCTGTGTGCACACACACACACACACACACACAAATATATACATATATATATATATATATATATATATATATATATATATATATATATGTATATATATAGATATATGGGATCCGGACACATGCTCGACTAGCATATGTCAGAATCACAAAACATCGAACACACATACACGAAAACGCTTAACATCGACAAGCGTTTCCATGTATGTGTGCCTGTCTTGTAGATAGGACTACAGTGCGGGTAAGGGAAAATTCCCTTTTCCCCACTGTAGTGCGATCTCGGAGTGAGAAAATAAAGTAGGGGGGGTGAGGGGGGCACAGCAGTGAATGAACCAGAAATGACTGAGAACACATGAAGTACCTCCCAAAAGAAAATGTAAAACAACGAAACACCATACATGACTTTTTTTGCAGGGGACAAACCACTCTGCACCCTCACACCCATGCCCTGCAGCCTTATATATACCCACTTCAAGTTCATGTAACATTAGGGGCAGATTTCAATCCCTGTTCCACTGTGGTCTCAATATCAAAACAGAGAAAACCTCCCCAAACATGCCTAAATTGCCACTTAACCACCCTGATATAGAGTATCTAAACCCACTAATACCAAGAAATACACATAAATGCATTGTTGGCATTCAGTCAATACTTACATTACAGGCATTACACAAAATATGCTGACCAAGCAGATACTAAATCATTGCAGAAAATAACACAGCAACTCCTCCCTCACAGCAAACAAACAACCCAAGCCCTAACCCACACTTAACTATATCCTATAAAAACAGGTCACCCATAAAGACATTACACAAATGTGTATTCAGACAGCTGTGTATTTGTTCTTTACCTCAGCATCAAAAAAGCAGTTGCCCAAATGTTTAATCAATATAACCCTCACATTCACCATCATGTAGTGGCAGGTCAGAAAAGTTTTTACTTGGCTATAAGGTTGATAACAACCTCACATTCGACCATCATGTAGTGGCAGTGGTCAGAAAAGCCTTTTACTTGGCTCATCTCATAAGTAAAGGGATTGCATCCAGAAAAATGGAGGTTATTACCTCTTTGTACTTCTCCCTCATTAGAGCAATAATTGAGTATAACATCCCATTTGGTATGTATGTCTCAAAAACTTCTCCTCCAACTGGAAGGGCCACTGAAATACCTCACAAAGAGAATCCATGGCCTCCAACACTTGTCCTATGTGGACAGGCTCAAATCACTATCACTCTATTTGGTATCATACAGATTGCTCAGTGGTGATCTGTGTCTCACCTACAAGGCAAATTTTGGACCCTGTCCTACTAGACATGCTCCATACTCATAAGTCTATCTCCTCATGCATTACCAACTTGAAAAGCCTGAATCTAATATGCAACATCAATAAAACCTGCTGGAAAGACAGGTTTGTTTCCCCAGAGGCTACCCCGTCTCTGGAATAGACTTCCCATACATGTTAAATAGAGCACCTCACTGATTCTCTTCAAATGCAGCCTTGATGAGTGAATGGGAAACCACAAATTTGTCCCAGTGGTTCCACATGTTTCCCTCAATGACAGGGGTGACAGGTGCTGACTGAGGTTTCTTTCTGGGGATAAACTCTTGGCTAGGCTTGTAAGGGCCCCAGAGACATTAGCCTAATAACCTCCTATGATCCTATGATCCTATATCTATCTATCTATCTATATATGTATATATATATATATATATATATATATATATATATATATATATATGTGTGTGTGTGTGTGTGTGTGTGTGTGTGTGTGTGTGTATACATCTTTATATCCATCCGTCCATCTACAACCACTTTTTCCCATTTTTGCACATGGGGTCGAGGTGTCACTTCAACAATGACAATCATCTAGAATCAAGATTCAAACTGCCGAGTGGCTAGCCCTGCCACTGTAATTCCTCCATGCCACACACCTGCACACTCACACCTATGGAGAATTTAGAGTGTCCAATCCACCTATTCATTGCATGTCTTTGGAATGTGTGAGGAGACTGGAGTAGATGTAGGAAACCCACGTGAACACAGGAAAAACATAACATGCAGACTCCACACAGAAGTCACCCCATTTATATATATATATATATATATATATATATATATATGTGTGTGTGTGTGTGTGTGTGTGTGTGTGTGTGTGTGTGTAGGGATTATCACATTGATTCAATACATTTTTGCCATAGAACATCAGTGCATGTTGTTTACATTGACTGACAGATTCACTGAACAGTGGATTTCTAATGTATTTTATACAAAGGAGTGAGCCAGTGTTATGGAATGTACGATCACTCTATAGGCTGAAGTCAAAATGTTACATTGAAATGTATACAATGTGTACACCTCAAGGTAACCTTTTCAAAGACAACTCTACCATGGTTCTTTTGCATGAATATGTGCACCACCATGATGGACTGTCTCTGCAGCTATTAATTATGCTAATAAGGCAGTGCAGGAAAAAGATGTATGTTAATTAACCAAGTGCTGTCTCCTGGAACTGCTGTCGATAAGGGATCTAAGCAGCAGAGTAATGCATAGATTAGCATAGTGACTCCAAACCCCTTGCAGTATTGAACATGGCCTATTGGTAATCTAGTGTAAGGAGGAGAGTACGTGAGTGTATGGAAGGAGCTACACTTCCAATTGTGTGTCTGCCTGGGATGCAACAGTAGGGAAGTTAGTAGGGGGTAAGTTAGACAGGTGTAATGGTATCTGCGCATTGGTGAATGTATGAGTGTGTCTGTGAGTGTGATCAGGCAGAAATTGGACTGGTTTCTTTGTGTATATATGAGTGTGTGTGTGTGTGTGTGTGTGTGTGTGTGTGTGTGTGTGTGTGTGTGTGTGTGTGTGTGTGTGTGTGTGTGTGTGTGCGTTTGTGTATGTGTCTCTGTGTGTCTCTGTCTGTGTGTCAAAAAGGCTTTCATACTTCCACATACCCATACATCAACAAACAGAGCCTGCAACATTGGATGGGGGGGGGGGACCACTTGCCCCTGGTCTACCTCTTTAAATGCATGACTGAGTGACACTTGAAGAGAATGAATATCAGGAGTCAATGGGAATCACTAGCCACCAGGGCTAACTCTTTAAATGTGTACCTGAATGGCACTTAAACACAATATGTGTTGTGAAGAACAGTAGACATCAGGAATACTCTATGTGGCGTGCCTTAAAGGTACATATTTAAAACAATAAAAAGTGCAGGGAACCACTAGACACCAGGGATAAGTAATATAACTTAAAAAACAAAAAATTCAAACCCTGTATATTCCTCCTCCCACAGACGATATTAATCCGCTATACCACCACTAGACACCAGGGCTAAAATTTGAAAGTGCGTATGTAGGAAAAAAAATAAAGGAAAATAATTTGAACCCTGAGCTCTTGCCACACACAACTGCTGCATTATCCCTCTGTGCTAACTAATGCTGAACAGTTTTTTTTTTTACATATATCAGGGATCTTGGACATTATGCAATGACTGCAACATTTTGAGACTTACAAGGGAGACAAAAACCTGAAGCATTTCTCTCAACCTATTAGCCAAACAGAATGAGTCAGAAGGATAACAGCTGTTGACCCAACATGCATTTTCTAAAGGATATTATCTGTGAAATTTGAATGTCTATCATTAAGGTGACTGTAATCATCTGTGAATTACCAGGGTAGAGGAAAAGGAGACATTGTGGACATTCTGACAACAGTATCAGGTACTGGGTATGTGGTGTGTGTGTGTGTGTGTGTGTGTGTGTGTGTGTGTGTGTGTGTGTGTGTATACATTACTGGGTGCTTGTGTGTGGTAGTGACTGAGGGGTTGGGGTGTCTTTATTGCATGGGAAAGTGCTGATTTGCACTCATGATGATTAACAGTAATATATAGATAAATTAGTAAATAAGGAGATATTTCATCATTGTGATTAATATGTCTATGAATCGCAAAATACTGCATCGCAGAAACAGGGCATTTTTACCCCAGCCCTTAACATAAGTGGTAGAGCTCTTAATGTATGCTGGGGTATGTATGATGCAGCAATAGGGGGTATGTATCCTTTCTCTGCTGTTATGCAACTGTTTAGTTAGAAAACTTAGTTAAAGGGATGTGGAGGTGCAGGGGATTTGCTGGGAGTCTGATTAAATGAAATGTTTATATTTAAAAATGAAGTTTTGATCATTTAATTTTGTTAGAATGATATTAAATATGTTGCTCTAACTACACTTTGCATATATTGATAATTAACAGATAAATTTGCTTACCACTGCTGTTGTACTGCGGCAGAACCTCATACTTGTGATATGAGTATCAGAGTTCAAAACCCAGATGAGATGCATGCATGCGGGAATGTGTAATGAGTCCAGTAGTAGCTCAATAAGAATGCCACTGTTCATTTCCTGTGTGTTATAGGACTAGCAGGAAGTGTCGGTTTGCTTATCTGCCTACTGAATGATGATGCATAAGTGACCAAAGCATCAGTCAAATACAGCTCCTTCAGATAGGAAATCCTCCTTACTATGATTTTTATTGGGGATGTGTCATTTGATTAACAGCTTTCACAGTGAGTGCCAAGTGATCTAAGAAATTTGGGAGAAGCAACTTTCACCAACGATGAAGTTTTTCTTTTTACTCCACTGTTGTGTGAGCTTGGAGTAGGTATATTTAATTTTGGGTGTGTGAAGGTATCCTCATACATAAGGGGGGGGGTGCAAGGATTTTGCCCCCACAAAACAAATGAACCTCTGAGGTTCACTGAGAGCTATTTTAACTGATTTTTCATTGACTGGCACTTAATGAAAAAGCTGATGATTAAGCGACACAAGTCCTTTTTATTTAGGTTAGGGGGTTCTTGGCAGAGCCCTCTATGTGAGGAATGTGGGGGCTTCAAACTAGATCTTTTTTCATTGTAGGCAATGACCTGTTAAAATGTAATTTTATAATGCCTTTGTTTTCATTCCAGTAACATTTGCACAGCTGTTCTGGGTTGGCCAGATTTACACAATTCTGAATGATACATTTGTTACTACTGCAGATATCACATCCTCTATATGATGTCTGGCTCTCTGTACAGAGGGCATCTTTGAAGCTCAGCTTTATTGTCTCATAGCATAATGTTATGCTATGATAACATATGCAAGTCATATCACATCAGTGGATGAGTTCATCTTCATATGAATCCTAATCATACCAAATGTGCATGCATATGTATCTGTTTGTTTGCCTACATGTATTCTTTTTGAAAATATTTCATAATGCAGAGGTCCAAGTAACAGCATTAGAAGCACACAAATGAAATTCTAGGATATGATATGCACCATACATGATTGCATGCATGTGCGCGCACACACACAGACACACACACACACACACACACACACACACACACACACACACACACACACACACAGACACACACACACACACACACACACACACACACACATATGCCACCTTGTGGGATTTTTAGAAATAGCATTGTTAGAGCAGCAGTGGTGTGGCATTCTATGTGGTTATGTGTTACATGTATGCTTGTGTTCATGTAGTGATGTGGAGCAGGTGTAATGATGGGCTGTGACAGTGAGAAAAGTAGCATAATCAGACAAATGTCAACTCTTAGTGGTATTTTTTAATATCCAACTACTTTGACTTTTATTTGGTGTAATAAAGCTTCAGTATTGCATTAACAAAGTTTCTTGTATGTGTCCTTCCTTGAGCCATCATTATCAGTTAAGATGTGTTATCATACAAAACTATTCAAGCTCTCTCAGACAGCTGGTAATCCAAGATGCTTGTTTTTACTGCAGAACCACCTAAAGTAAAATATCCCCATCTGGCTTTCCAGACTGTTTCGAATATTTTGGAAGTGATACTTGGGACTAATATGTAATTATATGATGATAATAGGATGGTTGTGAGTCCTTCTGCATGGGTCTCTACAATATTTTTAGGAATGGATCCTGTCACTAAGTGCTACATTCTGTGATAAGGACAGGTGGCCTGAAATCTTACCCATGGCACCTTCTAATATGTCATTTGTTTATCGGTGGTCTTTTGAATGAACCATTACCTGTAACAGTAACATATAGTAGCTGCAAGAATGCAGTTCATACTCATACCCCAACATTTCAAAGTTACAGCATTAGTGATTTTAAAATGTGAGATGTTTAATTAATTAATTGAAATTAACCAGTGCATCAGGTCCCAGTTGATTGAGGTGTTCCTACCTCACCTCTCCCTGAAAGGCTTGTAAAAGCATAAGTATGGAAGACTTTCCACACCACAGAACGTGTTTTAATAAGGTGTTCCTACCTCACCTCCCCCTGAAAGGCTTGTAAAAGCACAAGTATAGAACTTTCCCCACCATGGGGCTTGTTTTAATAAGGTGTTCCTACCTCACCTCCTCCTGAAAGGCTTCTTGTAAAAGCATAAGTACGGAAGACTTTCCCCACGACTGAACTTGTTTTAATAAGGTCAATATCCACTTAAATACCGTGCCACCTGTAAACCTAACCAACTGGGTCCAAAAAAGCACTGGTGAATGTCCCTATAATTCCCACTTGTAATAATGTTTATGCTGATAAGCATTAGGTTGGAAGGGTTAGACATTCCTGTAGCCATCTTTCTTCCCCAATTAAGGTAAAAACAGCATGCTTTCTACTGTTCAACAAGTGACCGTAGAGCGCTCTGCACCTCCAAACAGTGCATTTCTCAATAAATTAAGTGAAACAAGCATGCTACAAAAGGGAATTGGAAAACAGGCTGTCTGCATTGTAAATTGAGAAGCAGGCAGGGAACTGTGTAGTTTTTAACAGTAGGGCCTAGAAACAGAGTATTGGGCATATAAAAAGAAACAAAAAAGTGTGCTTGTAACTCATACCTGCAGATGCTGCCACTAGGCATCTGCTTTACTGGTTTAGCCCAGTTCAGCCCTTCACCTCCTCCCTCTCTCAAGTAATCAGAGGTTACATAATCACCTACCTGACCAGCCATTTTCAAATTAACCAGTGCATCAGGTCCCAGTTGGTTGAGGTATGTTCACATACTTATGCATTTAATTCTTGTTTCTTTATCTGAGCTCAGTGTAGTAACTGTTTACTGCATTTACTCACAAACTGAAACCTTGATGAATTAAGGCATGTTTATTGGTACCGACTGCTACAAATTACTCACAAACTGCTGTTGATATTGTATCCATTTATTGTCGTTTGAATTGACTTAGTGGTCTGTCCTGGGTAGTGTAGCACTGATAAGGGACAGAAATAATGAATACTAACTGAGTCCTTAAGGCAGATTTATAGGAAAGAGTGCTGCTGTTTGTTAATATTAAAAGGCGCACGTGGACTTGTTTGATAATAATGTATACTGAATGTTTGAATGCATTACCTCTGTTCTTAGTATAGTACTAATAATCATATCCCCTCGCTAGGTGTTTCTACCTCACCTCTCCCTGAAAGGCTTGTAAAACCATAAGTACAGAAGACTTTCCCCACCAGAGAACTTGTTTTAATAAGGTCAATATCCACTTAAAAACCTTGCCACCTGTAAACCTAACAAACTGGGTCCAAAAAAGCACTGGTGAATTTCCCCATAACTCCCGCTTGTAATTCTGTTTATGCTGATAAGCATTAGGTTGGAAGGGTTATGCTTTCCTGTAGCCTTCTTTCTTCCCCAATTAAGGTAAAAACAGCATGCTTTCTACTGTTCAACAGACAAGCGTAGTGTGCTCTGCACCTCCAAACAGTGCATTTCTCAATAAACTAAGTGAAACAAGCGTGCTACAAAAGGGAATTGGAAAACAGGCTCTCTGCATTGTAAATTGAGAAGCAGGCAGGGAACTGTGTAGTTTTTAACATTAGAGCCCAAGAACAGAGTATTGTGCATATAAAAAGAAACAAAAAAGCATGCTTGTAACTCATATCTGCACATGCTGCCTCTAGGCATCTGCTTTAAAGGTTTAGGCCTGCTCCACTCACTTCGCTCACTCCGCTCCCCACCCTGCTCCCATATCCCACCCGCCCCCAGTAGTACTATGTTTATAGTACCATTGGCATGCCCCTTTAATTAGCTAACCAACTACATGTGCCCCTAGAATCCAGCAAACTCCTAGCACAATACACCCTCTATCCACCCCACTATCCATATTAACCACCCATAGCTATTTTATTCTCTCTAATCTTTTATCCACCACGTAGACTCAATACAGACCCTACCCTAGTAACTTACTATGACTACAGCTAAAACACTAATGCTGCTACCCTTAGTACCCCTGCTATTCATTCCTTATCACTTGAGCTCCTGTGAATATGTACAGCATCTTGAAATCCAATACGCAAACTCTCAGACACCAACCCAGCATTTAATAAGTTTATCCACCACATAACCACCCCCTCTCCTAATTCCTTGCCTCCCAATTGCTATCACCTGATTAAATACTGCTACATTAGCTTAAAAACCAAAAGATACAAAAAAATCATAAACACATTTTTAAGACTCATAAGCAACTTAAAAATTAATCTTATGAAGAATGGAGACATCCACCCCAACCCTGGCCCATCCACAATGGTAGACCCAAGGACACCATCTAGCAACCCAACGTGTACTACCCAGATGGATAGACGTCCAAACTCATTTCTGGTCTGTCATCTCAACATCAAAAGCCTAAACAACACGATCCATAGCCTACATGGACTCTTAGCTGTTCACTCCCCTGATATTCTCTGCCTCACAGAAACCTGGCTAAAACCAATAACCAAAGATAACAAAATAACCCCCCCCCCCACAGTACAACATCCTTAGACTGGACCGGATCTCCAGGAAAGGTGGTGGGGTAGCTGTAATATACAAGTCTACCCTAACAATAACAATTGACACCCAACAGTCACCCCAGTTTGGCAATGCAGAAATTCTCATCACCAAACTAATAATAAACAAAAGTAAATGCAGATACATTGTCTGCATTTATATTCCACCCGGCAAGAATGATAATGCTCTAGAAAATATCTTACATTACCTAGCTTCTAACTATCCCCAGGAAACCATTGTCTTGGGGGACTTTAACATTGATTGGAAAACCTGTTCCTCTGAAACTCCCTCCACCAATTTAAACCTCCACGGGTTTACTCAGATCATTGCCACCCCTACCAGATTTAGCAAAAATAGAATAAAAGATAGTATCCTTGATTGGATACTTATTAACAGCCCCCACAAAGTACAAGTCAGGTAATTACCCATGATCTAAGTGATCACTACTTTATCTATATTATTAGGCTCAAAGCTGACATTCCCAAACAGCCCACCTACAAAACTATAAGAAACGTCAGGAACTTTAACCTTGACAACTTCCAAAAAGAACTCAAAGCATGTAATTGGAATGTTTTGAAATGACTCCCATTACAAGAAGCAGTTGAGTACTTCAATACCAGATTTCTGGCTATCCTTAACCACCATGCTCCTACCCATACCATCCGTGTAAAGCCACAGTTGCACCGTGGCTATCTACAGAAACAAAAAGCAAAATTAAATTAAGAAACAATGCCTGGGCCAGGTGGCATGTTACCAAACTGGTAGCTAAGGAACCAGACCAAAAAATCTGTCATTCTAGACAAAAAGAATCACTACACCCTCCTACAACCAAAATATCAGCTAAAACCTCAAAAGTTCTGGGCTGGTATTAATCTTCTCCACCCAGGCTGCTCCGCCACTCCTACCCCATCAGCTGCCCTTGATAAATCCCCTGTTGAAATTGCAAACAGCTTGAACTCCTTCTTTACTGAAACTATCCAGTCTCTAGCTACCCATCTCACTCCAGCAGACACAAACACCAGCTCTGGTGCATCTAGCCCTGATCCACCCAGCACTCAACCCACCTTTACCTTGTAAACCATACCTACCAACCTGATCTGAACCTTACTCAAAAAGCTAAAACCTACTACACTAGCTGCCAACCACCTCCCAGATGAATATTTTCAACAAGCAGCTAATGCCATAGCACTTCCCATTTCTATTCTGATCAACAGATCCATCTCAGAAGAATCCATCTCAGCAATATGGAAAATATCATGTTATACCTCTCCATAAAGGAGGAAGTTCCACAGAATTATCTAACTTTAGACCTATAGCCATTCTTTCACCACTAGCTAAAATCATGGAAAGATGCATACACAAACAAATCATGCACGTTCTTATTCAAAATGGAAAGCTCGCCTAATATCAGCATGGCTTTAGGCCATTCCACAGTACCACCACGGCTCTTCTGTCTTTCTCTAATGTCATCAATCTTCATCATAACAGCAACAAACAGTCTTCAGCACTCTTCCTAGATCTCTCAAAAGCTTTCAGTATGGTCAACCATCAGCAACTGGTCAATACCCTACAAACCATTGGTTTAGACCAACACGCAATACAATGGTTTCACTCTTACTTAAACGTTAGACAGCAGGCTATCTTATGGCAGAGCAAGCTGTCATCCCAACTTCCTCTAACCCTAGGTGTCCCACAAGGGTCCATACTAGGTCCCCTTCTTTTCTCTATCTTTATCAATGTTCTGCACACCACCATCCCAGGAGCCACCTGCATCCAATATGCAGATGACTCAAAACTAATATGCTCTGCCTCCTCTCATACACAACTTTTACCCCTCACCCAGACCACTTTCAGCACGGTAGAAACATGGCTAGCTAATCGCCGCCTGCTTCTAAATCCTAATAAAACCAAGCTACTACTTTTCTCCCCTAACCATAGAATTCCTCCTCCTTCCTTCAACATCAAATCTAAAAATGACACCATTATCTCCCCTGATGACCATACAAAGCTTCTAGGCGTAATAATAGACAACAACCTTAAATTTGATAAACATGTCAATCACACTATTAAGTCAAATCCAGCAACAAAAAACTTAACTCCCTGTACAGAGCCAAACCTTTCCTCACCCCCTTAGCTAGGCGTAGCTATTGCAAGATCACACCTCCTCTCTACCCTTATGTATGCCTCCCCTGTACTCACCAACCTACCCAAAACTGATCTCAACAAATTATCAGGATGTTACAATCATATAGCCAGATTTGCTACAGGCATGGCTTTTAGGATCCACCATTGCCAGAACCTCAAAGCACTGGGATGGCTAGAGTATCCTACCCTTCTACAGTTCAACCAGTTTATAGTAGCGCATAAAATGCTCCATCAACCTGATAACACCCCTGACCTCAAAAATATTCTCACTCCTCATAGTGCCCCCAGGCCATTATGCTCAGCTGATAAACTAATGATACTGACCAAAAAATCCAACAACTCTGCAGGCAATGCTAAATTTGCCAACTCAGCTGGTAAAATCTGGAATTTACTCCCTACTACCATTACCAAGGAAACCTCACTACCCCTATTTAAAAGAGAACTCAAAAAATACCTCACATCTCATTGGCTGTGCTCTTGTTCTAAACCTGACTAATAACTTCACTAATACATGTCTTGCTAACCAACCTGCTGTTTAGCCAAGTATCTATGCCTCATAGCATTTGAATGTCTACGAATTGTGAATTATGAGATCTGATTGTATTCTATGTTCACATTTTCTGATACGTCTTTGCCAATCAGATGTAAGTCTGCACATTGTATATATTGATATCTGCCTGTATTCTTTGTCTATATTTTTCTAAACATGTCTGCCTAAGTATATCACTCAGTGATGTATGTACTGTCTCTTTTTTGGCATGTGGAGCTTTTCTCCCCGGGCCTCCGCTGAAAATGGAAATATATCCAGTCGGACTATCCCGGTCATCAAATGTAAAATAAAATCAATAAAATAAATGTGTTATATGGAATACAGCATAGAACTAAATGGACCATTTTCAGGCCAGTTTGGTGAGTACAAAACATCTGAACATATGACAAGCATGGCGCCATTACTTTTTTATAATTAAGAGAAAAGGGAGGGTCTGTAATCCATAAAAGGAAAGGGAAAGACATTTTAAGAGCTATAACCACTTAATACAGTAGAGTAAAAGACACCATCTTAGCATTATATTCATAAGGATGGCATTCTACTCAAATATGAATAACAAATTAAAACAGAATAGTATAGTGTAGTGAAGTGGTTGAAAACAATACTTTGAGAAACTACAATGTGGTTGCATTTTCTAGCTTGGTGCAATCAATTGATGGCTGAACTGTCGAATTACATCTTTATCTGTGTGTGTGTGTGTGTGTGTGTGTGTGTGTGTGTGTGTGTGTGTGTGTGTGTGTGTGTGTGTGTGTGTGTGCGTGTGTGTGTATATGGAAAACCAAACTGCCATAATGTCAAATGCACAACATCGATAAAATAAGTTTGATCATCCACGATACTGAAAGGGGGCAGCATTAGGGTTAGGGTTAGCACCTATTACTAAAGACTGCACACTGCCACTTCAGCAGACAGACTCAAACATGGACACACACAAACAAACCTCCATCTATCCCCTAAACTAACCCTTACCCTAAAAATACATAAACTTGCACACAAACATACAACACCCATCTATCACTCATGCCTGACCTTAAGCCTAATTACATATACTCACAAACACACACACGCACTCACCACCCCAACCCCACTTATCTGTATCGACATCCCGTACCATTAACATATTGACATATTTATGATTCAGCCATCCATACTATTGATATTAAATCAAACCTCTGCATTTGTCAAAGAAATGTATGGTCGGTCATACACGGGGGGGGGGCATATATATATATATATATATATATATATATATATATATATATATATATATATATATATATCACACACACACACGCACACACACACACACACACACACACACACACACACACACACACACCACACACAGACACATAAAATCGTTAAACATCTGTTTAGTCTTCAAAATTTAGTCAATTACACAAATGGTTGATAAGTGTTAGAGATCCCACAAGTCTCAGGGTTGGGAAATATGACCTTCTAACCTGACATTGTGTGATCTCGGAGTTTGTATGTATAATTAGCAGGGAGTGTGGGAGATCTCCACATGTGGGGTGCAGGGGCCTGCTGTTTTTTAAACTTCTGTTTTGCAAGCTACCAGATTTTTTTCTCAGAGCATGCATAACAGTGTATCACCATTTGCAAAGTCAACCTTTTGAACATTGATATTTGGGTCATATCCACACACACACACACACACACACACACACACACACACACACACACACACACACACACACATGTAATATATGCACATATATTATATATATCTAGTATATGTGTACATGTATTTATATACACACACACACACACACACACACATATATATATATATATATATATATATATATATATATATATATAGGTTTACTTCAAATCATTCAAGTTTCAGAACATCGAACATCATATCATTGAAGACCAGATGATCGAAGTTCTGAAACATCAAACGGTCTGTCTGGCGATCTCCATACAGAGCAGAATGGGATATTTACCATTTTCTTCACTGAAGTGCGATCTTAGAGTTGGTATAGGTTCATAGGTTGGTACTAGGCTATCGGCCCTAGGGCCTATACAAGCCTAGCCATGACAATTCCCTGGTTGTTTATACCCACAATGTTTACTTCCCTAGACCCCTGTCTATTAGGGGGACTGACGTGATTCCCAGGTTGAATTTCCTATCTCCCATCCAATTGTCACGGTTCCTTTTGAAGAGGGCCAAAGAGGCACTCTGCTTGACATGTATGGGCAGTGTATTCCAGAGTATGGGGAGTCTCTGTGTCAGGAACCTATCCCACCAGCATGTCTTGTTCATTGTGACGATGAGGTTTAGTTCCCTGGAGCGTGTGGCTCTGAGGGATTGGGATTTCTTTAGGTGGAGCATGTCCAACAGCTCAAGGTTAGATATGGCCTTGTAAGTTAAGCAGAGGCAGCCTCTGAGTAGGTGATATGCAACAGAGTATAGCTGGAGTTTTTTTAGATGGTCGACATAGGGCATCTGCTTTATTTATTTATTTATTTATTTATTTATTTATTTCCAGTTTGATAACCAGGGAAGTCCACTGGGCCCGAAAGCCCGTTTTCAGTGGAGGCCCGGGGAGAAAAGCTCCATGATAATACATTACACACAAAAACACAGCAGAAAAGCTCTAAACTAATACATTACACACAAAAACACTCTCTGTTCTAATAGCATAGTACATTAACAATCTCCAAAAAGAATGAAGTACATTGGGCAGTATACATAAGAAAATGATATATTAATGCAACTGTAATGTTAGTAGAGTAAGAAAGAAAAAAGGAAATTATGGATAGAGTTTGAATGCAAGAGCAGAGAAGCATGGGAGAAGTGAAGGAGAAGCAAATAAGTTAAAGGAGAAGAGGTGCCCAGAAAAGGATAAAAAGAGAACAGATAAACTAATGTTCATTTTGTGATTGAGTACAGAAGAACACCTTATGTAAAAGGCAAAAGATTTGAAAGTGAGAGTGAGCATACAAGTGGGCAGTGGGATGAGAGCACTTGAAGGAAAGGGGAACCGGGGGGGGGGTGGAACTAGGATATATTGAGATCTAGGTAGGAAGTATACAATTACATTTCCAATTTTGGGAGAGGTGAGAATGGAGAAGAGATTTGAAGTGTTCATCCTGTGATTCCTTTAGTGAGATATTTCTGAGGCCTTTCCAACTGTTGCTGATGTCTTGTGAGGTACATACCAAATGGGGCATTGTACTCTATAATGGTTCTAATGAGGGATGAGTACAGTGGGACAATGACCTCCTTCTTTCTGGATGAATAGCCCTTTGTGATGAGATGTGCCACATAGAAGGATTTCCTTACTGTTGTGGTGATGTGGTTATCAAATGTAAGACCACTGTCCACCTATTAAGTCTCTCATCACACTTTCAGTGTTTAGAGTATTGCCACCTATGTGTTAGTTCATGGATATGTGTTTTTTTCCAAAGGGGATAACTATACATTTCTTGGCATTGAGCTTGAGTCCATGACTCTGGCACCAAGCATCTGTTTCTGTAAGGCCCTTGTGTAGGATATTTACATCATTTGGGGAATCGATAATGGCTCCCAGTTTGCAGTCATCTGTGAACTTTGTTAGCCAGAGTCCCTTAGTGTTGGCCTGTACTTCAGAGAAGTAGATGCCAAACAAGAGTGGTCCCAGGACTGAACCCTGAGGTACTCCACTTGTCACTTGTCTGGAGCTGGATCTGGAATAGAATATTTTTACAGTGTGTGTTCTGTCAGTAAGCCAATTGGCAACCCATCGAGTGATGTAGGGACTAATTCCCAGCTTGGTGAGTTTATCCATGATTCCAGAGTGGGGGGGTGGTGTCAAAGGACTTGGCGAGGTTCAGATAGGCTGTGTGGACCGCCTTACCCTCGTCCATGGCTCTAGAGACAGATTTAAAGAAATCAATCGGATTGAGGAGAAAGGATCAGCCCTTCACAAACCCAAATTGGATGGGGTCCAATGTTTGAAGGTTGCCAATGTCCTTGTTTATAAGTCCCATAATAATGTGTTCCATGGCCTTGCAGACCAGGCTCATCAGACTGATGGGGCAATTGTTCCCGGGATACAGGGTGGATCCTCCCTTGTGAAGTGGGATGAATGTAGCTGTGCACCATTCAGTGGGCACAAAGCCTGAGGTGAGGCTGTGTTTGAACATGACACTTAGGTGAGGTGTCAGTTCATTTTGTAGTTCATGTAGTACACAGCCCGGGATATCATCTGGTCCCATGGATGCTGTATTTTTAGCTTTGGAGAGTGCGATTTTTACTTTTGTGGCTGTGATAACCAGAATTTGGCAATCTTCTGGTATTGGGATGGGACCTTTAGGAGGTGGGGGGGTGAAATTGGCACTGAATCGATCTGCCAGGATATTGGCGATATCCTTGGGATCAGTATATTTAATGCCATTCTGTTGTAGCTCAGAGCAGATCTGAGCATTGCCACTTAGATTATTGACGTATGTATAGAATGCCTTGTGGTTGTCTTTGGAATCTTTGGCAATTCTATTTTCGTAACTAGCTTTGGAGGATTTTATGAGGGATCCCAGCTTTTTGCTAAGGCTGGTAATGGACTTTTTTTCATCCTGGGATTTTCCTCTTTTCTGCAACAGTTTCTTCCTTCTGTTGTATATTTTGTTTATGGCTGGGGACCGCCAGATTGGCTTTCTTTTTTTGGAGGAGAGCGTTTTGTTTCTGTAAGGGGTGGCACGACTCATGCACTTGTGTATGTGCTTGTACAGTGCCTTAGTGTAGGATTCATCTGTTGAACATTCAGTTCCCTTCTGCATGGGTGTCGTGAAGTTTGTCACGTCTGACTTGAGTAGCATGAATTTGGCTTTGGTGAAGTTTTTAACTGTGGTTTCCTAAGTCAAGGGTAATTAGTTTATGGTCAGACCTGACCAACGAGGGGGTGACCACTGGTGTGGAGCATCTATTTCCAATGTTGGTAATGACCAGGTCTAGGATATTTGAGCCCCTGATGGGACTATGGATTAGTTGGTCTAGGGCATTGGAATTAATGAATTCCAAGAAACATTGGGCGAAGGTGTTGGTACCCGAGTAGTTTTCCCAGTTAATTGCAGGGTAGTTTAAATCACCCAGTATTAGGGTGTTTGGTTGTATCTTAATATTTTCCAATATGTTTAGAAAGGTGTGGTGGGACTCTTGGGGCATGATGGGGGATCTGTAGCAAGCTACAGTTTGGATTGCAGCCTTACCTAGTGTCAGTTGCACCTGGAGAATTTCAGATGCATTATGTTGGCAGACTAGCCTGGAGGTGTGAATGTCCTTGGTGAATATGGACATTCCTCCACCTTTCATGTTTCGGTCCTGGTTTGGTGGCTGAAAAGTGTGGTAAGAGTTGTAGCCTGGAATTGCTGGGGTACTCTCTGGAGCCTTGAACCAGGTCTCGGTTACTGCACAGATATCGATGTTCTCCATTTTTAGGAGTGCCTCGAGAGAGTGCATTTTGAGGTTTAGACTTCTAGCACTGAGTAGCATTACCCTCAGATTTTGCATTTTTGTGTTTGCCACATTGGTGGTTTTGTCAATTGAACCTTGCCTAAAAAAGGCACTATAGCGTTGGCAAGGGCCTTGGCCAGTAATCTGAATCCTAGGGGCGACAGGTGCAGACCATCTCTGGCAAAGCATTGTGGTTTGTCGATCATGTTGTCCCAGGCAGACAGATACTGGATCCCCTTTGAATGACACCAGAAGCTTAGCCAATTGTTGAAGTCAATCATTTTGTCCTTATACTGTGGTATCATTCTGGGTGAAGGCAGGATGCTACTCAGGGCTAGGGTTATACCTGCCTGGGCCACGTAGTCCGAGAGCTCTTCCATGTCTCTTTTCATGTAGTCCAAGGAGGTACGTCTCAAGTCATTAACCCCAACATGAACAATGACAGAGTCATATTTGTACTTGTTGTGGAGTGACTTGAGTGCATGCATTATGTGGCAGATCCTGGCACCCGACAGGCAGATGACTGTAACTTTCTCCTTGTTCAGCCTGATAAGTGGGACATCAGTGTGCCTGACTATAGAGTCACCTATGACTAAGGTGTTTGGTGCATTGTCTTGCCTTAGGGGCTGTTTTTGGGTGGCACACTGGTGTTGTGAGCTATGTGTCACTTTGGTTGTGATTGGTGTTTGCGTTTCGGCTTCAGAGGTCCTCGTTGCTTGGGTAGGTTAATGTCAAGGGCCTCCGCATATGTGGGTTTCATGTTACTATGTGTGGGTGTTGACAGTGTGGGTTTTGTGGGGCTATGTGTTGCTTGAGGTGTAGTGCAGATGTTTACCTTCTCCTCTTGACTTCTAAGACAGTCTTGGCTGGAGCGAGCTTTGCTTTCAGTTTGGCTATGTAATTGCATCTCTCGCAGGTTGTAGTGTTTGGTGGTAGGAGGAGAGGGTTTTCTGTGTACATGAGGCAATTGCTACATTGCCCCTGTATGCCCAGATACCAGGTGGACAGAAGAAATTACTGGAAGCTGACCCTTGGACATGCCTTGTTAGGTGCTATTTAGTAAAGTACAAGAGCTGTTTTCCCTTACCTTGGCAAGGTACTTTGCAACTTTAGGTTTCTTAGTCCCTACGGTTAATTTCCCTCATTAACAGGCAGGATTCTAGAGCTTGTATTAATTTACAACTTCTTAGTACTTTCTAGTAGTTCTAGCACAAGTGCTAGTCACAGGGATACAGATGTTTGTGCTACCACTCAAAAGTCAGCAAGTTCTATGGGAAAATTTGAAGAGCAGGCTTTCTGGCACCAGGAATAGTTAGCACTAGTCCCGTAGCACTGCTCGATGTGCAAAATCGCGCAAGCCACAAACGTGTTTTTATGCCAGAAAGAATAAAGGGATAGAAATCAGCACAAAATGGCAATTAAGCTACAATTTCAGTGCTGAAACAACTCCTGTAGTGCTAGATTGGCTGTACAATGCTTCCCACTCTCACTGGTAATTTAAGTAGCAGGAGGTGGGACTTGCCCCCCTGCAAAAACATAAATGAAGACTTCTATTATTTTTTAAATTTGTTTTATTTCTTATTTGATGTTTCAGAACTTCGATCATCTGGTCTTCGATCATATGATGTTCGATGTTCTATATAATATCTAGATGTATATAGATCTCTGTCTCTTTTTAAGATATATATATATATAGATATCACCTTAGAGATTACAGGCTGCACATGCCAGTTCTCAAGCAAATCTGAGTTGCCTTTACCTTTGTTGTTGAATCCTTACAATTAATTGGGAGTTATGGACTGGACTGGAAGAGCCACGGCAGGGCAAGCCACGTGGCAGAGTAAACATTGGCTCTAGATGATTGTCACTGTTAAAGTGACACCCTGATCCCATGTGCAAAAATGAGAAAAAGGGGTTGTAGATGGATGAATGGATGGACTGGAAGAGAAAGTATATATATATATATATATATATATATATATATATATATATATATATATATATATATATATATATATAAGGGATTCAGACAGCACATGAGAAAGTGGTTACAGAAAACAGAGGAGCTCCACAATAGACTTTTGAGGGAAGTTAGGATCATATCTTGAACCTCTTGAGTGACTACTTAAACTCTCCTAAATTAGTTGACAATCTCAGTAGAGAAACTGGTGCTAATTCACTGCAGTGAAGCTTTCAATAATGCCAGTTGAAGACTGTTGTCAGCCATTAGACTGGTATTTACTGGTGTATGGATGTGCTCTGGGGAAATATTTAGAGTACAGTGTTAACATGGGAATAAAATCTACAATTCTATTGGCTTTGCATAATAAATTTCAGTCAATAAGGCAATAAGATTTTTATACATGCCTTTTTGCTCAAAAACTTAGGATACTTTTAAGAGTTTTTCGGACAAAAGCTTGAGCAGATATTTTTGTCACAAGCTTTGCAAAATGGAGTTACATAGGTTGCAGAGGAAAGGAAATTATTGCAAACAGAATTGTAATAGATGTCTCCCAGAAATGAGGATAGCAGTTAGCATGGTGCATGTTAATATTTGCCAAGTTAGTAGATACATGGACAGGTTTCATGAGATATTTCGTAACTTGACATGAGGCTGGAATTAAAGTGGAAAACAGGAGAGATGTGTAAATGGGCTTATGGATGAAGTGTTGGAATTTCGATTACGGAGATCATCAGTGATATAGTCTAACAGTTTAACACGATTAAGGCCATGAGTCGCTAATGAGCTTCAACGTGTAGTGCTGGGTTTGAACCACTCAGACTGCATTTTAAGTCATTTAATCTGACACTGTTCTCAAGTCACCTTAGCAAAGAGACACATGCACCTAGTGGGTTTATGCAATTAACATATTAATTAAAAAAGAAACAGCTGCATAACTGAGAACTGGAAAATGGCAACCTTTCCTAAAAAACAAAAGATACTCTTAGGAATATAATCCAGTGCTTTCTAGTCACAGGGTGAGTCATGCACTCAGTTTCACAGTGTGATACATTTTCGAGTTTACAACATGATAGACCAGGACGTCCCCAGGTGTCATGATCAGTAGGTACCTTATACTGTGATGCATATTTTGCACTGTTAATAAGGAGGGAAGGAGGCAGATGCTCAGATGATCACATTCACTCTCTGCAGTTTACTTGCACTTGGAAATACTATAATACAGTAAGATCTAATAATTGGGTGCTTGCTGTCATGCTAAAAACTAACAGACTAATGTTTTGAAGATTAATGCTTTTATTTTCCAAGGACTGCAGACCAAAATGGGCAGGCACATAAAGGGCAAAATCACTTTGTGTCTGAATATGATTAGAAATAATTTTGATGTGCCAAAGGTAGTTTATAGAATAGCACTAAAACAGCGAAATAGTGCCTGGACTGCAACAGAAGCCACTGAAAGCAGGACTAAAAGAATACTGTATTTGCAACATTCAAAGAAAAGGGAGTGATTGGTCATGATAGAAATGCTGTAAGGGAATAAATATATTTCAAAAGATTACTGTCTTTTGAAATGGTGTTTGAGAGTAAAATGTCTCAATGAGAATAAAATGATACTTTCAAGATGTAGGGAAGACAGCTCAGAGGTAATTCCAGGGAGTACTTTTTGCAGAGAAGGTTGTTAGTATTAGGAACATTCTACCTGAGATACTCAAAGGTGTCTGAAGCAAGTCTGCCTTTCCTATATTGTCATTCACAAATAAGGATGAAGCGTCATGACAAAAAATTCAACTTAGTTCAGTGAAAAGTAGTAAGAAACGTAACCACTACCATGGGCAGTCTGTCATTCTGCCATGCATACAGCTGTGAAGGGAACAATGATATATCTTGGTTGAAGGTAGAAAAATGAGCATTATGTCACAGAGGCAGGGAGCATACCACCAAGGAGAAGTTACTTAGCCTGCAGATATTTCAGTGATTTGGCATTTGCAGTGAAACTGCCAAGCTTATTTCAGTGACTTAGTACTTCCAGCGAAACTGCCAAGCTAAGAATGTGAACTGCTGTACATGTCTGCCCCTTGAACCCAATGCCCTCTGAAAGCCCCCTACATACCTTTTGTTTTAGAGGAATACATGCGGTACACACATGCACTATATTCACATACCTGACTCTTTCTTTGACTGCATTCATTTTCACTATGAACCTAGCTGATGTCACCTGAGTATGCTTGTCCTGTACTACATAAAAGTCATACAAGATTTGATGAGGAAATCAGAAGCTTTGTCAAAGTATATAGTATAACTAAACAAGAAAAACAACTGAACTCAGGCTCATACTGATTAAGCAAAGTGTATGGCTAGCCATCAACTTTTCAAGTCTGAGTTCCCCTTGCTTCAGGGCATCCCAGCTATTGTGCTGACCTCTCAGCCTTATGAATAGAAATAAAGACTACACACATCACAAGCAAGGAAGCCAGACATCTACTCAGCTCTACTCCAAACTTTTCTTTCCTTCTCTGTTTTGTTCGTTTGATTTCCACTTGCCTGACAGCCTCAGACCTCTTGGTAACCTTGCAAGAAAGCTGAAAGTAAAATATAAATAAACAGATTAAACACCTCACTCTCCCCACCCCCTCCCCCAGCACGACTGACACCATTCTCCGCTGTTGACGGCAAACTCATTAACATTCCTCTTCTTTCTTTCTTATTTTTCCAGTCAGCTTTGCGCCTGATCTGTCAGGCTCTTTCCATCCTGATTATCTGGAGACGCCAATTTCAAAGAGACATCTTAATAGTGATGTCAACGAATTAATTAAACGTGTTAATGAGTTAAAAGCAACCCAAATTAAATTAATGCTGTAATAAGCAGAGACAGCAAAATTAGCTTCAATTTCTGTAAATGATTCTGAACTGTACACAACGCCTGAGCCTCAGAGAACATTACCAACCCCTCCTTCCCAAAGCTAATCAAGGACTACAGTGCAATTAGCTGCTTAATTACAAAGCACTCACAATTTAGAGTGCCAGCATCAGGCAATGGCTGTGTCTGTGAAACATGAAGGCTACTGCTTCTCAAGAAATATTCTTGGTGAGCATCGGAATTACATTTGTGGCAGTGCTGCCCACTGAAGTGTGAGCAGGACACACAGACTACAGCGGTGTCCATCTTTTCCTAGCCACTAGTATCAGGGATATCACTCCCTCACCATATGCAGCATCATCAAGTCCCTGTCTCATCACTCATTAGAACTAGTAAAGCTAAACATTCACTCTTCTTGAGTACCAGTGGTATCAGTTACTTACTGTGCACACGAACCACTGAAATCAGTTACTGGCTTTTTACTGATAATGTGGAAACCCTCATTTTTTATCAGCACCAGTAAAGTAAGTCTTTGCTGAGTAATGGTAATGGTCTCTTAGTTTACCTTGCCTAAGTAACACTTAGAGCGACCACTCATCCACTGTCCTCTACAAACAGTAAAGCCAGTCTCTGGCTGTTTAAAAGTGCCAGTGATGTCATTTACAGTTCAGTGGTACATATCAAGTCAGTTACTCATTGCAGAAGTTGCTGTACAAAATTCTGTACATGTGTTCCTGGCTTCAGCTGTCATTGATGCTACATTTTCCATGCAGTAAATGAAGCTAGAAGGATTTTAGCTAGGAGACCACAGATAGACCACGTTTATTTTCCTAAGCTATGTTGAGCTACTGTGGTACATTCAGTAGAGAAGAAGTAATGTCTTGCTTGTCAGTAATTATGGCAATAATGGTGATGCAAATAACCCACACAACATGCATTAACCCCTGACTAAAAGAACAGTCTGCTGGGAATGTTGCTTAACAACCAAAGAGTTTATCTTATTACAAATGCTGTGCCATGAAATCATGTCAAAGTCCCAAAATTTCACTTATTTCCTGTCTGTATTTCCAGGAACATAGGCTGATAGGGTTGTATGTACTTACTTGGCCATTGATTTGTGAGGATCTTAAAAAAAAACTAGCCTTACATTCCCATAACATTTATAGCCCTTAGAGGAGCTCCACAATAGACTTTTGAGGGAAGTTAGGATATATTCTAGGAAACAACCATCTCTGACTTGGTATATGTAAGTTTGTTCTTTCTGCCCTTCAGTCTCTGTGTTTCAGGATTTGCTGTAGTAGTCCAGACATTTAAAATGGTAACCTAAAAGAACATCAAAATCGCTTGGCATTTATCATATTCTGGTAAGTGTTTAAAAAGCAACTGTTAATTTTTTTTTTTTTAAATTATTGTTATATATAAGTTTACACATATTTTGGAAGCAGATATTCAAGATTCTATACATAAAACATCTCCTATGAATCTAAACTGTGATACATTGGAGATCCACAATTTCCTTTCTCTATTTCAGCAGGCCTAAGCAGTCTCTTTTACTTTTTTTAGTTGCAAACTCAATGGACATGAGCGCCTCTTTTCAGGGGGTATCTGGAAGCACTGACTGATTACTTGCACAGTCAGACAATAGGCGACTGGAGACTAAGAGAATCAAATCCTGGACTAAAGGAAGCAGGCTGTTAACAGCTCATGCTTTTAATTCTCTAAGCTAGTTTACAAAATATTTTAGTAAGACTTCAGTAGCACTTATTGGAGGCTGGCTTTATGGTTCAGAGAGATGGAGCCCTAAATGCAACCCAGGCGACTGTGTTTCAGTTAGTGGCTATGGTACTGGAGGAGCTAGCTAGGGAGGGAGAGAGAGAAGTGTTAGAGGAGTGAGACCTGCTTGTCTCCCCTGGGGTGGGAGTGTATCACACACTTGGGAAACACAAAGAGATATGCAGTTTCCCCAGCGGAGATTGGGGAAACTATTTTCCATACTTGAGGGAAGGGTCAAAGCTGCTTGCTAACAATGTTTCTGATGGAAGTGAGGGGCAATCAGTGCAGACAACCCATTGTACACCCCTTTTGGCTCTACAAGCTAGGCATCCATGAGGAATGAAGGGCTAACTATAAAATCATTGAACCATAAATATCCAAATGATGGCCCCTTCCAGTTGACCCTCGCCCCATCAATGAGGAATGAATGGACCATTCGGCTTGGAGACAGCTAATGGTCAACAGGCACTATGGGCAAAGAGTATAAAAAAAGACACCATCCCTCATGCTATGATTATTGACAAACTCTCCCAATTGAACATTAAACCATACATAGCTCACTGGATAGGTAATTGGCTGTGCGACAGAAACCAAACCATTAAGGTTGGGGTTATTTGCTCTAGACAGAAAAATTTCACCAGAGGCGTCCCACTGAGCTCTGCATTGAGCTACCTTCTCTTTGATATGGATTTCTCTGACATAAAAATTGACATCAAGGGACTATGAATAACCAAGTTTACTGATGATAGTAACCTTAGGGGCAGTTATCAAATCTCATTCTTATTCTCAAATGCTCCCAAAAAGGTGAACCAAACGAGCGACTGGTGTATTAATCATGGGCTTATCCTCAACACCAAGAAATGAAGCAGAGTTTCCTTTAGTAAACCTAGCACCAGCACTTACCATGTAGGTAACATTCCACTTAAGTATGACAGTCATCAGACATTTGGATCTGTATGTTGATAACTTGACGAGTGGATGGGAGATCGTAGGTTTACCCCGGGGGTCATCTCTGTGTCACTGCTAGACAGAGGCACAGTAAACTAAACCCTAAATGGGCGTAGTATTCTCATCCCAAGGGGTGGCGAAAGCCACACACACTCTGGCTAGGCTTATAAATGCCCTAGGGCAGATAGTCTAGTATGAACCTATGAACCTATATCTTGAACCTCTTGAGTGACTACTTAAACTCTCCTAAATTAGTTGACAATCTCAGTAGAGAAACTGGTGCTAATTCACTGTAGTGAAGCTTTCAATAATGCCAGTTGAAGACTGTTGTCAGCCATTAGACTGGTATTTACTGGTGTATGGATGTGCTCTGGGGAAATATTTAGAGTACAGTGTTAACATGGGAATAAATTCTACAATTCTATTGGCATTGCATAATAAATTTCAGTCAATAAGGCAATAAGATTTTTATACATGCCTCTTTGCTCAAAAACTTAGGATACTTTTAAGAGTTTTTCGGACAAAAGCTTGAGCAGATATTTTTGTCACAAGCTTTGAAAAATGGAGTTACATAGGTTGCAGAGGAAAGGAAATTATTGCAAACAGAATTGTAATAGATGTCTCCCAGAAATGAGGATAGCAGTTAGCATGGTGCATGTTAATATTTGCCAAGTTAGTGGATACATGGACAGGTTTCATGAGATATTTCGTAACTTGACATGAGGCTGGAATTAAAGTGGAAAACAGGAGAGATGTGTAAATGGGCTTATGGATGAAGTGTTGGAATTTCGATTACGGAGATCATCAGTGATATAGTCTAACAGTTTAACACGATTAAGGCCATGAGTCGCTAATGAGCTTCAACGTGTAGTGCTGGGTTTGAACCACTCAGACTGCATTTTAAGTCATTTAATCTGACACTGTTCTCAAGTCACCTTAGCAAAGAGACACATGCACCTAGTGGGTTTATGCAATTAACATATTAATTAAAAAAGAAACAGCTGCATAACTGAGAACTGGAAAATGGCAACCTTTCCTAAAAAACAAAAGATACTCTTAGGAATATAATCCAGTGCTTTCTAGTCACAGGGTGAGTCATGCACTCAGTTTCACAGTGTGATACATTTTCGAGTTTACAACATGATAGACCAGGACGTCCCCAGGTATCATGATCAGTAGGTACCTTATACTGTGATGCATATTTTGCACTGTTAATAAGGAGGGAAGGAGGCAGATGCTCAGATGATCACATTCACTCTCTGCAGTTTACCTGCACTTGGAAATACTATAATACAGTAAGATCTAATAATTGGGTGCTTGCTGTCATGCTAAAAACTAACAGACTAATGTTTTGAAGATTAATGCTTTTATTTTCCAAGGACTGCAGACCAAAATGGGCAGGCACATAAAGGGCAAAATCACTTTGTGTCTGAATATGATTAGAAATAATTTTGATGTGCCAAAGGTAGTTTATAGAATAGCACTAAAACAGTGAAATAGTGCCTGGACTGTAACAGAAGCCACTGAAAGCAAGACTAAAAGAATACTGTATTTGCAACATTCAAAGAAAAGGGAGTGATTGGTCATGATAGAAATGCTGTAAGGGAATAAATATATTTCAAAAGATTACTGTCTTTTGAAATGGTGTTTGAGAGTAAAATGTCTCAATGAGAATAAAATGATACTTTCAAGATGTAGGGAAGACAGCTCAGAGGTAATTCCAGGGAGTACTTTTTGCAGAGAAGGTTGTTAGTATTAGGAACATTCTACCTGAGATACTCAAAGGTGTCTGAAGCAAGTCTGCCTTTCCTATATTGTCATTCACAAATAAGGATGAAGTGTCATGACAAAAAATTCAACTAGTTCAGTGAAAAGTAGTAAGAAACGTAACCACTACCATGGGCAGTCTGTCATTCTGCCATGCATGCAGCTGTGAAGGGAACAATGATATATCTTGGTTGAAGGTAGCAAAATGAGCATTATGTCACAGAGGCAGGGAGCATATCACCAAGGAGAAGTTACTTAGCCTGCAGATATTTCAGTGATTTGGCATTTGCAGTGAAACTGCCAAGCTTATTTCAGTGACTTAGTACTTCCAGCGAAACTGCCAAGCTAAGAATGTGAACTGCTGTACATGTCTGCCCCTTGAACCCAATGCCCTCTGAAAGCCCCCTACATACCTTTTGTTTTAGAGGAATACATGCGGTACACACATGCACTATATTCACATACCTGACTCTTTCTTTGACTGCATTCATTTTCAGTATGAACCTAGCTGATGTCACCTGAGTATGCTTGTCCTGTACTACATAAAAGTCATACAAGATTTGATGAGGAAATCAGAAGCTTTGTCAAAGTATATAGTATAACTAAACAAGAAAAACAACTGAACTCAGGCTCATACTGATTAAGTAAAGTGTATGGCTAGCCATCAACTTTTCAAGTCTGAGTTCCCCTTGCTTCAGGGCATCCCAGCTATTGTGCTGACCTCTCAGCCTTATGAATAGAAATAAAGACTACACAGATCAGAAGCAAGGAAGCCAGACATCTACTCAGCTCTACTCCAAACTTTTCTTTCCTTCTCTGTTTTGTTCGTTTGATTTCCACTTGCCTGACAGCCTCAGACCTCTTGGTAACCTTGCAAGAAAGCTGAAAGTAAAATATAAATAAACAGATTAAACACCTCACTCTCCCCACCCCCTCCCCCAGCACGACTGACACCATTCTCCGCTGTTGACGGCAAACTCATTAACATTCCTCTTCTTTCTTTCTTATTTTTCCAGTCAGCTTTGCGCCTGATCTGTCAGGCTCTTCCATCCTGATTATCTAGAGACGCCAATTTCAAAGAGACATCTTAATAGTGATGTCAACGAATTAATTAAACGTGTTAATGAGTTAAAAGCAACCCAAATTAAATTAATGCTGTAATAAGCAGAGACAGCAAAATTAGCTTCAATTTCTGTAAATGATTCTGAACTGTACACAACGTCTGAGCCTCAGAGAACATTACCAACCCCCTCCTTCCCCAAAGCTAATCAAGGACTACAGTGCAATTAGCTGCTTAATTACAAAGCACTCACAATTTAGAGTGCCAGCATCAGGCAATGGCTGTGTCTGTGAAACATGAAGCTACTGCTTCTCTAAGAAATATTCTTGGTGAGCATCGGAATTACATTTGTGGCAGTGCTGCCCACTGAAGTGTGAGCAGGACACACAGACTACAGCGGTGTCCATCTTTTCCTAGCCACTAGTATCAGGGATATCACTCCCTCACCATATGCAGCATCATCAAGTCCCTGTCTCATCACTCATTAGAACTAGTAAAGCTAAACATTCACTCTTCTTGAGTACCAGTGGTATCAGTTACTTACTGTGCACACGAACCACTGAAATCAGTTACTGGCTTTTTACTGATAATGTGGAAACCCTCATTTTTTATCAGCACCAGTAAAGTAAGTCTCTGCTGAGTAATGGTAATGAAGTCTCTTAGTTTACCTTGCCTAAGTAACACTTAGAGCGACCACTCATCCACTGTCCTCTACAAACAGTAAAGCCAGTCTCTGGCTGTTTAAAGGTGCCAGTGATGTCATTTACAGTTCAGCGGTACATATCAAGTCAGTTACTCATTGCAGAAGTTGCTGTAGAAAATTCTGTACATGTGTTCCTGGCTTCAGCTGTCATTGATGCTACATTTTCCATGCAGTAAATGAAGCTAGAAGGATTCTAGCTAGGTGACCACAGATAGACCACATTTATTTTCCTAAGCTATGTTGAGCTACTGTGGTACATTCAGTAGAGAAGAAGCAATGTCTTGCTTGTCAGTAATTATGGCAATAATGGTGATGTAAATAACCCACACAACATGCATTAACCCCTGACTAAAAGAACAGTCTGCTGGTAATGTTGCTTAACAACCAAAGAGTTTATCTTATTACAAATGCTGTGCCATGGAATCATGTCAAAGTCCCAAAATTTCACTTATTTCCTGTCTGTATTTCCAGGAACATAGGCTGATAGGGTTGTATGTATTTACTTGGCCATTGATTTGTGAGGATCTTAAAAAAAACTAGCCTTACATTCCCATAACATTTATAGCCCTTAGAGGAGGGCAGAACAAGGATATGTTAGGATATTTACTTGTTGCCCTTATCGATGCAACATGATATTTGTAAATGTAAGTAGCATGGAAACATCTGGAAAGAGCACCATCCTAGCCCACCAGGAATGAAATATATAAAAATAATAGTAATAATAATAATAATAATAATAATAATAATAATAATAATAATAATGATGCAGAGACAAAAAGGCTAAGTTTTGAAACAGTGTGCAAGTGAAAGAAAGGGGCGGTCGGTCACCAGACTGAAACAGGAGACTAAGCAGAAACACATCTGGATGCAAGAATCTTAAAGAGCAAATCAAGACAAAAAAGTAAATGTGCAGAATTAACTGCACTCGGAGGCAAGGCTATAAACGAACAAGAGGATTTTGCATCTGGCAATGTCAGACTCTTAGTTTTCACCAGATCTGATATTTTACAGTGTAGCATTTTTTGCAGTGTAGTACTTTCACACTGTTTTTTTATTGATGAAATAAGATAGAAACACACAGACTTTGATGCCAGGTAGGTTTTATAGCCTGCTTAATCTGTACATGTTCCTGGTGTTAAATAAATACAGAACACACTTAAGTTAATAGCTTATTTCTAACCCACCTGTCACAGGAATTGCCTTATATCTGTCCTGTGCCCCCAGGGCACAAGAACATTGCTTTAAAAGTATTTTAAGGAAATGTCATGGAAGTTGCATATTATGGTCTAGGTTATTTATTTGCTCAAGTATGTCTCTTTCTCTCTTTTTTCTAGAAGATAATCCGGTGCGATTTTTTTCTTGACCATCTGAGCCATTACCCATTCACTGGGTTGGAAGGTTGGAAGCAAGGTTACCAGTTCAGTGCAGTCCACACCCACATTATAACATTAGCATATTTGGTGGTCACTGCAGTTCTGCTGCTGGTGTGTTATTAGTTTAGGCCAGCACTGGAGCACTGCTCACTGGCTCATTTCAGGAAATGTGTCTGGCATAGTATTCTTTTAGTGGGGCTTTTGCCCATCACAGGATATATATCATTGCCACTGATAACTGTGCTATTTTTGGCTGAGGACTATTGTGCCTCTGTTTTAAGCAGCTGCAGCTGGAGAAGGAAACAATGAAATCTATAACATTACTCTCACAAAGACCTAGTGGTTCAAAGCCTGAGGTGATTCTATTTCTCTAGCTGTTGGGAAAAATGCAGATATTGGTGTTCAGATATTTTTAACCGCCTTCACTAATCAAGTTCACTCAGAGCCACAGTGAATACAGTACACTCATTAAGAAATTGAACAACAGCAGAGCAATGCCTATTGTTTTATAACTACAACAACAACAAAAAAACATGTTTACTGATGCAAACAAACAATTTATGTGTAAATTGTTTAACATTTCTGATATATTTTAATAATACTGCTGTTAAGCCAAACTGCGTAAACTACAGTAGAGCAAAAAAGGAGGGGCAAAAGAGCCAGATGTGGAAACAAAGGGGGGAACCAAGGAGGCAGATATGGGGCTAGACCTGCAGGTTGCAGACCTATGGCCTGTGTCCTCCAACCTCTAAAATAATTTCTCTGTCTTTCTCATACTTTCCTTTTGACTCCACAACATTCTCACAATTGCAGCACCAGGCACTGATTATCCTTCCTTAGTCACATGACCACGGAGGTGTACCATGTCAAATTATATCTTCTTCACCATGCCTTCTAAACTATACAACCTTGATGTTCTCTGCTGATCCCACTGAGGTAAATAAACATTCCCCTTCCTGAATCTTATGCCATACCAATACTGTCCACTTCATTTCTAAATGTTTGCAGTGGTAGCTATTCAGAACTGTGTATGGTACACCATTTGGTTCTAACCAGCTGTTTATGTATACAAGATTATTTTTTCTACTGGTCATGTCTTGTCAATGGCTGCTATTGCTTTCTCAGTTTGGTTGCTTACTTTTCAGATATTATTTATGACCATCACAGAGCCCTCTGCACATTTCTTATTTCAGCTATGCCCCAAAATAACTTTTCATTAGGTACCTTCTTCCAAGATGCACCTTCATACATATTTTTGTACTAATTCAGAAGGATTCAGATGGAGCAATGTGGATTTCATCCTGGTTGGGGAATAGTGATTCCTTCTTTTTGCCCTTTCCAGATATTGGAGGAGCCAAGGGAGTTTGCTGTATACATCTATCTCTGTTGTTTCATATATCTGAAGAAGGTATAGGATAGAATTTGAAAGAATGCCTTGCGGGAGGTGCTTCTGCCATACAAGGGGCAGGGCCACGGAAATTTGCCTTTTCATATCTGTATTTGGTATGTGGAGGGATGAAAGGTGTGTTCACCTTTGCAGTATTAACTACAATATGTTTAAGACCAGTGTAAGACTCTGCCAAGATGTCTTGTTTCCCTTCTTGCTTGTGATTTTTATTGACAGGATACAAGTTGCAGGTAAAGTCTGAACAGTATCCAATTCAAAGCCATGAGGGTTGTATTTGTGGGTTTAATTTCTCCAAATCTTTTAGATTTATAATACCATGACAGGAATGGTCTCCATTCCTAAGTCAGGGTATAACTAAAGTTCATGAAATTAGTATTGTTTCTGTCTTTGATGTTAACCAAAAGTGCTCTTTGCAGCACATGCAATGTGTCCAGAATTGACTCCTTCTGCAATTCTTACAGAGTTGCATATCTAAATAAGATTGTAGATTCATTATTAGATCCATTGCTCCTACTACCATTGGAACTGCCTGGGTATCTTTCTTCCACACTGCTCTTGTTTTTTTCCTGCAGATCCTGATATTTTATGACTTTGTGTCCCTCTGTAAGTGGGACACTGTTATTGCTAGATGTAGTTATTTTCAATGATCAATGCTACTTTTGTCTTTTTTTTCACAATCTCTTTTATCTGATTTTCTTGTGTCTTTGTTGTTGTTCTTTCGGCTTTTTCCTGGTAAGGGGTCACCACAGCAGAACTCCAGTCCACTAATGAGTGGCAGAAGATTTTTACGAAACGCGGAGGTGCCAGGTTAATGCCCAACCTTCAACGAAGGCACACCCATTTACGCATGCATGTCTTTCGAACGCTACCCAAACACGGGGAGGACATGCAGACTCTACACAGAAGGCACTCCCAAGCCAAGCCAAGAATCGAACGGGAGAACCTCTTGCTGTGAGGTAACAATGTTACCGCTGTACCACCGCGGCATCTAGATCTGATTTTCTTGTGTCTAATTTTTTAATTTTTGATAAAGATGATCCCATGTGATAGTCACTTCCTCATTCTCTATAATGCTTTTTAGTTCATGTTTTCAATGCTTCTTAGTTGTTTCTATATTGTAGGGTTTGCACAATCCTTAATGCAACAACCTTGCTGCATTATTGTGCCTTCCAGTGTAAGGCCCTCAGCCATGAGTGTATCACACACAGCAAAAAGGTGTGTGACTGTTTCCAATTCTTTTCTACAGAACATACATTTGCCTGTTTTTCCTACATGTTCAATGGACTTTCTAAACCAATGTGCATGTAGTGCACTGTCTTTGGCTGCCATTATCAGCTTTTCATTCTTTGGTTTCAACTCACCTTTCCTTAACCATTCCTGCACTAAATCTTGATCAACATGACATTGTTCCAGGAGATCTTTATATTGCTACTATATTTATGGCTTTTTGACATTCCTTTCTTTCTCGTCTGACCCTTCCCCTTATATTCATTCTTTTGTTTTTTGGCACATTCAGCTGCTGTTGAGTTTTGTCTTCTTGTGGTTTGATTATCATTCCCGCTTGCCACTTGAATGCTTCTGCTAAACTAAGCAAAGAGGTCATTTTAGACTTCCTTTCCTCATGTTTTAAAGCTTTCACTATGTTTGGATATTATGATGTCCCCACTCTGGGCCAGTAATCAAGGAGGCTGAGTTCTCACCACCGACACTGGACAGGGACATGCACTTGATATACAGATGGATACGCTCAGTATTTCCAGATGCAGACCTCTCTGCATCAAGCACAATTTCCTTTAAGAACACAAAGGGCACACACTCAGTCCAGGGTCTGGGTGTCTCTATCTGCCTCTACCCAGGTCCCCAGTTAAGACTCCCCACTGATACAGCTGTAGGGTTAGGTCTTCAGCTGTGTGTCCAACCCAAGACCTCAAGTACCCCCACTGTAAGCCCAGTGCTAGACGTACCTGCTCCAAGTATGACACACACACACACACACACACACACACACACACACACACACACACACACACACACACACACACACACACACACGCACACATGCCCACACTGTTAGATTTGATTTTATACACACACACACATATACACACACACACACACACACACACACACACACACACACACACACACACACACACACGCTCACACACACCTGAGAAAGGCTGGCACAGATTTACCTGCTGTATCCCCTTCTGCCCAGAGTATAAGGTAGTTATCACCACCATCAGACACTCCACAATCAGCTACTCTAAAGCTCTTAACAAAGGGTGTCCAATTATACCATGCAATATTAATACTAAGACAAATAGTAGTAGTTGACCAAGACAGCTAGGCCTTCTGGAGTGGCCCAGACAATGTCATCAAATAAATATAAGCACTCTCAAAGCTTAAATATTTTCTAAAAGGACCAGCCACAATAAAAGTTTAAAACATATTTAATAATAAAAAATAAAAAAGCATGAAAATACTGAATATATATTTACAGTAAACCACAGCATTCAAGTAACAGGAAATATTAAAAATAACATTAATGGACAGACTCATACAAATAAAGAAAAACAATTTCTAAACTAAGCTTCACTATATTCCTGACAGAATCTAGGAGAATTAATATTCCCTAATAACTTACTTGATGGAACAAGGCACAATGAAATATCTGAGCAGTCTTTCTAGTCGGGTTCTCTAAAACAGAATACTCAATACTCAGAGATTACTCCCTGTAAAAAATAATATCCAAGATGGCTTGCAGAATTACCTCATCTGGTTACCTGACTTTAGGTTGTCACAGTATCCCCCTTTGAAGCTGAGACAGGAAGGCTACAATACCCATCTAAATGCTTATGGCAGTGCCTGGGGCTTCCCTTCTTTTTACTGAGTTAATGAACAAAGGCTTCTTCTAGACCCACCATCTCTGGTTCTATTCAGCACAGTGGGGTGACATTTTAATGGTTTAACAGCTCATTTACATTTCCCTTATTTTTCTTAAAGTAAGCTAACTGTTTAACTTCTGCTGTCCCGGTATCCTCTATTAAAACATATATATTTAATTTATTTACAATAATGCAAGTAAATTTCTTTTCATTCCAGCAGGGTGTACTGTTGATACATTTTAACACAAGCAAACCTTGCAAATACATTTTCAGTGCAAGCATCTGTACAAATCAGTTTGATATACAAATGACATTTAATTATTTACAAAACTCCTGCTAGCTGTGCTAGAACAAGTCATACATCCACTGCCCTACTTCTCCTGGCATGGTGGCAGTAACTCCTATCATCATACCTGCCCCCCCTTTGAAGACTCCAGCTCGTTTTTCTAGTGAACCTTGAGAAACATGGCTTGAGAGAAATAAGCCTGTCTGGGAATATGTTACCCCATTCCCTGTCTTGAGAGCCCATCTGTGTTGGCATTGCTGACCCCACTACGGTGTTGTACTTTCATGTCATATGCCTGCAATCCTAAGCTTCACCTTAATAACTTGGAATTTTGCTGGTTGGCTCTATGTAGCCATGTTAAGGGATTGTCGTATGTAACTACCATGAATTTCCTTCCATACAGATAAGGCTGAAGTGTCTGCAGTGCACATACTATGACTAGACATTCCATTTCTACAGCTGCATAACATGGGATGGAGTCTATGGCTGAGATATACAACTGGATGCTCTTCTCCCTCTGAGAAAACTTGGCTAAGTACAGGCCACACCCCATCACTTGAAGCACCCATCTGCACAACAAATTCTTTGCTGTAATATGGACTGGCTAACACAGGGGTCCTTCCAAAGTTCCTTTGAGCTTCTGGAATGCCTGCTCACATGATGGAATCCACACTACCTTATCTGGCCTGTTTTTCCTTGTCGGGTCTGTGAGGGGATAAGCTATTGTACTATAATTTGGGGACAAATTTTGTATAGTATCCTGCTGTCCCTAAGAATAGGGGTGAGCCATGCCTGAATGAATTCCACTTTGGCAGGTTCCGGCCCGATCTTACCATTACCCACTCTATGTCTCAGGTAGGAGACTTCTGCCATACCCACCTGACATTTACTAGGCTTAATGGTCAACCCTGTCCTTTGCACTCTGTTTAGCACTGCTCTGACATGCTAAAGGTGCTCTTGTCAGGAATGGCTGTAGATGCCAAAACTAAAATCAGTATCCAGGTAAAGGTCATGCCAAAATGCAAAAAAAAAAATGTATAATGGCTGTAGATGGCAATATCATCCAGTAAGCAAGGGCATAATCTCCTGCTAGGATATGATCTACCAGCCTCTGGAAAGTTGCTGGGGCATTTTTCATCCCAAATGGCATATTTGTGAAGTCATACAAGCTGAAAGAAGTCACAAAGGCTGACCTCTCTCTAGCATTAGGAGTCAAGTGCACCTGCCAGTAGCCCTTGGTCAGATCAATAGTGATCATATACTTAGCACCACACAGCTTCTCTAAGGCTTCATCTGTCCTAGGCATGGGGTAGGCATCTGTCTCTTTGTAACTAGTTAGTCTTCTGTAGTCCACACAGAACCTGGTGCTGCCATCCTTGTTTGATACCAGCACCACTGGGGAGGCACAGGGACTGCTGGACTCCTGGATTACTCCCAGTTACAACATCTCCTGCATCTCCTCCCTCAGAGTCTGTCTGACTTGCTCAGGCACTCTGTAAGGTCCCTGCTTGATAAGTCTTTTGGGCCCTGTATTCACATGGTGCTGCATCAGGTTGGTACACCCTGGTTGCCCAGTGAACATGTCCCCAGACTTCTGTAACACCGCTCAGAATTCTCAAACCTGGATAGGAGATAGCCACTGGGAAATTGTTACCCCTTCCACTTAGGTGTCAATCTGAGCCACACTGATGATATCAGTCTCCAGATTCTCCTCAGCATCCTCCTGCCATCCACTGCAAATACTCAGTACAAGGGCCTCCCTATCATGGTAATGCTTCATCATGTTAACATGGTACAATTTGTGCCCCTGCCTCCTGCCTAGTAGTTCTACCATGTAGTTAACATCCCTGACCCTCCTTATCACTTTGAAGGGTCCTGCCCAATCTGCCTGCACCTTATTGTGTCTGACAGGAATGAGCACCATCACCTGCTGTCCCAAAGCCTACCATCTGGCTTGAGTAATCCTGTCATACCAGACCTTTTTCTGCTGTTGGGCTCCTGCTGGGGTCTCCTGTGCCAGTCCCATGAGCTCCCTAAGCCTTGTCCTGAGGTTAAGAACATATGCCATAATGGCTCCTTGTAGAATTCACACTCACCCTCCCACTCATCATGAATCAGATCTAAAGGTCCTCTCACCCTGTACCCATACAGCAACTCAAAGGCTGACAAATCTGTGAATTCTTGGGGTACCTCTCTGTAAGCAAACAACAGATGGGGCAAATATTTGTCCCACTCTCTCTTAAGCTGGTCTGCAACTGCCCATAGCATGGTCTTTAGTGTAGAGTTTATCTTCTCCACAAGACCATTAGTCTTGGGATGGTAAGGGGTTGTCTTTAGGTGCTTCACCCCACAGCACTTACACAGACAAGCCAGTAGGTCTTACATGACATTGGCACCTCTATCAGTCAGAATTTCATTTGGTAAACTTGCCCTGCTGAAAATGTCTAGCAAAGCATTTGCCACCTTCTCTGCCTCAGTGGAGGACAAAGCCACTGCTTCAGGGTATCTAATAGTATACTCTACTAACAGTAGGATATACTTCTTCCTTGTGGAACTTCGGGCACTCAGATGCCCCACAATACCCATAGCTACCCTCTGAAATGGTTCCTCAATCACAGGCAAAGGCATCAAAGGAGTTTTGACCTTGTCTCCTGCCTTGCCTATTTTTTGGCACTGCTCACAGGTCCTGCAGTACACAGTTACATCCCTTGCAATCCCAGGCAATAAAAGTTCTGCATAATAAATCTCTTGGTATGCTTTATGTCCATATACCTGCAAAAGGAATGTCATGGGCTATGGCTAGAAGTGCCAGATGGTAGGCCATGGGTACTACCAACTGCTGTATTACCTCACCTACTAGCCCTCCCTCAGGGGTCCACTCTCTATACAGTAACTCTTTGTTCCAGTATACAGAATCCCATTTTCCTTGAGAATCAAGCACCTCCCTAGCTACCTCCCTCTGGCCTTGTAATGTAGGGTCTGAGAGCTGAGCCTGCCTCAACTCTCTCTTTGTTACCCTTCCCGGCTCCACTTCCACAGGAAGTCTGGTATCTTCTGACAGTGGTGCCTCTCTGTCAACCTGGGTACTACCACTCACTTATGCCATTGCAGTCACACTGTCCAAGGGAACATCAGTACCTACCAGCAGTTGTGATTCATCTTCAGGCTCACTGCTACAGGGTATTTCCCTCCCTGAGTTAGCCATATCACCAATCCTGGCTTCAGGGATGCAATTTGTCTGGGTCTCCCCCAGGCTACAAACCTACATGCCTGTCTCCAAGCCTGAATGCGTGCCACTCCCTGCACACAAGATACTACATTATCAGAATCATTCCCTATCAAGACATCTGCAGGGTTATACTCAAACTCACCTACTTGCTTGCTTCCTTTTCCACCCTCCCAGCAAAGGTGAACCCTGGCCAAAGGCATTTGGAATGGGATCCTTTATAAAGAGCTGACTGGAGTAGACTACCTAAGCCAGTACTGGTCCTCTTTAACTACTGCAAGCTTCACAATGGTTATATCAGAGTCTGTGTCTGTCTTGGTAGTGCCTGTTTTCCATCCACCAAGATAGGATAGAAACTCTGGTGGTAGTTTGGTACCCTTGTTGTCTCCAGACAACTTACTGCTGGCATTCTGTTATTCCCACTTGCTGGTTCCCCCACATTACCTCCTTTGACATCTATATACTATATGTCCCCACTGGTTACGTTTAAAACATTTAACCCTTGATCCTGGTATATACCTAAACTAGTGCCATCTAGTGCTTCAGTGACTTTCTCAAAGAAATTCACTAGATTCAGTAGACATGACCAACTTTTCACAAAGCCATATTGGTTAGGCTTGAGAATTTGTAAGCTGTCAATATTGTTTATGAGCTCATTAATGATATGTTCCATTACTCTAAAAATAATGGCAAGGGCTAATTGACTTATACTTCTCCAGGTCAGTGGCTGGGCTGGCCTTGTGGAGGGATACCACAATAGCCACCTCCAGATGTCAAATACGTACCTAGTGGAGATATTAACAATGAATAGGTTTAAGAGAAAATTGCTGAGGCAGTGTGTTTTATGCTAATAAGGACAGAACCTGGTATGTTGTCCAGACCCATAAAGTGTTTGTAATTTTGGAGAGGGCTCTTAAGACTTGTACCAAGGTAATTATAGCTGATGGTACAGAATGAATGGGGTGAGAGGAAGGCAGTAAAACCATTTTTATTAACTGTAGTCTATATTCAAATGTTAATATTATTTTTTCCACTTTTTCACAGAGATTTTAATTGTATTGATGACATTATTGTAGTTTTTTGAGTCTAATTCATTATTATCCTTACATAACTCAATTCCTAGATATTTTAAGGAAGATTCTTGTTTTCCTATAATGTGATTCCCCTTCATCTGCAATTCTTTTTTTTTATTTAAAAATAAAAATTTTGATTGATGGAGTCATGTAGTCAATTAAAATATATAATTCTTCTAATGTCTTTTTTGTATTGGATAATGTTAATAATATGTCATCAGCAAAGAGTATTACTTTAGAACTATATTGTTCATAAACATCTACTCTTTTGATTTTTGTATTGTTACGTATTGAATCTACCAATATTTCAATAGCCAAAGCAAATAGAATTGGTGACATGGAACATCCTTGTTTAGTACCCTTTGTTATATGCATAGATTCAGAGGTGAAAGGACCTAGCTTAATATACGCTAAATTATTTCTATATATATTCTTTAGTAGATGAACAAAGGAAGGAGGAAATTCAAATAACACCAAAATTTTTAATAAATAGTCCCAATTTAGGGAATCAAAAGCTTTCTCTATATCTAAGCCAATTATGAGTGTTTTTTTATTTTCTTTATTAACATAATCCATAAGAGAAATTATCCTTTTAATATTGTCATGTGTGTGTCTATGATATATAAGTCCAGTTTGATCATTATTTATTGTTCTGGATAGTGGTATTTTCATTCTGTTAGTTAATATTTGTCATAAATATCTTATAATCATTATTTAATAATGATATAGGTCTATATGAGGTACAGTGGTTTGAGGATTTGTTTTCCTTTAGGATTGGTGTGATTAAGGAATATCTCCAAGAGGGTGGTATTAAAGCTTGTGACTGAATTTCTAATAGAGTTTTATGGAAGAGGGATAATATCATTGAAGGAAAATGTTTATATATTTCCATATTTATGCCATCTATACCTAGAGCTTTATTATTTTTACCCTCTTTTACTGTATCTGTAATTTCTTTGTAGGATATGGGTGCTTGCAGATCTAGTTTTAATTTTTCTGGTATTTTTTTATAACATTTTTCATCTAGATTTAATTGATCGATGTGTATATTTTCTTTTTGGAAATGTTCCATATAGTGATTTCTATAGGCATCAAGAATGTCACCTATATCCAAGACATGTTTCCCTTTCTTTTCATGGAAGATACTTTTAATGTTAGCTTTTGATTGTATTTTGATTCTTGTAGATAAATTATGTAGATATTTGGAAGAAGTGGCCAAGGTACTAATTTTTAGCTTTTCTAAAGCTAATCTAGTTTTATGTGTTAGAATTTCATTGCATTTATTGTTTAATACTTCTACTTTCTTTTTCATCTCCAAATGATTTTGATTTTTTTCAGCTTTCACTGACAAAAGTTTGGATTGTATATCTAATAATTCAGAATCCCATTCTCTGATTTTTTTCATACCAAGTTCGGGTTTTACCATATATGTAAGCTTCTAATGAGTCCCATACCATTATTTTATTTATCTCTGTGGTGTAATTAATATCTAAGAAAAACTGTAATTCAGATAATAACCAGGGTTTGAACTCTTTAATTTTAGTTATATATGCTGGAATTCTGGAGTTAAAGTTTGTACCATTTTGAAGTTTTAGTATCAATGAATTGTGATCTGAAAAGGGGCAAGGAGTGATTGAGAAATTAATGATTTTAGAGTGTAAGTCATGGGCAGCAAATATTTCATCTATTCTAGTTTGGGTACCAAATCTGTGATCTTGATGGGAAAACAACAAAGATTTACAAGTACAAAGTATCTACAAGATGAAATGATTCTACCCACTTACTTAAAACTTTTGATACAGCAGATTTATGCATGTATGATTTTATTTGTAGTTTCAGAAATATCAAATATACAGTTAAGATCTCCTCCTAATATTAAGTTGGCTTTATAATTATTGGAAATGAAATCCAAGTGTTTTTAACAGCTCCTGATCCAATGCCTGGGAGCCAGTATAGATTGGCAAGGGTCCATATTCTGTTATTATATTTAACTATTACTAATGCCATAAGGCCTTCTTTATCTTCATACTTATAAATGATTTCTGGGTTAATCACATTTGTTTTCCATACAATTGTTACCCCTTTTGTCTTTGTTTGTTGATAACTTACTTAAAGCATCAAGTTTGTTTTATGTAAACATTGGTGAAAGTTGATGCATTTTAATTATCAGTGCATTCCCCTTCCCCCCCATTTCCTACACATATAAGGATTTTCATATCTGTCATTTATTATTATAAAATGAGTGAAATTATAGGTTAAAAACAACAAATTCACTTACTGTCATTAATGATTACAAGTTCCCTTTCCATATTCATAAATTGCCATTTTATGGCATATACTGAAAGTTTTTTTGATTTAAATGGCAACATTCTATTTTGTATAATCAGCAAATGTTTAACTGAGTAATTATTGTCAATTTAATACTATTTGTTCAGAATGTGATTGTTGCATTCCTAGTTCAGGCTTCTATTGTTTCTCTTGAACTACTTTGTCAGTTTGATGTCATGTATAAAACATTAATTACCTTGGTAACAGCTTAAGTATTATGTATGGTCAAGATGGGTTACAAAACCACAATTCAAGTTAAATCAATTATATGACTTGTTATGCACATTTACTTATATGAAAAATCATCATGCTTCCCCTTGATGTTCAATGTAGTGTATGTCATTTATGACAAGTTAAGACAGTAGTGTTATTATACGGGTCTATATGAGTACATCGACATGTCATAACATCGACATCTACTATTTCGAAACGAAATCACCGACAAACCATATTAACGAAACTTGAAATAGCCGACAGTCACTTGTTCGACAACTGCAATTAAACATTCTAAAAGAGTGAACTATATAGTACGCTTGCATGGTAGTGCTCATCTGTCGAATTACTCTACCATAAAACACATAACGTAAAGAGAGCCTCAACACGACAGGAAATAAATACTATAAATTGCAGAACGTACTACTTCCATTTGAAAGTGCCTTGCGATACCATATTTCAATGTACTACTTCCATTTGAAAGTGCCTTGCGATACCATATTTGTTCGGTGCAGAGCACATATCGCTCTCAGTAACGCGACTATTTAACTTGTAGAATTACTTTCTATTTGCCAACTACCTGCACGTGTTTATTCACTGTTTATTACTTTAACATAGTTTTATTTTGTGCTCATGCACTTTGCTTTCTGTTGAACAAGTAACTGTCGGCTATTTAAAGCGACAGAAAGCAAAGTGCATGAGCACAAAATAAAACTATGTTAAAGTAATAAACAGTGAATAAACTTTTCGATAGTATAGCGGCGATGATCAGATGATGTGTGCTTCAAAGAAATATGGTATCGCAAGGCACTTTCAAATGGAAGTAGTACGTTCTGCAATTTATAGTATTTATTTCCTTTGTGTTGAGGCTCTCTTTGTATTATGTGTTTTATGTTAGAGTAATTCGACAGATGGACACCACCATGCAAGTGTACTATATAATACACTCTTTTCGAATGTTTAATTTGCAGTTGTCGAACAAGTGACTGTCGGCTATTTCAAGTTTCAGTAATATGGTTTGTCAGTGATTTCATTTCGGAATAGTGGATGTCGATGTTATGACATGTCGATGTACTCATATAGACCCTATTATACACATGCCCATATTATTAAATCCTGTCTTTAATATCTAAATTCAGCAGGCTGCTTCATCTTATATGACAATTATATATTTTATGTCTAGATTGACTAAAATCATACATTATATAATTATTGTGATTTTTTTTTTTGGCTGTTGCTTAGTTATTTAAGAGACCACACACTGTAATGTTTATTCTTATTATTAGCTCCTTCCAGGCATGTTTATACAGTCCATAGACTTTAAATTATGAGACCCTTCTAGTTTCTTATTTGTTATAGTATATTTTCATCCTTACATACACACATATCAGTACTTCAAGCACGGGTAACAGTGCCCATCCAGTTTTGCCAGAATACCATTCACTAGTTCATGTGGTGTGTTTCCAGGATGTTCTTAAATTAGCCAAACCAATATTTGTCCAGTTTGATTTTACCAGCCTGTTACATGCAGTGGCCACTCTGCCAGTGAACCACTAAACACACCTTCCATCCCCACAGATATTTCTACAAAGGAAATCTGATGACTCTCTAGCACTTCCTGGCAATCCCAAACACCCCTAGAATCAGCTATCCCCATATGCCCAACACGTCTGAGTAAGCTCACCTTCCAGACCACTGAAAAGGGTACACTGCACAAGACCAAGTGCTCTTAGTCTTTCACAATAACTCAGATATCCACTCTTATGTAAGTCCTTAATGTGTTTGGACCAAAATACATTTTAAATATAAAATTGCGCTTATTATTTATTTATTTATTTTTAATCAAGAATCAACTTAATGAGCTAAACAAAGTGTTGGGAGACCATCAATATGTGTACATGTGGTTCAGAACAGCCCTTTTAGTGTATATATATATATATATATATATATATATATATATATATATATATATATTTTTTTTTAAATCCAAAAATGTCATTGCTGAGAATCATCTTGGAAGCTCCTCAGAGCCGTTAAGCATTATCGTCACTCTGTCTCTGTTACCATAGCAACTTGGGAGCATCTGTTTCTGTTAGCGTGTCTGTGTAGTGCATACCAGAGGCTCGCAATGCACCTGAAGCAAAGCTTCACTTCCCTGCAACTTCAAGCCTAAATTCCCTCACTTTCAGTGAGGCAGCAGCCAGGAAAAGAACAGAGAGAAAAAGACAAAAAAAACTCCCAATAAGCCGCCTCTAAAAGAGACAACACACTCCTCCAGCCCTACCACCTCTCCCTCAGCAGATGTACAAATGAACCATTTTCTGCCAAAATATCCCAAATCACAGTTCTATCCATCCCCTTCCCCTAGATCTAGGCTAAAACACCAAATGTCTCTTCCTAATACATAAGCATCAGTAAACCTTGATCACAAGCCGCAACCCACAGCTTCCCGGAGTCAAAAATGGCAACATATAACAGCTGCCAGACACAGCTGCATCCACATGCACCATGTCAGGCTTAATCAAACAGCACTTGAAGCTATGATACCTGCCATAATTGATATTAACTATGCTTAGACAAAATAATAATGACATTTGTACTAGCTACCAGACATGGCTGCATCCATGCACACCAAATCAGGATTGATCAAACAACACTCAAAGCTATGATTCCTGCCATAAATGATATTAACTATGTTTAGACAAAATAATAATGACATTTGTACTAGCTGCCAGACACAGCTGCATCCACACACACCATATCAGGATTGATCAAACAGCACTTGTAGCTGCGAAACCTGCCATAATTGATATTAACTATATTTAGACAGAATAATGATGACATTTGTACTAAGAGCGTGCTACTATTATTTAACCAGGATATACATGACATCTGTAAATCATACTTTAACTGAAGAAGGCATTAGTCTCCATGACAGCATTTTTATTTCAAAACACTCTACTGTTACTGCTATTATATATAATGTTAGTTTGTTACATTTTGAGTTTGAACTCTGATGAATGGTACCCTGTTGAATTAGTTAATTAATTACTTACATTATTATAAGTAAAATCAATGAAAAATGAACAAGATAAGTATTCATTGAGTTCAAGTAGTGGAACAGAAACATTTATGTTTGTATTATATGTTGCCTTGTTTGGCTTATATATAATGTAAATAGTAACCCATCTTGACCCACCTTTGTTTGTGAAGAATTATCGGACTCTTTGAGCATCCTAAATAAATCATTACTGTTTCTCAGTTGTTTAAGAATCCCTCTTTTTTTTAAAAAATAAAAACAGATGACAAGTGATGTACCATATCAGTTGATACTTTGAGAGATGTAATTGTAAGAGTTATATTTTTGGGACAGCTATCTTGGAATCAGTTTTTTTTCTTTCTAGCATCAGTCCAAGGATTTGTTTCTTTTATTCTTTTAAGAGTAGGGGCCATCCATTCCAATTTTTCTGGGATAGACACTATGTTGTTGTTTTTGATGAATATAGTAGCTTGTTCTAAGTCATTAAAGGTTCTCATCTCATTGGCAACAAGTATTTTTATCTTGGTGGAGAAAGGCCAGCTATGCTGTAATGTTGTTTTGTTTCAACAGTTTTATTACTGGCCAGAGCTTTTGTTCTAGTATTCTGGAAGAATAATCATTGCCAAACCTTATCAGGCTTTGATTGTATTTTAAGGGTGATTTTCTCCAAGTAGATTATAATATTAGTTCCTTGTCCAGAAATGAAAGAAATTTTATAACTATGGATCTAGGTGGAGTATTTATGGAGTTAGAAGCAGATTTCCTTAGTGCTTTATGCACCCTTTCAATTACAAATGAAAGTCCCTCTTTCAAGTCTAAAAATTCAGGAATCCAGGTTGTTAAGAATGAAATAATGTCTTCTCCTTCAGTGTTTTCAGGCAAACCAAAGATCCTTATGTTGTTTCTCCTTTCCCTGTTTTCTAAGTCATCTATTTTGTTAAGCAGCCATGTATTCTGTTAAAGCAGAAATTCTTTTTGGAATTCTTCCTCTTTGAGTCTCCCTTCAGTGTCACTTAGAGAAGTCTCTGTATTTGTTATTTTTGTATGGTGTTGCTGTAATAGTTCCTTACGAGTATCAGTCTGTTTTTGAGAATTTAATTTGAGGTTTTCTAAGTCATTTTTAAAGTCATCCATTTTCAAAGATAGTTCCTGTAAAGTAGATGCCATCAATTGAAGTTCTTTTTTCAAAGCAGTATCTGGATGAGAATTCCTCCTTGAGTTGTTCATATTCAGTGACTCAATATATCTCCAAGTTACTTGACAGGAACATTTTTGTATATCTCCACCAACATTAATATTGATGTAGTTTAGTAATTTATCTATAGATTTCTGACATTTTAAACTTGAAAATAATAACATTTACCTATATTATTATACTAGTTTATGGAGCTCACAAAATTCACTGCTCTTACTTGGCCATCTAGGCTTCTCCCCCCTTGCCACCCTTTTTGATGTTACTCCTGGCATGGAGTTCTTTGAGTTTATTTCTTGGGATTTGCATTTTTCCCCTTTTTCCACTGAAAGACTGGTGTGATGCCTTCTTTCCTGCACCTAGTTAGCCCATTCATTCTGTCAGGTGAGAGACAGGCATTCCTGGGGAAAACAAGAGCTGGGCCATTCATTCCTGCCTAGGTAACCCAATCTGTCCATTCATTTCCTAATAGTAACAGACAGGTAGTAGGGAGCAGTCTAGATTGCTGGTTCTATGGAGTAGCCTAACTTTACCATAGTAGAGCACCCCTCTCTCAATGTGGCTCTGTGGGGAGTATAGATGTCAAAACTCACAATAAAATAAAATAAAACTTCACAAAATAAAATAAAAATGGTCCCGGCCACCAATAAAGGCAAAAAACTTTTATATAAACTTTTATATGAACACACAGATTAGCGCTTTCATCTTGAGGCAAGACTTCTTATTTATTTATTTTTTTATTTTATTCTGTGGGGAGTATGCCTCCTAAGGTTTACTTGTTTATGTGCATATGCACAATGACAGTGCATGTTTATAGGCTCCTGCCCCATGAGTGGAGCACCTACCTTGTGCGTCTGCTGTATGTCACCCAAGTGGTGAACTATGGCCACTGCTTCTGCCAAATACCACTCAAGTGGCAGGCCATAGCTGCCTCCACCACAGCATATGTGAGCCAGCAGAAACAGCCAATTGCTTTTACCTTCCAAGCCAGCTCTGTCAAATGGCCAAACCACTAATTGAATTTGGACCATCTGGGCTATAATCAGGATTTTACCCCTCTATGCCACCATAGCTGGCAGTGTTTTTCCCCATTTTATTGCAAAGTTTATTGATACTGTGTTGCTCTATAGGGGTTTGTCTCCAAGTTTGCACCTTACTTGTTGTAAATAAGGATATATGCCTCAATGCAGGAGTTTAGGAGGGAGTATAAATTAATAGTATATCTTGTTGCATTTGATAAGGAATCCACAAGGAGTACAGAAAGTACTAGAAAATTGGGCCTGAGAAATCCCTGGACAAAAGGATTGGATGGCATCTTAAGTAAGGTTCTTATGAAAAAAAGTACAGTACAAATGTCTGATTCTACCAATGATGGGGCAACTGCAGGCATATACCATATTGGTGCTACATTTGTAAGAATAAGGCTGATTAGATTTGAACCTCTGGCAGAAAATTGTGCTAATTGGTCTAGAGAGTCATTGCTGATGCTGATGATGTCCAGGAACCTGTGACCAGGTCTGTTTGTAAATTTTGTTTGCCACTTTATGGATGAGTTGTTCAAATCTCCCAGAATAAATATGTCACTTCAGTAATTAAGGACTCTAGGCAGCTGTTGTGGGCTGTGGGAAGCATGGAGTGGCACTTGTGGCAGGCAGTGATATCATAAATAGACTTGTTTATAGATGCCAGGATATGCATGAGTTCTAAAGTTCTTCTCCTTCTCAATTAGACACAAGGTGATGACACTGTGAAAGAACTTAGACATGTCACCACTAGAAATGCAACCACTTTCACCAGTGGTACTGAATAAGTGATGAGTATTTAAGCACAGTAAAAAAGAGCGTTGTCATTGCATTGAAACCAAGTTTCTGTAATTATAAAAATGTGCATCCTTTTTAAGTGAAAGGAAAACTCAAGGGTATGCACTTTCTTGTTTGACCTGCCATATTTACATGGACCATATTAGGATTTGCTATTTTTTTAGGTGCCTGCATAGAAAACTATGGAGACAGACACTGTTTTATCCAATATATGGAAACCCTGAGGGGACTGATGAAGACCATCTCTGTTGAAGCAGGCACAAGTGTCTGCCATCTCTTTCCAGGCTGAGACACACAATGGATACCCCTAGAATGACACTAGTTAGTAAGTCAAATGTTGGAGTCAGTTATTTTTGTTTGTATTGTTGCATCATTTGTGAAAATTGCAAATTATTGCTCAAGACCAGTTTCTTTCCATCCTCAGAAACATTGAGAGCTTAGCTATGTCGCTCTGCTAATCTTCCGAGGTCGAACATCTAAGGTCATTTATTCCTACATGTCCAGGTCATATGCGTATCTGAGATGAAGAGATCTGATTGCTTTGATGATATTACAGATTCTGGCACCTGAGAGACAGCTTATCATCACTCTGTCTTTGCTCAGGCTAATAAGTGGTTTGTCAGTATGTCTGACTAGGATGTCATTGAAGCATGCTGAGACATCCTAAAGGGCTTAGGAATACATCTTAGGTGACCCTTGTTTGTGATGTCAGCTGGATGTGTTGTTATGAGTGCTTTATCAGTTGGATGTGTTGTGAGTGTAACTTGTTAGGAGTGAATATATATATATTTTTTCTAACCATTTTATTAAATTATCACTTAAGACATAGGCACATACATTAATATAAAAAAACCCAAAGCATATTAACATGTTTCCAGTTACATACATTACACAGCATGTTCTTTTATATAACTATCATCAGTTCAACTTTACATAAATTGCTCAATTCTTGCCTTCCCTTAAACCTCACATCTCTCCAGAACAGTATTCTGCATGAATTGATGTAACAGTTTTGATTTATTTCCAAGCAATTTGTTCTTTCCTTTTTCTAAAGATCCCATTTACATTTTTTATCTCTGTTGAAATTTTAGTACTTCAAATATGGTTGGTTTAGCCTTTGATTTACATTTTCTAGTAAGTGCTTTTTGGCAGCCAACATAATTAAACTTAACAAGGCCTTCCTATGTCTAGACAATTCAGATCATGTGTCCCAGCTCATAAGAATCATTTCCTTTGTTAGACCCATTTGTTTACCCAATTTTTACTTTGCAGTGGATTTTTAAAATCTATCAACTCATTACACTCCCAAAACATATATTCTCCGTTACCTCTTTCTTCCCCATCACATCTCTGACATTTGCCATATACTTGAGTAAAAATTCTTTGGAGTCTGCTTGGGGTATAAAAATGCCTATGCAAGCACTTTTAAACAAAAAAAAAGCAACAACCACAAGCCAGTATCTAAAGCACAATTTATTCTCTGACACCTTGGCACAAATGCCTTCAAGGAGTAAAATACATCTAAAATATCCTGTCCTTATATACATCCTAAATACATTCATTAACACTCAATTAACAAATTAACCAATTATATTAAAAAAGTGCCAGTTACACCCTTTGGAACTAAAGTGTCAAGTTTTAAAATATACAGGGACTCTTTAAACAATAACTTGTTCTTTATATTCACATTTGCATAAACAACATTATCCACTTTTTCTAATATAGTACCTTTCAAACCTGCAGATTCCCTTCTATGCATTTTATTAACATGTTCTGCTACTGCACTTTCCTTTTTGTTTTTTTTTTCAGTGTCCCTAATGTGTTCCATTTGCCTCACTTTAAATGCCCGCTTAGTTTCTCCCACATAAGATTTATCACAAGGGCATTTCAAGGCATATATAATACCCTCTGTACCACATTTAAATTGTCTCTTCACCCTAAAATTTATGCCATTTATTTTGTTGAAGCTTATAACGAAGTACTTACATGCCTTGCAATTTCCACAAGGCTTCGTACCATACTCTAGGGGAGTATTGTGTAGATTCATGGGGGGCATAACAAACTTCCCTTTCACCAAAACATTTTTTAAATTTCTTCCTATTCTATATGAAATTTTAGGTACATCTGTAACCCATTCAGAAAGATCTCTTAGAGAGGTAATGAAGTTCCAATAACGTTTAACCATCTCAACTACTTTATCACCAAAACAAATATAAGTGGTGACAAAATAAATATCTTCCTTATCATAAGTCACATGTCTCCTAACACTATTATAATAACCTGATTTTACCTTACAATACCCCTTTACATATTCATTAATACACTTTTTACTCCTTGAAGGCATTTGTGCCGAGACGTCAGAGAATAAATTGTGTTTTGGATACTGGCTTGTGGTTGTTGCTTTCTTCTCTGGACTGGTGGTTTTGGAGGTGTGTTGTTCCTGTTTACTTCCAAAGAAAAACCCTAAACCTTCTAGACTTTTTGCATACTTGGGAGGCATACATATGTCCTCCCATTGTTCTCTTGTAAATTGCTTATCCAAACTCCCTTTCCAATCTTTTCTTAACTTCTCTGATTGATTCATAAAGTTATCATATGCAATATTTTATATGCCCTACTAATTACCCCTTTTTCAACTAAGGATTCCCCTATTACTTTCTCTCTGCTTACACTCTAATATCAATTCCTGGTAGGGTAGGCAGTCTATAGTCTACAGTTCAAATGTCTTATTGGCTTCATGCCATGCTATTACCTTTCCCTGTCTAGTTATTTGATCCTCATACCCTGGTTCCCTTGCCAGTTTTCAACAGTAAATTCTAGCCCCCTCTTGCCTATTCTATGTATCCCTACTTGCAGTCATCTCTATCAGCACAATTTCCTTTCTCTGTTCCTGGGTTGGCTTAGATCTTAGTATATTTTCTGCTGCTTTATGAATATAATATTTTGCTCTTTTTAATTTCTCCAAATCTATTGGGTTTCTAATACCATGACAGGAATGGGCCCCATTCCTAAGTCAAAGTATGATTAAAGTTCCTAAAATTAGTATTGTGTCAGTCTTTGATGTTAGCCAGAAGTGCTGTTTGCAGCACCCGCAATGTGCCCAGTAATGACTCCTTCAGCAATTCATATGGATTTGCATGTATTGGTAACATATCTAAATATGATTCTAGATTCTTTTTTATAAGACTTGTTGCTTGTACTACTGTTGGAACTGTCTTGGTATCTTTTTTCTACATTGCTCTCATTTCTGCCTGCAAATCCTCTTATTTTATGACTTTGTGTCTCTCTGTATGCAAGACACTGTAGTTACTGACTATAAGAATTTCAGTGATCTATGCTACTTTTTTTTCTTTTCATGGACCGTTATATCTGGTTTTCTCACATCTGTCTTTTAAACTATTGGCAATGGGTGATCCCATGTCATGTAGACTTCATCATTTTCTATGATGCTTTCTGGATCATGTTTCCAGTGTTTTTCAGCTATTTCAATATTATAATGTTTGCACAATCCCCAGTGCAACAGTCTTGCCACATTATTATGCCTTTCAGTAGTCCTTCTGCCTTTAGTATATCACAACCAGCAAAAAGGTGTGTAACTGTTTCCAATTCTGTTTTACAAAACTTACATTTGTCAGTTTCTCCCACATGTTCAATGGACCTTGTAAACCAATGTGTACGTAGCTCACTATCTTGGGCTGCCAATATTAACCTTTCATCTTTTGATTTGAATTTGCTTCTATTCAATTATTCCTGCATTTGATCCTGATCAACTTGAGATTCTTCCAGGAGTTTTTTAAACTTGCAACTATATTTATGCATTTTCCACATTTCTTGTCTTCTCATCTGATCCTCCACCTTAAATTCTTTCTTTTGTTTTTGGCACATTCAGTTGCTGTCTGATTTTTATCTACTGATTTGATTTCCATTCCAGCTTGATGCCAATATGCTTCTGATAGATTAAGAAGGGAAGTAATCTTAGATTTATTCTCCTCATGTTTCAAAACTTTCACTATGTTTAGGTCTTTTGAGGTCAGCAGATATGTATGTAGTCCCATGATTGCAGATCTATACATGTAACCAGTTTCAAGGATGCCCATACCTCCTTCGGAGCAGGGAATATACAATCTTGGTATGCACTGATTTTTATAAATCATTTGATGAGCATGAGTCATCCTTCTTGTTTTCCTGTTTAATCTATCTAACACCTTTTGGGGCCAGTCAATCACTCCAAAACTGTAAGTTAGGACAGGAAGAGCACATTGGTTTATGGCTTTCATTTTGTTCCTAGATGTCAACTCTGTTTCCAAGATTAATTTAAGTCTTCTAAAATAAATATTCCTTACTAGGTTTTATTTGCATTTGTTCATGTTTTCTTGTTAATGCTTCATCAGTTCTCAAATATTCATATACTCTCTCTTGCTCAAGTTCTTTTATATCACATTATTGTCCCAAACTGATGTTTTCTTGGTGCTGCAGCTTTCCTGCTTTAAAGGTTGTTTTTGCACATTTATCAAGACCAAATGGCATTCTTATATTATCTGAAAAAGTTTTGACTACTTGCAAGTGTGCTTTCAGTTCTTCATTTGATGAGCTATATGGTTTTAAATCATATACAAAGAGAAAATAAGAAGTCTTTACACTTTGTTGCTTTCTGGGAGCTGAATTATAGCCATGACCTAATCTGTTAAACAGACAACTTAATGGGTTAAGGGCAAGGTAAAACAGCAATGGCGACAGAGAGTCACCCTGGAATATCCCCCTGTGGATTTTTATCTGTGGAATAATAACTTGTCCTTTATCCTGGCTTAACTGCAAAGTGGTTTGCCACTGTTTTATGGTTGCTGTGATGTAGTTTATCAGTGTAGGGTGTGTCTTATACATTTTTAAGCACTCTTTTATCCATGAATGTGGGATACTGTCAAATGCTTTTTTGTAGTCAATCCATGCCATACTTTTTTACAGTTCTCCACTATGACTTTATTTAACAACAAATGATATTTTATTCCATATGACTTTCTTTTATTGCCCTTTTGTTCTATTGCCATAATTGAGTTTTCTTCTAAATGACTATAAACTCTGTGTCAATTCCAATGTATAAGTTATACATCGTCGGAAGGCAAGCTATTGGTCTATAATGTTTAGGGTAGCTTGCAGGTTTATTCTTAAGTAGGAGCACTGATTTTCCTGTTGTTAGCCAGGTTGGTATCTGTTTGGGGTGTGCATATAAATAGTACTTACTCAATCTAAACTTTCATGTAAGTATGTTAATACTTTTAACAGGAAGTTAGGTACTGCATCTTGGCCTGGGGTTTTCCAATTAGAGGCTTTTCTTAACTTTGTTTCAATCTCTCTGGTTGTTACTTCATCCCATTTCATGCTCTGTATCTTTGAACTTTTTTATTCTTTATTTTACTTCTTCTATCCATTTAGCATCTTTTTATGTTCCACAGGATCTTTATAAATACTTCTCCAAAATATATCTATTTCTTCTTTTTTGATAGTCTTTAAATTCCTTTTACCTTGTTTCTCAGTTCTCTATAAAACTTTTTTGGGTCGTCAATAAATTGCTTATTTTGTACTTTTCCTTTATGTTTATATGTGTATCTTCTAAGTTTTTGTGCCTGTGCTGATATTTTTAGTTTATTATTTGCGATAGTGGATGATAAATCCTGATCCATTATAATACTGAGCATTGTTTTTATCACATCTTTCTAAGTATTTTTGTTGATCTGTTCCCTCTTCTATAATTTTCTAACAGTGACACTTCTTGTCTTAATTGCTTTATAGCTTTTTCTATTTGATACTTCTGTAATATTCTGTATGGCTGTTGCTATTCTTCTTAAAGATCTACATCTGAAATCATACTCTGCTTATTTCTTAAATTTACCTTTGCTTCATCATCTTCCCTTTCCATTTTCAATTACAACATTCTGTTTGTGTTTTATATCTATCTATCTATCTATCTATCTATCTCTATATATATATATATATATATCTATAAGCCTTAATTGTGTAGCTCTAAAATATCCCTTCAAATCAGGGAATCCTAAACCACCTAATTCTACTGGAAGGATTAACTTATCCCCCTTAACCCTTACCCTCTTCCCCAAGCAAATATAGTCCTTTAACTCTTTATTAATTATTGTCCACAACTTTCTCCTCTGGTTGATAAAAATATGCCTGACCTGTATATAAAATTAAAGAGGCTAAAATAGTTTCACTGCTTGTATTTATTATCTATATCTGTAAACAAGAGCATCTAGTTTCTCATTTTTGTATTATCTTTTATTTTGTCTCTTACCACATATACTTATCTGCCAAAAGAGAAGCCCTTTTTAATCCATACTCCTAAATACTTCATCTTATTGTGTTACCATAAATACGGGTATTACTAGACCAATTAATGTATAGATACATAATTTATGGCAAATGACCAAGTCCATGAATATATTATATCCCAGAAAGATGTGAAACTATATGATAATGTTCCACAACCCTGAGATGTCCTTTTTTGGATTTATCAGGGACAAAATAATATCATCTGCAAATAAAGCCAACTTTTTTTGATTACCATAGCATTTATATCCTTGCATTTCTGAGTCCCTTATATTATTTGGTAGTAGCTGTAAATATTACCCCTGCCTGGTTCCTCTGTTCAGGCACAACTTATTCACAGAGGAACTCTCTCACTTTAATTCTTGCCTCGATCCTTCATATATCCTCCTAATTAATTATATTATTGTATCAGGGAATGCAAATGCTATCATTGCCCTTTTCATAAAATCCCATTTTACTCTGTGAAATGAATTCTCTGCATCAAGACCCACCAAAACCACTGGGCCTATATTATGTGACTGAAGAGTCTACTCTTCCAATACAAAATCATCAACAAATACACAGCAGACGCTGTAAACCACGAATGGCCATGTCCACAAATTTTTTCCTTCAATGTAGAGAGATATTGGAGTTGGTATATGTAGTTAGGAGGTGTGTGGGGGGCAAAGCCCCTCCCACTTGATTAGTGTTTTAAAGTTCTTTTTTTTTAAAATTCATGGACGTGGTCATTTGCAGTTGACATCATTTGCTTTGTATTTGTTGATGATTATGTGTTCGAACAATAACCTCTTCGATCACATACTATAAACCCCAACAGTGGTATTTTCTTTTTGCTTTCTTCCATTATTCTATTAATGTTGTCAAATGTTTGCCTCACTGTCACAAAACCAGATTGATCCATATTATATGAATTTTGGTAACACCTTTTTCATTCTTTTAGCTAGTATGGGCATAAACACATTATGTTGTAAAATTGAAATGGGTCTATATGAAGCTGGATCTGATGGGTCTTTACAGCTTTTAGATATTAAAGTTACCACAGCTTTCTTCCAGAAATATTTCTATTTGTTCTCTTTCTTGATTTTCACATTTCTCTGCTTTATACAAATTTTCGTAAAATTTATGAAATATCTTTAATACTTCTACACAAATCTCTGGTTATTTTTCTTGTTATAGGCTCCCTAAGCTTGGCAACAGCCCTTTCTACTTTCTGTTGCCTAAGCCATTGTGCTAAAAGTTTTTGTGCTCTGGAGCTATTATCAAAAAACATTTGCTTAACAGCGATCTTTCTAAACTCATGCATATTATCCAGTCTAGTCCCTAATATTCTCTTTAGTTTTTTGCAGTTGCACCTCTTCTTGTGCTGTAAGATTCCCCTTATTCTGGAATAATTTAACCTTTGTCAGACTCTCTAAATAATTCCTATTACTTCCTAACCATATCTCATTTTCTTTTATTACTATTCTGTTTTTAAACTTTAGAGTTCCTTGGACATCTATATGGTGGAGTATGTTAGTAAAGAGGTACCTAAAGGTGATGTGGGGTATGTTAGCTGGAGATTAATTTAGTTACAGTTGACCTCTCTCCATCAGAGATATGGGGGCCAGACCGGTTTCCCATCTAATGATCAAGGTGTCCTTTTAATAGGGTCAGGGATGAACTCTGCTTCAAATAGATGGGGAACTTATTCTACAGTACGGGGATCCTTTGAGATGCATACCAGTCCCTCCATCAGGTTCTATTTATGTTGCAGACAAAGTCCAGGTCCTTAGACCTTATTTTTCTGGTTCTGTTTGTCTTGTAGATATAAAATAGATACATTAGAGCTGGATCTGTGGATAGCGTATATGCTAGGCATTGATCACTGTCAGAACCTGAAGGAGATTGAGTACTGAGACAGGACCTTAAGGCATCTGTATAGGACAGGGTATTCATACCCTGGATTCTTCTAGTGAGGAACCTTAGAAGGCAGTCCAACTGTTGCAAGTGCCTGGTTATGTACATACTAAAGGAGGCATTGTACTTGATGGTTCCGATAAGGGCTAAGTAGAGTGCCACTATTACATCCTTGCACCTAGATGCTATACCCTTGCTTTATGACTTGGGTGACAAGAATAGTCCAGTTCAAAAAAAAATATGACTATAAGATATGCAAGGTTCAGTGCTAGATTAAAAAAATCTAAAGATACTTCCTTAGTGTTGGAGGAATTCAGACACATGATCACTTCCAGTAAATCAGTGCAGCAGTAATTACACTAGGTAAAAACAAGCAACATAGCCAAAAAAACTGCTGGTGCTAGTAATCTAACAACAAACAAATGCTCACAACACTGCATTTCCTTCACAGGAACAAACTGCAATAACAGTCATACAAAAATGCTACTGGAAGGTACACAAGGCTAAATATCAGCTTATAAATCTACATAAAGTCACTTCCTGGGTGTTGGATCAGATTAGTGGTCACTTCCTGTTAATCATACCAGCAGTAATTATGTTCATGAAACTACTGAATAAAATTCACAGGAAAAGGAAAGGGACTTTCACAGATTCTGAGGAAAATCCAAGATTATGTGTTATACAGATATCAGAAGACAGAAATGACATGAATTATATAAGGCATACAGTTTTGGTCATAGAACAGAAAAGAGTCAAAAGAACTTAATGAAAATCCATATGTGATAAAAAATATTAAAGGATGCATTGTTACGGTTTCACATGAGTAACACAGCCAAACCAGGCAATGTACTTTGATAACAGTGACGGTCTATGTGTAGTAACAATAAAAGGGATTTACTGCAGAATTTTTACCAGGAAATACACATACTCCAGGAAGGACACCCATGCAGTTAAGATCCTATAATAACTCAATCAGAAATTGCTCCAGGGGACTGTAACATGCCACTCTCGTGTAAAATAACCACGGGGCCAAACTGTTCCACTCCATACTTAATTTAATAAAAAATACACAAAATAAACTTACTGTTAAGGGCTTTCATCTCTTAGATGAAGCAGGACTTCATAACAGTTACACATTCTCCAAGGCCTCATTTTAAAACCATGTGATTGATTACATCATTTCAAACAAAGACTAAAAATATTTTCAGTGCCAGTATCTTTTTCAAAGACAGCGCACAAAAAAACAAAGTTTATTGTAGCCACAAAGTATAACAAATACTTAATTGCTGTAGCATACAGATGGAATATTATAAACAATAAACATATAAAAAATGATACTATCAAAACATATAAAGACAGTAAAAGTTTAAATTTATTTTGATCTTAAACCACCACTGACTTAATTTTTAATAGACAAATCAAAGGAGAAACTTCATTAAACCCCAGGGAAGTTTTGGTGTTAATTTTTAGTTAGTTACAAAACAGTTTTCAGTTTTCTAGGCACCCTTTAGATTACAGTTTGGAGTTTAGGTTTCAGTTCTTCCAATTACAGGTTTCAATAAATTGTGGCTTGATTAACAAATAGACTCCATATATATGTACATGTATATATGCTCACATAGATACATATATGTATATAAATGTGTGTGTGTATATATATATATATATATATATATATATATATATATATATATATATATATATATATATAAACACACATATATATATATATATATATATATATATATATATATATATATATATATACATACATACACACATTTATATACATATATGTATCTATGTGAGCATATATACATGTACATATATATGGAGTCTATTTGTTAATCAAGGCACAATTTATTGAAACCTGTAATTGGAAGAGTATACACAGAGGAAGAGGTTGTCGAAGAAGAAGTGGGATTGTCAAAGAGATGAAGAAAGTAGACAAGAGTATAAGGAGATGAGGTGCATGGCAAAGAGAAAGGTGGCAAAGGCTAAGGATAAGGCGTATGAAGAGTTGTATAAAAGGTTGGACACTAAGGAGGGAGAAAAGGACCTGTACCGATTGGCTAGACAGAGGGAACAAGCTAGGAAAGATGTGCAGCAGGTAAAGATGATAAAGGATAATGAGGGAAACGTACTCACAAGCAAGGAGAGTGTGTTGAGCAGATGGAAAGAGTACTTTGAGGGGTTGATGAATGAAGAGAATGAGAGGGAGATAAGGTTGGATGATGTGCGGATAGTGAATCATGAATTGCAGTGGATTAGCAAGGAGGAAGTAAGGATAGCTATGAAGAGGATGAAGAACGGAAAGGCTGTTGGTCCCGATGACATACCTGTGGAAGCATGGAAGTGTTTAGGTGAAATGGCAGTGGGGTTTTTAACTAGATTGTTTAATGAAATCTTGGAAAGTGAGAGGATGCCTGAGGAATGGAGAAAAAGTGTTTTGGTACCAATTTTTAAGAATAAGGGTGATGTGCAGAGCTGTAGTAACTATAGAGGGATTAAACTGATCAGTCACAGCATAAAGTTATGGGAAAGAGTAGTGGAAGCTAGGTTAAGAAGGGAGGTGATGATTAGTGATCAGCAGTATGGTTTCATGCCAGGAAAGAGCACTACAGATGCAATGTTTGCTATGAGAGTGTTGATGGAGAAGTACAGAGAAGGTCAGAAGGAGTTGCATTGTGTCTTTGTGGATTTAGAGAAAGCATATGACAGGGTGCCTAGAGAGGAGTTGTGGTATTGTATGAGGAAGTCGGGAGTGTCAGAGAAGTATGTAAGAATGGTACAGAATATGTACGAGGGTAGTATGACAGTGTTGAGGTCTGTGGTGGGAGTGACAGATGCGTTTAAGGTGGAGGTGGGATTACATCAAGGATCAGCTCTGAGCCCTTTCTTATTTGCAATGGTGATGGACAGGTTGACAGACGAGATCAGACAGGAGTCCCCGTGGACTATGATGTTTGCAGATGACATTGTGATCTGTAGTGTGAGTAGGGAACAGGTGGAGGAGACCCTGGAGAGGTGGAGGTATGCTCTAGCGACAAGAGGAATGAAGGTCAGCAGGATTAAGACAGACTATATGTGTGTGAATGAGAGTGAGGATAAAGGAATGGTGAGGATGCAGGGAGTAGAGGTGGCGAAGGTGAATGAGTTTAAGTACTTGGGATTAACAGTTCAGAGTAATGGTGAGTGTGGAAGAGAGGTGAAGAAGAGAGGACAGGCAGGATGGAGTGGGTGGAGAAGAGTGGCAGGAGTGATTTATGACAGGCGAGTACCAGTAAGAGTGAAAGGGAAGGTCTACAAGAGGGTAGTGAGACCAGCTATGTTATATGGGTTGGAGACAGTGGCATTGACAAAAAGGCAGGGTCAGAGCTTGACGTGGCAGAGTTGAAGATGTTAAGATTTGCACTGGGTGTGACGAGGATGGACAGGATTAGGAATAAGTATATTAGAGGGTCAACCCAGGTTGGAAGGTTTGGAGACAAAGCCAGAGAGGCAAGATTACATTGGTTTGGACATGTGCTGAGGAGGGATGTAGAGTATATTGGGAAAAAGATGCTAAGGATGAAGCTGCCAGGTAACAGGAAAAGAGGAAGGCCTAAGATAAGGTTTATGGATGTGGTGAGAGAGGACATGCAGGTGGTTGGTGTGACAGAGCAAGATGCAGAGGGCAGGAAGAAATGGAAACAGATGATCCACTGTGGTGCCCCCTAATGGGAGCAGCCAAAAGAAGAAGAAGATATATATATATATATATATATATATATATATATGTGAAGTGCTGTCCTACAGGTGACCAACTATTCATTTGTTCAAATTCACTGGACAATGACACAGGTGATCAATTACTGAAGTGATTGCAAAACACTGGTATATGTGAGTGGATAATCACAGTACAGTGAGGACAGGGAATTTGCCCTGTTGGAGTTGTTATATAGGAAATTATGGGGGTATGATTGTGCAGTGGGTTTTTCCCCTGCTAAAAACATTTTTCTCAATATCTTTTTGGCAGCCTGCTGCCTTCCAACCATCAGCCCCCAATGATCATTAGACCCATTTGTTTGTTATGGAAAGAGAGCTGTTACAAGCTTAATTGTTCACAGTGAGGTGAGCACCAATCATTGAGCCATTATCCTGGTAGTCATTACAGCATTTTTGATTGTGCTGCCTAACCGCAGCCCTGATGGTGATGTGAGCTGCATCCTGTCTTGGAGGGACTGCCTATTTTCCTAACTCAGAGGTGTGCCTATTCCCTGGAATACATTCTTTACAAAGAACACCGCACTGACTTGGGAGGACCTACCTACAGCTGGCCCCAGGACTTTCCTTGGGAGAACAGCCTGTGACAATCCCTGGAGTATCAGGTGAATACTGGGGGACAAGTCCCCATGATATTCCCTCATAGATGAGCACTATGACATGCGTTAATGTCTCTCAATCACCCCAACATCCCAAGTCATTTATTGATCTTGGCTCATCTGGGTCACAGTCTACATTTTATCCCTCTACGTAGAGCTGGGAATAAAAAAACACCTTTTTTCTAAATGGAAGAGGTTTAGTTGTTTTATTTTCATTATTTTGACTTTGATCAGTTTTTCTATTTATTTTTTAATTTGATTATTTGATTCTTCAGTCATCTGGAGTTAAATCATATAGACACAAATACACACACACACACACACACACACACACACACACACACACACACACACACACACACACACACACACACACACACACACACACATTACAAATATATGTGTATATGGTTATAGTAGAACAGTCAGTTGGTCGAATCACATTTGGTTGAAAAAATAAAACATATTTGAAGAAAATTAATTTGGTATAATCACATTTAGCTGCATACATGTAGTGGTAGCATTTTAGGTTGAATTTTAAGAAGTGGTTTAGTTTTTTATAATGTAAATTATTATGCCTGATGTTTTGTTTTCCTCTGTATTTGATAAAGTTAGTGATATCCTCATTAGTTTCCAATGGTTCTAAAGAGTGCCAGTGTAGGTTGCTGTGGGCAATCATTGTCATCTGTGGGAAATCAATGCTGGCGTGATTTCTAAGTGTTTGCCAGCAGTGATGCCACTGTTTTGGGAAATATCTCCTTCTTTGAGTTGGTGTGACTGTGGAGTTTCTAAATATATATATATATATATATATATATATATATATATATATATGGATCCCTTCACAAGCTTGAAGTTTCAAAACTTCAAACTGCAAATGGTAGAGACCATAAGATCAAAGTTTTGAAACTTTGACTATTTTGAATGGAGATCACCATACAGCATGGAATGGGAATTTTACCATTTTTGGTACTGTAATGTGATCTCTGAGTTGGTGTATATAATTAGCTTAGGGTGTGGAGTGCAGGGGGCCACTTGGCCCCCTGAAAAAATGTAAAAAAATTGTTTTTATTACAATTTTGAAGTTTCAAAACTTCAATCATATGGTCTAAACCATTTGCAGTTCGAAGTTTTGAAGCTTCAAGCTTGTAAAGTAGCTATATATATATATATATATATATATATATATATATATATATATATATATATATATATATATATATATATATATATTTATATAAAGAGAGAGAGCGAGAGATAGAAGGATCTCTTTCTAAATACAGTAATTTCAGAATCCTGAAGACCAAAACACTAAGACCAGAATGCTGAAATATTAAAATACTGAAAGTTTAAAACACCAGTGCTCAAAAGACTGAAAGTTCAGACTGACGAGTGTCATAAGACTGAAAATTAAAGTGACTATTTCAAAATACTAATAGTGACATAGGAAATCCTTATTTACTGTTTGTAAATGTGGCATGTCTCTTTAAATTGATATAGGAAGTATGTAAACAAATATGGCGGACATTTTGTATGTTCCCAGAATGTTGTGGATGTGTGTACCATACTATAAGGTAAGAAAAAGACATATGCCCTTTTCCCCACTGTAGTGCGATCCCGGAGTTGGTATATATAGTTAAGGGGGTGTGGGGGGCCTTGGTGGGTTTTAGATAGTCTGGTTTTCAGACAGAAGGTACTAAGTAGTCATTTAATTTTTACAAAAATTTTTGTTTGTCTTTGGACGTATGCAATATTGTTTTGTTTTTGTATAGTGCTGCTTTGGTGTAGAGAGTTGTATGTAAGGTTTGCAAGGTTGAATTTGGTATTTTGGGCATCAATGTTTTAAACTTTCAGTATTTTAAGATTTCGGCATTCCAGTCTTGAAATCATGATTACGGTGGTACATAAAAGATAAATGTCCTTATCAAAAACACATAGGCAATGAATATTTAATGGATCTACTGTTTATATGCCAAGAATGGCTATAGTTCAGCAAATTACTATTCAGAGATGTTAGTTCACCATTGCAAAGGAGAAAATCATGATTTGATATGAGCACTAGAAGTATGATTTATATATGTCCTTTATTCACACACAATTTGAAGACCTGAGCTAAGAATTCCGCTAAGTGAATCAAGCAGATCACAATTTTTTATTGACAGAGTGATTAAAATATTTGAGAAGACTTCATTGGCTTTAAATGGAATGACTTCAAGCCATGATAAGTCTATAAACCTAATTCTGTGATTGGATACTGCTGACAAGGATAGCCAGTTAAATTTTTGGATCAAAATGGAAGATGGAGATACCATGGTTGTTTTTCATTGATTCTTGTCTGTAGCTGTAAGACCAATAAGGATTCATTATTTTATTTTTATGGTGCATATACCAGTGGAAGGACATAGGATAACTGGGGTTTCTGAAGATTTCTGATTGGTGGTTAGTACCTTAAATACCAGACTGAGGCTTTATTGATTAGATCTGATGAAGGGTTGTAAAACCTGAAAGCGCTTATTTTATTTTTATTTCCATTTTGTTTTATGCTTTTGATTTTTTATGGCCTTTTAGCGATTAAAGTGGATGCTCAATATTTTTAGCCTGGTGACTGCACTAATATATATATATATATATATATATATATATATATATATATATATAAATGTATATATATATATATATATATGTGTGTGTGTGTGTGTGTGTGTGTGTGTATACATCGTGAGTACATATGTAATCATTTATATATGATATCGTATATGATAGTCTGTGTGTGTGTGTGTGTGTGTGTGTGTGTGTGTGTGTGTGTGTGTGTGTGTGTGTATACAAAATAGTTGTGGAAAAGGCTGCAAATTAGAGACACTTTTAAATGTTGATTTGATTAACTTAGAACTTCTTCAAATAATTTCTAGTTTTAGGAGGAGAGGAGTAAAGATGCGAGACATGAGTAATACATGTGAAGCCAGTTCGCAACAATAAACATAAAGCATTTCCAGCAAATTGTGGACTTTTGGGAAACAGCTTATATATTCTTTGTGGTGTATTAAAATATGTAAATCATTTTAATTTACTGGATTTTCTCTCTAGAAAGGAAGAATATATTTATAGTCAACTATGGGAATATAAACCAATATATACTATGAAACATATTAAAATTTATATATTTTTTAATTTGGTATATTTATCAAGGTTCATGATTATATATTTTGTTGCATTTCTTTTTTTTAAACACCTGCCAAGATAAATATTTTCCCTAAGCCTGCACTTTCTGGGGTTAGGGATCTAGACTTTTGTGGATGGTCAATTCATTCTGGATATTGAATACAGTTCAAAAAGTCCTGGCTGAATTCTTTGTCAGTTTGAATATTGTCTTTAGGTTGTGCAGAGAAAGATGTATTCAGGTTTGATTCCCGTTTGTTCCTGAAACCATCTTTCCTTGCATCTTGTTATCTTTGGAGTGTTATATGAAAGTTAGATAACAGGTGGGTTGGGAAGCTTGAAGTTTAAATTGACTAAGCAAATAATTTAATTAAAGCTGATACTGGTATTGCAGTACTGAATGTAACATTTCAGGCAAGAAAGGCTTAAATGAAAAGAAAATATAATAAGCAGGGAGTAGAAACATCTTTGGTAGATGAAATAAGGATTTGAATGCATTATTGTATAAGAGGTGGAACTAATAGGTAAAAAATAATGAGACTGATGTAACAATGAATGTCTGTGTTCATTTACTTGATAGACTTTACTACACAAACCTGGAAATAAAGAAATATGATGGACTGGCAGCATTTAGTGAACATCATTTTGTGCAACATTTGAACTGATGCTTTTGTGATTCTATTGTTTATATTCTATAGAATGTTGCTGAATATAGTAGCAAAGGACCTGATGGCCTTGTTGTTTTTATAGTTTTAAAAGCTTTATTTTAGCAGCCTAATTAATGCATATTTTTGTGTTTTATGTTTTGTCTTTATAATAAATCATTACGTAAAGACCATGATCATTTTTATTTTTTGCAGAAGCTGTAACATCCAAGTTCTTGAACATATAAGGATATCTTATAGTCTGTCATAATTATCTGTTATGAAACTCTCAAAAGATAATAAAACAGAGGGGATACTGGCAATATTAAAGTACTTGTTAATGATTACTGCTTTCCAACTATTAAACCCTCTAAATATGCATACAGATTGGTTAGAATCTAAAGCTTTAGCAAATTGGACTGCACATTTTGCATATTTTATTGTGCAATGTAGGAAATCACTGTCAGTCACTGCTACAATAATCATTATGTGAAACTATGTATTTCTAGTAATTATTCACATTAAAAGTACTGAAATATACTGTAGCATGTCAAAAATGCTGAAATGTTTTAGCCAAACATAGCAGTAAAACAAAAAGCGTATGAGCAAACAGGCATCCCAGTAAGGGCACCATGTTTCATATTAATCTTACTCTGATTAACATTCGCTGCTCCCAACATAGTCAGCTGATTGTAACCAACAATAGCAATAGTGCCAGAAATTATTCTGTGTGCTTTTGTAAGTAATTTGAATCTGTATACTGCTATGCAGTAACCTATCTGAAGTCACAAATCTTGTTGCAATATCTATATTTAAAAGGCATAATCCTCATTGATCTTGTGACCTAGTGGACATAGAATTGAATATTAAAGATAATATAACTTGTTATTTCCCTAAGGGTTCTAAAAGCAGTTTATTATTTATACAGGGAGTCCACCTGAATAAGATTTAGTGTATTGTTCCTCTGCTCTATTCTGCATTGAGCTCATTTTGACATAGTTGGTCATCTATAGTGTACCAGTCTCTGGAGTAGGAAGAATGTGTGACTTTCATCTACATATTATAGCTTCTCTGGCTTCAGACAAGACCATCTGTTCTAGGAAAATAATTTCTTCTTCACCTCCATCCCTACTCACTGGATTGAAATCAGTTAGTGGATAGGAAAACTAAATGTGTTGAAAAATAGTCATTGATGTCCTTTCTCTGGTCCCTGCTAACGTCTTTAAAAAGACAGACAATATCAGAATACATTGGACCATGAACCCATTACTTATTGCTGTCTGTTTCACCAATTTGAAGGAGCAAGAAGAAATATTTATTTTCTCAGGGGTGGGAACATTTTATGAATTAACTTACAATCTCCTCCACTGCTACACTGTGTAATGCCCGGAGTGACCACAATCCAGCTTCATAACTAAATCACAACTTCCCACCCACAAACAAACACCACATTAATGAAATTCAAAACCTCTCCAAATTTCAAGACATTTTTATCTCTCTCCTGAAACTATGTAATTGGAGCCACTAAAAATACCTGACTCTAGATGAAGCTGTTGCCAACTTTAGCAAAACCTTCCTAAATATACAGAATGACCTTGCCCCTCTCAGGAAGAAACAAGTAAATGACATTCCACCCCCCCCCACACACACACACACCAGTTATCCAAAAATCATTAAATCACTCATAAATCTAAAGGACTTAGCATAGAAAACCTGGATGACTAACAAAAACAACGCCAACTATCCGATCTTTAGGTAGCTCAGAAATTGAGCAATATACCTTATCCAGTCAGATAAATAATATACAGTACTAATTTCCAAACCAATAATTTCAAAAAACTAAAAGTTTATTGGTCTCCCCTAAACCAGCTACTCACATCTGGCTATGTCAACCAACCACCACCCAATTGAAATAACACCAATATTTCCGATAACACTACCAGTCGTTTTAACTTTCCCTTAATCCAATCTGTTTCATCTTTGTTCAATAACCACACTCTCCATACCACTCATTTTAATTCTGTTTCAAACCTAAGCCCACCTAAACTGTCTCTCTAACCTGTATCTACTTCCACTATTACAAAACTACTTCTTAAACTAAACCTTATAACTCTTGTCCCAGACAACCTACCTGCCAAGTATCTGAAAATTGCTGTGAAAGCAATATAGGGCCCTGTATCCATACTCATTAATTGCTCCATTGCTGAATCCTATGTTCCTTTCCTTTGGAAAAATGCTATATCCCACCCCTGCATAAAGGAAGCAGAGGTACTCTATAAAGCTCAAAACAGGCCTTGTATCCCACTTGTAACCCAGAGGGTGACGAGATTAACAAGAAACAGATTTCAAAGGATTAATCCAGATAAAAATCCCTTTAGCTAGCAGATCTAGCAGACTGTTTCTCTGATACGTTCCCTGTGGAAGGAATAAAGATGCCTTGTTGAAGTTTCAGGTATTTTAGTCAGTTATGTAGGTAGATGGATGAGTGTTTTTGCTCTAATACATTACATTCAACAGGTCAGTTATGTAAAGGCAGTTACAGACAATGGTGGGAGGATCCAGGGGAGCCGACTGGAGGAAAATCTGGGAGAATGAAAAACATGGAGTCAATCCGGAAGCTTAGAGGTTAGTCCCTTATTTAAAGGTTTACCAGCACGGCAACCTGTGGAACCTCATTCATAGTTAAAAGGATTTTATTTTTATTTTTAACAAACCAAACATATCAACACACTATGAGGTACCACTGTAGAACTATATTTAAGAAAACACTTTTGCCTGAGCTTCATCAGGTCCCTCTAATAGAATGGTTTATAGAGTGGTTCACACTTTAATAATTGAAAATGCCTGCTTTTATCAGGCTATCACCAGACTTTATTAGCATGTTTATATCAGATGTGTTATGAGATGTTGTGTCTGCCTTTGTGGGGTGCATATTCATTAAAGCAAATTATGAAAGCTTTATTATAGAACTTTTTGAAAATCTGGCTTGTCTTTATCAATGCTTGGATCACACTGTAATATGAGAGGCTGTACCCAGTTTTACGGGGCTCATATCTCCTGAAATACATTATGAGAGACTAATCTTCTCTTGACTAACAAAAAAAGGTTTACAGTGCCTGCTTACAAGAGGCTCATATACATGATTAATGTGACCAGTCCCCATTCATCTTCCTGATGAAGACAGACCTTTTTATATGCAGGGGAGGTAGTCACTAAGAGAAAGCCACACTAGGTGACTCCCATTTTTGAACAGTGCATGCATCGAGAGAAATAGCTCACAGTGGAAACGAGTCACAGTACTGACTGAGCTTTTGAATGTACACAAATAGGAGGAAAAATCTAAGTAAAGTTTGAGACCTCAGAACCTTTTATGTAGGTTTTTTTGTACTCGTCCACCAAGTGGTTTACTGAAGAGTATACAAAAGCTTCAATAAAAGTAAGTATTTCAGATTTTCTTTGAGCATAGGCAAACTTTGTCTATCATTTAAAGAATACAGCAGTGTGGAGTGAGGATCTGGGATAACAATTTTCATTGTACTGCAAATTGCAGACATTTTGTTAAATGCAGGCTAGGTGTCTAGAATATCTATACCTGGTTGCTGTTGGGTATTCACAGTGAGAAGGAGAATGCCCCTGGTCTCAGAGTGTGGTTCTATAGAGTTCCAGTCTGGGGTTTTCACTATTAAACCACTTCCTGAGTCTAGCAATTAGACAGGACTCTTCTGTTCTGATTTCTCTCTTTAGGTTTCTAGCTAAAGTGATCTGGACTAATCCTTTGTACTCTGTTTCTGCCCCTACGTAAAGGTGGAACTTCATTGAATTCTCAGACTTTAGGCTCATTGCCTTTCTATCACCTATATCAGAACTTCTAGAAAAGTGTATACAGTCTCAACTTACTGTTCACATTATCCAAAATAGTCTAGTATTCTCTGCTCATCAGGTTTTCTGCCTCACCCAGTAATATTACTGCCTTCCCACACTTCACTACTACTATTAACAAAGATAGCAATAGTGATCAATTAGTATCAGCCCGCCTCCTTGACCTTTCAAATTGGCCTAAATTGTCCCTCAGTGTCCTGGTGTAACAGCTATCTTTCTAATCGACAACAAGGTGTTAAGTTGCAAAACAAATTCTCTTCTTTCTTGCAAATCCCCATTGGAGTATCACAAGGCTCTGTTCTTGGCTCCATGCTTTTTAACATCCTCATCAAAGAACTGTCAGATCATAAAAAATCAGCCATTCTGTTCCAATATGCAGATGACTCTACCTTAATCTGTCATGCCCAATCCTTGTTAACTTTATAAATATCACACAGGAGTCCTTCACAGCCATAGAAACATGGCTAACAAAACCTCAACTACACCTTAATTCCAACAAAATCAAGCTCCTTCATTTCACCCCTAAAAACTACTTGCCCCCCTAAAATACCTTCTGTATACTCTGCTAATAACTCCAAAATTGATCTACTTCCGCACAACAAAATTACTAGTGTGTACATAGACAGGGATATGAAATTTGCTTACCATATACAACATATTGTGAAAAGAAAAACAGAAAAAGTTAGTCTCCCTTAACAAGACCATATGACATCTGACCATTGCTACCAGAAAACACCTAGCCACTATCCTCCATCTCTCTTCTTTCCTCTACACTGCCCTAATCTTCAAAAAACTGCAAGCAACACAACTAACTAAACTAGACCAATGCTATCATAAAATAGCTACATTTGGTACCAGCTGTCAACACAGAACCCACCATTGGCTATCACTCAAGGAACTAAACTGGCTAGAATGTTGTCATTACCTAACCTATACCCAATTTCTAATCATATACAGGGTTATTAGTGCTCCAGTAACTGCCCATCTCTCACCCAACAATATTCTTCCATAGATCTCTGCACTCCAAAGACAAATCCCTACTGCTCATCTCAAAACTGTGAATTCCATTCCCCTCTCTCTTAAACCTGAACAAAAGCAAAATGCCTTTAAGTCACTTCAAAAATTCCACTTAACCAGATCAAGGCTATGCCCATATTTCTCTCCAGGATACCGATCGAAACAATCCCTTGCCTGTCATACCTTCTCCTTCCCCATCTGCCCATTAATAAAACCTATGCACTCTCACTATTTCTAGCTTCCACACTCTCACTATAACACATTTTAACCTCTATGGCTTTTTTTCTCTTTTCTGTTACAATTTCACACCACCTTATCTATTCTCTTTTTCCTGAAACACTATACACTTGTCTATGCTTTGTCATAAAATATTGATATTCTTGTATTTTGTTATTGTGAAATGAATACTGTACATATCATTTTAATGTACTGTATATACACTGTAATGTATTCCCACATATACTTCATGCACCTTTTTTTTGTCTGACCTAGATGGTCTGAACATTTTTATTTATTTATTTTACATTTGTTTACCTGGAAAGTCCGACTGGGTATATGTCCATTTTCAGCGAAGGCCTGGGGAGAAAAGCTCCAGAAAGCGGAATATAAATACATTAGGAACAATAAAAACATTTAGAGATAAGTATAATATGCAGTTTTCAGTAGGGTTACAAACTTAGATAAAACATAGTAGACAACATCAAAATCATGCGGCTTCATTTCAGACAATAATACACGGAGTTATGGGCTAAGTCCCTTCAAGAATTCGTACACTTATTAGAGTATAAGATTGAAATGCTTAGGGAGAGTTTGCAGGAACAGCGAGTGGTGATTAGTTGTTTTTTGTGGAAAGTAGTGTTATATTTTCTCTGTTATACATGTATCTTATCTTTGAGGAGCTTTTCTCCCTGGGCCTCCACTGAAAAAGAGTCACGCCACAGATGGACCATCCTAGTCAACAAGTGCAATAAATAAATAAGTGTAGATTTACCATTCTGGAGATGATGTCAATGGATATTTTTGCTCACCTTCAGAAGGGAAGTATCCCATTTCTATTTGGAGCAATAACAACATTGCCCTACTTACATCATGACACCCCCATCTCTTAACAGATTGTACAATTTAGAAATACATTTGCCATGGATTATTTTACCTGCCTGTGTTTTATAGTATTGTACTAATGGGAGAAAGTAAACATTTGCATTTACATCCCTATCCCTTTGAGCTTGTTTCATAACCTTTGGTAGGTCTGCTGTTGATAACAATAGCCACTACGACTCAGTCCAGATTAAATCTGAAGTTGTCCAAAGGATACAGACGTCTTATACTCTTAAACCTTTGTCCCAACACTGCCAGTGATAAACAGAGCTGCAATACCTAATGCTAACTGATGAAAGTAGCACATTGCAATACCTAATGCTAACAGGACAAAGCAGCATTTGTTCAGCACATCTGTAATAAATAATATTGGCAGGACAAAGTACTACAATTTCAGTACATCTGTAATGCATAATGCTAACAGAATAAACCTCATTTTCATAGGTTCATAGGTTTATAGGTGATTACTATGCTTATGACCCCAGGGGGTCTTTTTAAGCCATGCTTCCGAAATGTATTTGACATGTTTTGATACCCTAGTTTTATTTTAAGGGTTATATGTAGCCTTGGGCATGGGTGGCCAAGCATTTACGGGCTTACTCTGTGTACTAGAGACATAGGTGCCAGACCAGGGATACATTTCTGATTCCGCATTCAATGGTGCAAGTTACTGTTGAATTGGTTTAGGGAAGAACTCTTCACATGAATAGGGAGCCTGTTCTAGAGAAGGAGCAATCTCTGAGGTGCAATTATGTCCCTCCAACATGCCCTGTTTATGTTGCAGATGAGATTTAGATATCTGGATTGAGTCATTCTGATACTATTTATTTTGCAGATGTGCAATATGTGCACAAAAACAGGATCAGAGGATGCTTTCTAGGCAAGGTATAGATTGACAGGTTACTGTCTACATGTTTTGTCAAAACCCTGACCACTGAGCCTACTCATAGGGATGTATTATTAATCTGGTGGCTTCCAGAGGTAGCTGTCCTCCCAATTTATATTACTATGCATTTCTTGACATCGAGTTTCAGACTGTGGCTCTGGCAACAGTTATTAGTCTGTGTTAGACCATCTTGGAGGGAATTTGTGTCTTTGGGGGAATGTTATGACTGTGCTTATTTTGCAATTTTCTGCAGATCTGGTCATCCAGGGGCCCTTGATGTTGGTGTTGACTTCAGATAATTAGATGCCAAAAAGAAGTGGCCCCATCACTGAGTTTTAAGGGACTTCACTAATGACTGGCCCCTTTGTTGAGGTAAATGCCTCTGTCCTAACTTCTTGGGTCCCTGTTGGCTATCCAGTAAATGATGTAAGGGTTTATACCTAATTTCATGAGTTTGGCTACAATGCCTCAAAGAAGTATTGTGATGAATGCTTTGGTCAAGTCAAGATAGACAGTATACATTGTTTTGCCCTCACCCATTCCTTTGCTGACCTTCCTGAAGAAGTCCACCAAGTTTAGTAGGCATGACCTGCCCCTGATGAACTCAAACAGGGTTGGATCCAGTGTCTGAAAGTTTCTTATGTTATTCATTTCCATGATAATTATTTCCATGGCTTTGCATATAAGATTACTCAGACTTCTAAGTCTATAGTTTTCTGGGTCTGAAGATGACCCTTCTCCAGAGGGATGATGGTTTCATTCCTCCATTTACTTAGCGTGAAGTCTGTTTGGAGGCTATGGTTAAACGGTGATTCAACTGGTCCTGATAAGTGATGTTTCTTGCCAGTAAGGAGGACATTCTGGGATATTATCTGGGCCCATCAGTGTAGTGCTCTTGTCCTTGGAGAGCAGATTGAGGAGCTATTCTATAGTGATAGCTGGGGGAGTTATGGATAAGGTTATTTCCTAAGGAGAATTGGGGTAGGGAAAATGGGTTAAAATTGGAGCTACATTTGTCAGCTGATAGATTTGTTATATCTTCTGGTTCGCTATAGGCGGCCTCATTTACCATTAGTTCGACATATTGTTTATATAATTATCAACCATGTGATGGGTAAGGCAAGTCTAACACCAAACAGGATACATTAATTCAAGCACAAAAAGGGAAATTGGCTAGGCTTAAAATGGCTTAACATGGCTTAACATGGCTTGCAAGGGCAGTTAGTCTATTACTTACCTACTTATCAATTAACCTTTGTGTATTGTCTTTGAGGTTGTTGACATAGCTGCAGAATGCCTTGTGATTGCCCTTGGCCTCTGAGTCTATTTGTAGTTTATGTTTGGCTTTGGTAGACTTAATTATCCCCCTGAATTGTTTGTTTAGATTGATGAGGGAACATGTTTAGACTACAGAAGCTTTGACACTGAGGATGAGTTTTATTCCAGAGGAACCCATTGGCAGGTGCTATGCAATTCCACAGTTTTCTCAGGGATTAATGATCACATTAACTTTAAGGTTGTTCTGAAGAAGAAATTGTGGCATTGCTTTATTATTTTAGGTCATGTGACTGGTAATATCACTGCTATTTAAATTTTATTTTGTGAATTCAGTATTCTGATGGAGTTTCTTTGGGAGACAAAAATGCTTACTACTGCTTTTATTTTATTTTGTCACATAGAAAGTGTAATAAACATTGTCAAAGTGAGTTTTGCCTTACAGTTTTATTTTAAACAGGAAGGGGGGTGGGGTAGCTGTACTCTATAAATCTGAGTTGAATGTCACCATAGATGTAATACAACCACCTCAGATTAATAACTCAGAGATTCTTGCCACCAAATTGCAACTTAATAAAAATAAATGCATTAATATAATCTGTATGTACATTCCCCCAGGGAACAATACAATATCCTGCACTGGCTATCATGTCACTACCCCCAAGAAACCCTACTACTTGGAGACTTTAACACAGACTGGGGCACCTGTTCCTCAGAATCCCCAACCACCCGTAACCTGCATGTATTTACACAAATCATATCCACCCCTAACATGATAGGTAAACCCAACCAAAAAGAAAGCATACTTGACTGGGTACTCATAAATAGTCACCCCCAACTGTACACCACTGGTACCCTCCCTGATGGCCTAAGTGATCACCTTCTCACATATGTAAATAAGCACAAAATTATTAATTAACAAGAACCATTACTCAGAAAGGTTAAAAACAATAAAAACTTTGACCCTGCCAAATTCCAACAAGAACTAAACTCATGTAATTGGTCTACTCTAAAACACCTCCCCTTAGAGGAAGCAGTAGCATACTTTAACAACAAATTCCTTGAGATCCTCGATTTACATGCACCTGTTCGTTCAAAGAGAACAAAGGCAAAAATTGTGCCATGGCTTTCTAAAGAGTCTTCAAAATTACCCTTAGAAACAAAGCATGGGCTTTATGGCGTTCTTCTAAAGACCCCCAAGATCACATTAAATACAGGCAATCCAGGAACGAAACTAAAAAATCTATTTTACAAGACAAAAAACAATATTACAGTAAATCAAAATAACCCTCAGAAGTTTTGGGCAGGTTTAAATAATCTACTACATCCTGGACAAACTTCAACCCCAATCCCTGCTGCTACTATTGATAAAACCCCTGAAGATGTTTTTGACAGTTTTAACCGATTCTTTACTGAGACAATTCAAGCCCTAGCTAGCCAACTACCTCCTAGCTCCCCTGATCTTGAAATTACCACCCCTAGAAACCTACTCATGTTCAGCTTCCAACCAGTCACCACTTCACTTATCCGTACCTTGATCAAAAAATTAAAACCCACTACACTTTCTGCTGATCAACTCCCTGCCGAATAACTACAAACATCAGCTGATGCTATTGCTTACCCCGTCTCAATACTAATCAATCGAACCATAGTAGAAGCTAAAATTCCCACCATCTGGAAAATATCCTATGTAATCCCACTTCACAAAGGAGGCAGCTCTACTGAATTCTCCAATTATAGGCCAATAGCTATACTCTCTCCACTTGCAAAGATTATGGAAAAATGTATTCATAGACAACTCATGCACCACCTAATCCAGAATCACCTTATTGCAGACACTCAGCATGGCTTCCATCCTCATCACAGCACTACTTTAGACCTACTAGCCTTTACCAACACCATAAACCATAATCACAACAATAATTATATATCCTCAGCCCTCTTCTTGGATCTTTCCAAGGCATTCAATATGGTTGATCACCAACTTTTAATCCACACCCTGCAAACATTCTGTCTAGATACTAGAGCCCTTCAATGGTCTCAATCCTACCTGAATGGTCGACAGCAGGCTGTCCTCTGGCAGAACAAACTCTCTAATCTTCTACCTAACACCCTTGGAGTACCACAAGGCTCTATACTAGGGCCCTTGCTGTTCTCCATCTTCATTAACGACCTTTATACTGTCATGCCAAAAGTCAGCTGTATCCAATATGCTGATGACTCTACTCTGATTTGCTCGGCCACATCTCCAATAGAGTTATGGTCAGCTACCCAGACCACCTTTAATACAATAGAAAACTGGCTTTCTGAACATCGTCTGATCCTAAATCCCCAAAAAACTAAAATGATGTTATTTTTACCAACACGTAGGTCTACCGCTTTCACCTTTACCATAAATTCAAATGATGGCACAATAATCTCCCCTGACCCCTCTACAAAACTATTAGGTGTCATCATAGATAATAATCTAAAATTTGACCTACATGTTAACCAAACTATCAAAACCATCAATAAAAAACTAGGGTCACTTTACAGAATAAAAGCCTTCCTAACCCCTCCAGCTAAAATTGCCATAGCTCACTCTCACCTTCTTTCAACCGTTCTGTATGCATCCCCTCTACTGTCAAATTTAAACAAGACTGTCCTTAACAAACTCTCAATTTGCTACAACTACATTGCCAGGTTTGCCACTGGGCTGCCTTTTAGGACACATCATTGCATCAATCTAAATCAGCTTGGGTGGCTTGAACTACCCAGCCTAATCTAGTATAACCAACTGATTATGGCCTATAAAATCCTCTATAATCCGGACAATACTCCTGCACTTAAAAATATTATCCCCCCCTATAACAATCCTAGACCGCTTCTATCCTCTAACAAAATACTAATTCAGACTAGCAAAATTAGTAACACAGCCGGTGACTCTCTCTTTGCAAACTCTGTAAGTAGACCCTGGAACTCTCTTCCAGCTGATATTACCTTACTTTCTACCTTAGGTCAATTTAAAACTAGACTCAAACAACATTTGGCACTTAACTGGCTATGTCAATGTATCAAGCCTGGCTAACTCTCTCTAGAATGTGTAAAAATCTGTTAACCAGTTTACTGTGTAATTTAATTTAATCCTGACTTACGCTCGGGATTAACTCTAACCTGTGGAACTTGTTTAACTTGCTTACTTATGTAATCACTGTAAATAATCTGTTTGTAATATGTAATGCTGGTATTATGTAATGCTGTATCTGCTTACCCTTGGAGCTTTTCTCCCCGGGCCTTAGCTGAAAATGGACATGCATCCAGTCGGACTATCCTAGTCAACAAATGTAAAATAAAATAAAAAATAAAGTAAATTTTATTCAAAGGAAAACAATATGTTACAGAAAAATAAATAAGAACTAAAATGTTAGAAGATTGGCAAATCAGATGAGCACAGTAATCAGAACTGTTAAGAGAAGTTCATGTGATATAACAGAAATAAATAGGATATGTTACTGCAAAGCTAAACTAACAACAAATAAAGTGTTACCACAAAAATGTATAGTAACAAATGAAAGGAAGGGAACAAATAGAATATCACCATGGAAGCAGTTAATAGAGTACACTATAACGCGATTAAAACAAGAAGTCTTATATGGAACAGATAATAAAAAAAAATAATTAGAAAAAATAGATGTGATAAAATCAAAGCACAGAATCAAAACAAACCAGGATTTCTCATATGCTATTTCAATAATAAACTTAAAATATCAGCCCAAGCAAAAAAAAAAAAAAAAAAAACGTAGAAGATATGCAGATTAGAATCTAAAGGAAAAGTACAAAATAAGCAATACTTTGATGACCTAAAAGGTTTTATACAGAATTGTGAAATGAAGCAAAAGGAATAGAAGTCCCACAAAAAAACAAATAAATAGGTACAGTTTGAAGATGTTTTATGAAGAACATGTTTGTAGAAAAAATGTGTGTGTATGTACCTTTAAGAAGCTATCCAAGGGCTTGTACAAGTGTATGAATACTGAGCATATGCAAGTCTGCCATTTTGTAGTAAGCTGTTGAGATGTAAGCATATATGTATGTAAGGTCTGCCTGTTAATCAGTTTGTTTATATTTTATGATGCTGCTCTCCATCCTGATGTGTTTCTATGTATTAAAGCATCTAAATGAAATACCTCACCTGCTTCTCATCTATGTTAGAGAGGCACAAGCGACATGGTGCCAGAAGTGGCATGCCTAAAAGGACTCGAGGCCAAGATGGAATCCAAATTCTTCAGTTTGAGTTAGAGGGGCACCAGCATTGGAGCAATATAAAGGAGTGAATCATCCCTACAAAGTGTATACTTTGCAGAACAGGTCAGAAATTAATTTCAGATATTAAAACTTGCTCTACACTATTTTTATTTGCAAAATATGAAATGAGGCATACAGAATGTTCTAAATGATATTCACATAAAGTGATATGAACGATATTGATAAAAATATTCAAATTACTTCAGAAAATGTTTGAAATAAAGTCCAAATTGCATAAAATGAATAAAATGAGAGGAAACAACTGCATTTTCACTAAGCACGTATTTTTAGTATTAATCAGAGATATCTGAGTTATCAGAAGGGTATAAAGTGTTCCCATGTTTGTACAGTATTACAGTAAGGTTATTTCACAGTAATTTCAGAGCATATTTTGCAGAGTACAGTATTTCAAACAGTTTATTGTGCATTTGAATGTTGTTACAAGCTCACAGAACAGTTTGTATGTGCATAATTACAAGGGCCATATTTTCGGTATGTGTGCAAACACATTGTGGGCATGGCAGACAGATTTTGAAAACCCAGTGCACTTGTATTTGACAATAATATTGCAGAATACAGTAATTTCAGAGCATATTTCACACAGTACAGTATTTTGAACAGTTTATTGTACATTTGAATGTTGTTACAGGCTCACAGAACAGTACATTACAAGGGCCATATTTTCAGTGTATGCACAAACACATTGTGGGCATGGCAGACAGATTTTGAAAACCCAGTGCACTTGTATTTGACAGTAATATTGCAGAGAACTAGAGAGTGTTTGAGCAAGAGTATGACATTTTCATACAGACTGTATGCTTAATTAAGCTGGGTCAGAAGCCATAGAAAGGGAACGTTCATTTGTGTATGCACCTGCTATCTATACAGGAGAGGGAGACACTGTCACATTGTTGTACAGGCTGAGTCAAGGGAGGACCCTGAGTGCTTAAAACATAAATTTAGAGAAATGTGTAACCCCCAGACAAATGTTACAATGGAAAGGCACTTCTTTTTTTTGCAAAGGATCAAAAACATGGGGAAACTTTTGCAGCATATATAAATGACTTGAGAAACAAAGATAAAATGTGCAGATTTGGTGATTTAAGGGACAAGTTGATAAAGGACAGACTTGTATGTGATATTAAAGATGATGCTGTGAGAAAGATTTTACTTTGTGACAGTGATTTAACTTTGAATAAGGCCATTGAGATTTGTCAGATATATGAGCTCACAGAAAAGCACACAAATATGCTTACAAATGAGAATAGCTCTGGAAGGCACAGTGACAAAGCTCATGCTGATACTATATAGCACGTGGTTAAAAAAAACAGGGCCAAGCAAATGGCAGCAACTTTAGCTCCTACAGCACTCATTAGTAAACCCCAGAGCTTTCCAGCAATTCCAGAGTTTGCACAGTCTCAGTGAAGCATAAGAGTGAGTCAGCAAACTCAAAGCATGGGCCCCCACCTAGTTTCATTGCCAACTGTCGTACTTTTGGTGGAAGTCATGAGTCTAAAATGGAAAAATGTTTAGCTTTTGGTCAGAAATGCCACAAATGCAATAAATGGAATCATTTCAAAAGGTTTTGTAAATCAAGAGGCCCACATTCTTTTATTAAAAGGGAACATTTTAAGAAACAAGTTGATCGATCCAGAGAGCTTTAGCCCTGCTCTTTATGTTGATGGTGTGTCAGTGCTTCATGAAACAGTTAATGCAGTAGATTTAAGGGCAAAAAATGAGGTGTTTTGTACTGTCTAGATAAATACCCAACTCACAGAGCTCAAAGTTGACACAGGTTCCAAGTGCAATGTTATATCAGCAGAAACATTTTCTAGAGTTTGTTATGGTGACAGACTTCATTTGGCAAGGTGTGCGAAGCTTGTTGCTTATGGAGGTGAAGTGATTCAAACTGAAGGCTCAGTAGTGCTTTCATGTTACTCTGCTGGGAGAAGCTATGACTTATTTTATATGGTCAAGAGGCATGTCCAGTCATTATTAGGGCTCAGAGACAGTTTAAAAATGGGACTGCTTTCATTTAATAAGGAAGTCCACCATGTTAGCTTAAAAGACCACTCAGAGACTTCTGCTGAGACAAGCCAGAACCAAAACCACATTACCAATCAGTAGTCAATTGTTGGTTCCATGTGTCAAGAACAACAGGTTAGTGAAAACCAATCTGTTGAAGAAGCGCCTAACCCAGAAGTCCTACTACAATAAGACCAGCAAACTGCTCAATCCATTACGAGAAGAAGTGGTAAGGATGTAAACATCCAGAGGTTATGATCAGATTGGTGTCATGAAGAATATTTGCCCAGAGCCGATATCATACATTGTGGAATCAGAAGAAGCAGAGTTTAGGCGGAATCGGAAACATTCGGAAGCACAAAGCCTGTGAGAAAGACTCTTTATCTCAGAGTCAGTTGTCCGGTGTCTCAATTCCAGAGGAAGTTCCAGCGAATATTTCTTTTCCTGAGATGAATCCAGAAGTTCCTGATACGAGTTGTTCACCGAAGACTATCCCTGTTTCTAAATTCAGTCCAGATTGTTATGCTATGAGATTTGGTCGTATCTCCAAACCATGTAATAGATGCACTGCAACTTGGACATGAACATTGTGTTTTGTTTCTAATATCTACAGTAATACATGTCTAACTCTGATATTGTTTTTTCAAAGGGCAATATTTATAAGAGGGAGGATGTAGATCAATGTGTGTATATGTCCCTTTAAGAAGCTATCCAAGGGATTGTACATGTGTATAAATACTGAGCACACGCAAGTCTGACTGCCATTTTCTAGTAAGCTGTTGAGATGTACGCATGTAAGTATAGAAGGTCTGTCTGTTAATCAGTTAATTTATATTTTATGACACTGCTATCCATCCTGATGTGTTTCTATATATTAAAGCATCTAAATGAAGTACTCCGCCTGCTTGCCATCTATGTTAGACAGGGACGAGCAACAATGTTGAACATAGCAAAAATGCCAAATGGATAGAAGAATTAAAAGAAACAGTAATGAGGTCTAATATAGAGTATACAAAATGTGATTAAGTCATCAGCATCATAATCTTTTGGCTTTTCCCGTTAGGGGTTGCCACAGCGGATCATCTCTTTCCATTTCTTCCTATCTTCTGCATCTTGCTCTGTCACACCAACCGCCTGCATGTCCTCTCTCACCATGTCCATAAACCTTATCTTAGGCCTTCCTCTTTTCCTCTTACCTGGCAGCTCCATCCTTAGCATCTTTTTCCCAATATACCCATCATCCCTCCTCAGCACATGTCCAAACCAACACAATCTTGTCTCTCTTGCTTTGTCTCCAAACTGTCCAACATGAGCTGACCCTCTAATATACTGATTCCTAATCCTATCCATCCTAGTCACACCGAGTGCAAATCTTAACATCTTTAGCTCTGCCACATCCAGCTCTGACTCCTGCCTTTTTGTCAGTGCCACTGTCACCAACCCATATAACAAAGCTGGTCTCACTACCTTCTTGTAGACCTTCCCTTTCACTCTTACTGGTACCCGTCTGTCAAAAATCACTCCTGACACTCTTTTCCACCCATTCCACCCTGCCTGTACTCTCTTCTTCACCTCTCTTCCACATTCACCATTACTCTGAACTGTTGATCCTAAGTACTTAAACTCGTCCACCTTTACCAACGCTACTCCCTGCATCCTCACCATTCCTCTACCCTCCCTCTCATTTACACACATATATTATGTCTTAGTCCTGCTGACCTTCATTCCTCTGCTCTCCTGAGCATATCTCCACCTCTCCAGAGTCTCCTCAACCTGATTCCTACTCTCACTACAGATCACAATGTCATCTGCAAACATCATAGTCCACGGGGCCTCCTGTCTGATCTCATCTGTCAACCTGTCCATCACCACTGCAAATAAGAAAGGACTCAGAGCTGATCCTTGATGTAATCCCACCTCCACCATAAATGGATCTGTCACTCCCACTGCAGTCCTCACCACTGTCACACTACCCTCATACATATCCTGTACCACTCTTACATACTTCTCTGCCACTCCCGACTTCCTCATACAATACCACAACTCTTCTCTAGGCACCCTGTCATATGCTTTCTCCAAGTCTACAAAGACACAATGCAACTCCTTCTGACCTTCTCTGTATTTTTCCAATAACACTCTCAGACAAACATTGCATCTGTATTGCTCTTTCCTGGCAAGAAACCATACTGCTGATCACTAATCATCACCTCCCTTCTTAACCTAGCTTCTACTACTCTTTCCCATAACTTCAAGCTGTGACTGATCAGTTTTATCCTATCCCTCTGTAGTTACTGCAGCTCTGCACATCACCCTTATTCTTAAAGATAGGTACCAAAACACTTTTTCTCCACTCCTCAGGCATCCTCTGACTTTCCAAAATTTCATTAAACAATCTAGTTAAAAATTACACTGCCATTTCTCCTAAGCACCTCCATGCTTCCATTGGTATGTCATCTGGGCCAGCAGCCTTTCCATTCTTCATCCTCTTCATAGCTGTCCTTACTTCCTCCTTGCTAATCTGTTTCACTTCCTGATTCACTATCCCCACATCATCCAACCTTCTCTTTCTCTCATTCTCTTCATTCATCAGCCTCTCAAAATACTCTTTCCATCTACTCAACACACTCTCCCCTCTTGTGAGTACCTTTTCCTCACTATCCTTTATCACTCTTACTTGCTGCACATCTTTCCAGCTCTGTCCCTCTGTCTAACCAATCAGTACAGGTCCTTTTCTCCCTCTTTAGTGTCCAATCTCTCATACAACTCTCCATACGCCTTATCCTTAGCTTTCGCCACCTCTCTCTTTGCCATGCACCTCATCTCCTTATACCCATGTCTACTTTCTTCATCTCTTTGACAATCCCACTTCTTCTTCGCCAGCCTCTTCCTCTGTATACTCTCCTGTACTTCTTCATTCCACCACCAGGTCTTGTCCTCCTTCCTCTGTCCAGATGTCACACCAAGCACCTTTTCTAGCAGTCTCCCTTACTAGTTCTGCTGTAGTTACCCAGCTATTCGGTAACTCTCCACTGCCTCCCAGTGCCTGTCTTAACTCTTCCCTAAACTCCACTTCACAATCACCCTTTTTTAACTTCCACCATTTAATCCTTGGCACTGCTTTCACACTCCTCCTCTTCTTCTTGATCACCAACGTCATCCTACAGACCACCGTTCTATGCTACTTAACTACACTTTCCCCTGCCACCACTTTACAGTCTCCAATCTCCTTCAGACTGGCCCTCCTACATAGGATATAATCCACCTGTGTGCATCTTCCTCCACTCTTGTACAAAATGTGATTAAGTAACAGCCAGAAAAAATGAGACAAAATTAAGGAACGCTCCTAAGTAGAATCCCCCCCCCCATTCTGGATACATTACCTAACTACTGGCTAAAGGTGTTAACATCTTTACACAAAGATATAGCCCTATATAATAATTGCTTACATGCACATCCCAAGTAGAGCCCAACATGGTTAACAGTGGGAAAACAATACCCCTCCTAAAGAGTGAACCCGCAAGCCATCCCAAGAACTGTAGACCAATAACTTTTTCATGACAACTTACAAATTATTTACTGGAACTGATGCAGGTAGAGTTTATAGTCATTTAGAAGAAAATCAATTATGGCAGTAGAACAAAAGATAAATTAAATTCATATGGAACAAAGGATTATTTGTTGTTAAACAGTGCGGTAATAGAGAGCTATAAAAAGGAGAAGAATCTAAGTGTGGCATGGATCGATACTAAAAAGCATTTGACAGCATCCCACATTCACGGATAATGGCATGCTTACAGATATACAGGATACACCCTACATTGATAAATTACATTGCAGTAACTATGAAACAGTAGCAAATAATCTTTGCATATAAGATGTGACAAGGGGCAAATTACTATCCCAGAAACAAAAATTCAGAAATATATTCCAGGGTAATTCTTTGCCATTGTTGCTATTTTATCCTGCCCTTAACCCATTAAGCTATTTACTTGACATATTAGGCTACAGTTACAGTTTAATTTATAGATTCCAGCCTTGTTTAAAGACATCTCATCTACTTTGTGTGGATGATTTAAAGATCACCAGACGAGAAACTGAAATCAGAAATACAAATGGTTAGAACTTTTTCGGATGATATGAGAATGACATATGGTCTAAATAAATGAGAAAAAGCAACATTTAAAAAAAAAATTGAATACTACAGCATCAAGAATATGTCATCCTAGAACAGGAATGTGATATAAAGGAACATGAACAGGAGGAGTATATAAATATCTGGGAATAGATGAAGGGCCAGCAACAAAACATGAACAAATGAGAATAAATCTCGGTAAGGAATACTTCAGAAGACTAAAGCTAATATTGAAAACTGCCTTGACATCTAGTTATAAAGTCCAAGCTATAAATAAGTTTCCTAGGACTATTCTAACTTTCAGCTTTGGTGTGATTGACTGGCTTGGACACAAACACAAGAAAAATGTTTCATACTTATAAAATTATATATGAAAAACAGTGTATACCAAGATTATATATCCCTCACCCCAAAAGAAGTGTGGGCTTCCTCAAAATTGACAACATGTATAGATCTGCAATTGTAGGACTGCATACTTACCTGCTTACCTCATCAGATCTAAACATAAAGTTTTAAAGCATAAGCGGTAAAATCTAAGAGGACATCTTAGTTTAGCGGAAGCATTTCAGAATGAAGTGAGAATGGAAATCAAACCAGAACTAGACATAAATCTGACAGCAACTGAGAGTTCCGAAAAACAAACAAAGACTATAAGCAAAATGGTTGGAAGACAAGGAAAGAAAACTGAAAAGTCAACATATATAGTAGTACATAGATCTTCTTTAACAACTTGATATTGCCCCAAACATGACACAGGAATAGTTAAGGAGAGGTGAATTCAAATCAGAAGATGAAGGGCTAATAATAGTGGCCCAAGATAGTGGGTTAGATAACAAAATGGTTTACAAGTCCTGAGAACAAGCTGAGAAGCATTGGAGAACCAAAGCCACAAAGCATTATTGACAATGATGAAGTTTATAGGATCGTCCATTACCAACAGTTAAAAAAATAGATTCAAGAAAACCAGATATTACTAATCCTAGAAAACAAAAATACAGTAGTAGCACTGATCACTGAAATTACATACCATAAGACACAAAATATTAAAATACCAGGATATGCAAGCAGAAATGAGGGCAGTGAGAAAGAAAGGTACCAAGGCTGTTCCAATAGTAGTAGGAGCAAAAGGACTAATAAAACAGAATTTACATTCCTACTTAAATATGCTATCAATGCAGGTAATCCCATATGAACTGCAGAAGGAGACAGTTCTGGTCACTTTGCAGGTCATGTGAAGAGCACTCTTGGCTAACATCAAAGACTGAAGCAATACTGATTTCATGAACTTTAATTATATCCAGACTTAGAAATGGGGTTCATTCCCATCAAAGTATGTAAAAATACTAAGCATTTAGAGAAATGAAAATTATCAGGATAAAGTAACATAGTTAGTGTATCTGTACTACCTAATTGTAACAGGGTGATGTACCACATCTTCAACACATCTGATGAGGTAAAGTTACCTCACAGGAGGGAGGGAATAAGAAGCACGGATGTAGTGGGATGTATTAATTGGTTGATGTTTGTTCCAAGGTCCCACTTCCATTGCACTTAGCAAACTTTAGTGTGAATGTCCATCATGGGCTGGACTGGATCTCACAAATTCTGGCAGTACTATATGGCCCATAGTCTCTTCCAGATTGCATCAAAATGTTGGTACCATGATAGCACAGCTGTTCTCATAATTACTGTCTGGTAGCAGATAAGAAATGAATGCAGAGCTACTACAGGATTTCCAACTGCAATGTAAATTCATGCCCTTGTTGCGTTTAAGGGATGCCACACTAAAGCAATAAGGTTTTTAGTTGTATCCAAGGCCAAAAAAGCTTTGAAATCAAACAAGTAATAAGAAATTTACAGTTTAAAAAGCAGTGCACATAAAGAATTGTTTATAGTTGCCCTTTCAGTCAGAACCCTTGCCATGAGTATAGTAACAATTTACAGACACACATTACATTATGCATAAAAATAGTATAATAACTTGAGAATAAGTATATGGTATGTGGTAGCAAAGGGAAGCCTATGTAAAATATAAAGAATTTTAGGTTAAAGAACAACTTTAAAAAAATGCTGTAACTATCAAAAAGTCCTAAGATTTTCAATGAGGTGATTATTTTTGAAGAATTTGTTGAGCGGGCCATAATTAAGGTCCCTGGTGTCTGTGGGTGACAGAGATAACCTGATTACTAGATATCAATTTTTGAAATTCACCAGTTAAATTTATACTGAGTTATAAATGGAAGATAATGATTGAAATTATCTCTAAATGTACCCAGTTTAGAAGTATTAGTTACACATCCTGTGATAGGCCCCCAGATAGAAAGAGAGGTCTTGTGGTTTAACAGAAACTTTAAGTTTTTTCAGCTAGAAGCAAGTTAGATGAGTACAGTAATACTGAAAGATCTTTCTAAATCAAATTTAATGCGTAGAATGGAGTCATTAATAAGAGAGATGCATTAACACTGAAAACTAGTTTGCATTGTACATTTAGTATCAAATGTCAAAAATTCCTTTAATACAATTATTTGAAAGATTGCACTACATATGAGAAAATAAAATAAAAGCAGTAGTAAGCACTTTCTCACTAGCAGACTTCATCAGACTACCGAATTTGCAAAAATAAACTTTAAATAGCAGTAATATTACCGGCCATGTGGCCTAGAATAACAAGTCATTGCACAAAAGAAGGAATTAATTCACTAATACACCTGGATTGTGTAATATACTCTAAATATGTTTCACTTTAGTAGTCTAAACATGTGCCATTTTAGCAATATACTTTTTCATTATCTTCTTTACACAGCCTTAGCAACTGCAAAGGAGTTGACATTTGCCAGGTCATGCAGTCTGCATTATTTGGATGATCAGATTTGTTTGATCTTCAGCATCCATTACATAGTCATTGTTGCATGTTATTGTGATACAGTCTTTTCATCAAGGTTGGAGTGTTCAGGACTCTGGAAGCTCTGGCAACTAGCACAGTAGACTAAAGCTTTGACTTGTTAATGAGTTGCTGCTTGTGACAAGAGTACACAGTTTGAATCTTTCACCTTCATTTACTTACTTTGTGACAGTGAACAAATCACTTAGACAGTGCTATGTAGCAATTAGGAATTTGGGCTAGGCTCCTTAATGGTCACCAGTGTAGATCAGAGTGTGTGATGTACCTTTAAGAAGCATTCCAGTCAGTGGGCACATACATATAAGTACTGAGCATGTGCAAGCAAGAGTGCCATTTTGAGTGAGCAGCCAGATTGAAAGAGATGTATGTGTGTGTAGCAGTCAGTCATTTAGTTTGTTTAAGTTTAATGCTTCAGTCATCCATCCTGATGTGTTTGTGTGTAATAAACTACTTAAATGAACACCCAAACCTCATTGCCTTATTTAGATAAACAAGACGAATGACATGGTGTCAGAATGGGATCCAAAGTCAAAACTATGAGGTACACAGTCAGAAATGGAGGAATATACAGAAGTGGATGATCCACAAATGACTCACAAACAGGTTAGAAATGATTTCCAGGTACTAAAACTCGCTTAAATGATTTTTTTTTACTCAATGAATATAAAACAAAGCATTCAAAATGCTCAAAACAAAGTTCTAATTAAATGAAATGTCTGAAACTGCAACATATTCATAAAAATATTCAAAATAAATATGAAAATCTTTGAAACAATATCCGAATCACATAAAATGTGTAAAAAAAAGGGAAAATGACTGTATTTTTTGCAATGTACTACTTTTTCACATTAATTAGAACTATTCAAAGTATCAGAAGTGTGCAAAGTATTGGCAAGTGTGTGCGGTATTACAGTACAGTTATTTCTCGGAGTACAGTCATTTCAAAGAGATTATTGTGCATTTGAATATTATTACAAGTACCTGGTGTGTGTGTGCATGTTCGTATATAATTACAAGGGTCAAATTTGCACTGTGTTTAAAAGTAATTTGTTGGCATGGCAGAAGTATTTCGCAGACCAAATCCTCTTGTGTTTGATAACAATATTGAAGACAATTGGAGAGTGTTTGAGCAAGAGTACAATATTTTTATCCAGGCTGCTTTTTCTGCCAAAGATGCATGTACAAAGGCATTTATTCTGTTTAATTTAGCTGGGTCAGAAGCCACTGAAAGTCCTGAGATTTTGCTTTGAGACAGTGATTTAACACTGAACAAAGCCATTGAGATTTGTCATATATATGAGCTTACAGAAATGCACATGAATATTCTTACAAATGAGAATTGGAAGACACTGCAACAATGCTAATGTTGATAATATGCAGCATGAGGTTAAAAGATACAAGCCTAAGAGTGGAGCCGCCACAGCCCGAGCTCCAGCAAAACCCAGAGCAGCTTCAGTAAGGCCTAGGGTACATGCAGCAAAACACAGGGGTGACTCAGCAAAATTTGTAGCTAGCCTCATAGTCAACTGTTGCAATTATGGTGGTAACCATGAACCCAAATGAGAAAAGTGCTTAGCTTTTGGTCAGCAGTGCCACAAATGTAAAAAGTCAAATAATTTCAAAAGGCTTTGTAAATGAAATGAAGCTCATTCACTTATTAAAAAAGGGCATTCAACAAGGCAAGTTGATGAAATAGAAAGCTGTGACCCTACTTTTTATGTTGATGGTGTGTCTGTGCTTATTGAAACAGTCATTGCAGTAGATTTATAGGCAAAAAGTGAATTATTTTGTACTGTTTGGATTAATGGGAGACCCAGAGTGCTCAAAGTAGATACTGGTTCAAAGTGTAATGTTATGTTAGCAGAAATGTTTGCTAAAGTAAAATTTGATTTGGTAAAATGTGTGAAGCTTGTTACTTATGGTGGTGAAGAAATTCAAACTGAAGGCTCAGTAGTCCTTTCATGTTATTCTGCAGGGAACAGCTATGACTTGCAGTTACATAGTCATGGGGCACATGCAGTCATTATTAGGCATCAGAGACAGTTTCAAAATGTGTCTGCTTTCATTTAACAAAGAAGTTCACCATGTAAGCTTGACTGACAATAGCTCAAATTTCATCCAAGCTATCTTTTCTGAGTATGCTGATATTTTTGCCGACAAACTAGGCAAACTGCCAGTATGTACTCCATGAAGTTAGACAATGAGGTAAGCCCTGTCATCAGACCAGCACAGAAAGTTCCAGTAGCTATGCAGAACAGAGTTAAAGCAGAGTTAGACAGAGTAGTGCAGGTAGGAGTAATTTGTCCAGTAAAAGAACCAACTGAATGGGTATCCTCCATGGTAGTAGCTCATAAGGAAAGCTGAGATGATATCAGAATATGTATTGATCCAAGAGATTTAAACAAAGCACTTAAAGGACCTCATCATCCAATGAATACAGCTGAAGTTGCTGCTCTCATGCCAAATGCCACATTTTTTTTCTGTCTTAAATGCAAAAAGTTCATTTTGGCAAATTTTCTTGATCAAAAATCCCCATTGCTAACTCCATTCAGTACACCATTCAGACGGTACAGATTTATGAGAATGCCATTTCAAATAAATTCTGCCAGTGAAGTCTTTCAATGTGTGATGGAACAAATTTTTTATGGCTATCCATGTGCTATTACAGTAGATGATATTCTAGTAGGAGGCAATGGTGAAGTCGAACATGATAGAAACCTCAGAAAAGTTATGGAATGAGCTTGTGAAGTGAATCTTAAGCTGAATCCTCAGAAATGTAAATTCAGGCTAAAAGAAGTTATGTATGTAGGTCATTTGTTTACCAGTTCAGGCTTACAACCAGATCCTTCCAAGCAAACAGCAATTCTTGAGATGCCAGTTCCAGACAATGTCCAAGCTTTACAGCATTTTCTTTGTATGGTCAACTATTTGGGCAAGTTTATTCTAGATTTCAGTCAACTTTCAGCACCACTAAGAGAGTTGACATGCAAAGATGTATCCTGGTCCTTTTCAGAACAAATCCAAAAGCATTTGATGTCCTGAAACAGAAAATTGCCACTCCACCTACTTTAAGATATTATGATGTTCGCAGACCAGTTACTCTTTCCTGTGACACTTCTAAGTTTGGTATTGGTGCAGTCTTTCTTTAATAGGGTAGACCAGTAGCCTATGCATTGAGAACTCTCACCCAAACTGAGATGCAGTAGGCTCAAATTGAGAAAGAGCTCTTGGTAATTGTGTCTGCAATTTCAAAGTTCCATGATTGTATTTATGGCTGACCTATCTAAATAGAAACTGACCACCAACCTCTAATCACTATTTTGAAAAAGCGAATGCACACAGCTCCAGTGAGATTGCAATGCATGATGCTCAAATTGCAAAAGTACAATTTCAATCTCATTTACACAAAAGGCAAACTTCTTTATCTTACTTTATCCCGATCACTCAGAAAAAACACTGAACAGCATGAGAATGAGAAATCTGATTTTGAGGTCATGGAAATGAAACATTTTTCTTCCACATGTCTTGATGATCACAGAACTCACACAGCTTCAGATCCAATTCTCCAGAAGCTCAACCAATTTATCAGTCGATGATGGCCATCTAAGTAATCTTGTTTACCACCAGATGTGCAGCAGTATTTTCCTTACAGAGATGAGATTTTGATGGAAGATGGTATCATCATGAAAGGTCCAAAAGTGATTGTTCCAAAATCCTTGCAACAAGAGTACATTAAGATCTTACATCATGACCACCCAGGAACTGATTCTACCAAAAGATGGATGAAAGGACTAGTATTTTGGCATTTTATGTCAAAAGATATTGAGAAGGAAACTTCATTGTGTTCTGTTTGTAATAGTATTAAACTGTATCAACAAAAAGAACCACTTCAGTTTAGCCAGATTCCTGAACTACCTTGGTTGACAGTAGCAACAGATATCTTTGAGTGGAATGGTCAACACTGTTTGGTATTAGTAGACTCTTATTCAAATTGGTTTGAGATTGACCTGCTTCCCAACCTAACATCCAGTACTGTCACTACTAAGTTGAAGAGACATTTTTGTGTCCATGGTAGTCCACACAGAGTCATTTCTGACAATGATGCATGGCTTACAAGTCAGCAGTTCAAAGGATTTACTGAGACAAGGAACTTTGTTCATATGAAGAGTAGTCCTTAACACCTGCAGTCAAACATCTTGGCTGAACGTGCAGTTCAAAGTGCAAAACAGCTGTTAGAAAAATCCAAATGTGACAGTATTGATGTTTTTCTAAACTTGTTTAATCTCAGAGACATCCCTCATGATAATTTACTTGGTTCACCTGCCCAGAGACTTATGTTGAGACAAACCAGAATCACATTACCAATCAGTAGAAGTTTGTGGGTTCCATGTGCTAAGAACAGCAAAGCAGTGAAAGCCCAACTCTTGAAAAAGCACTTGTCCCAAAAGTCCAACTATGATAAGACCAGCAAATCTCTCAATCCATTGAAAAAAGGAGAGAAAGTGAGGATGCAGACTGCAAAAGGATTTGATCGGATTGGACTTGTGAAACATTTGTGTGAAGAACTGAGATCATAAATGGATGAATCGCAAGGAATGGAATTTAGGCATAATCAGAAGCATTTATTACCAGTGTCTGAGCCAGTATTACAGCAGCTTACCTGTAATGGAGACTCTAATTCTCAGAGTGACATCCAATGTTCCTGTTCCAGAGGACATTCCATCAGCTGACCCTGTTCCTGAGAATATCCCTGAGAGACCTGAAGCAGAACATTCCCCATTGACTGTTCCTGCTGCTAAACCCAGTCCTAACTATTATATTACAAGATCAGATCACATTTCCAGACCTAGATCCAGATACACGGTGACCTGGACATGAACGTTGTCTTGTCTGTTATTGTCTATATAATTTGCATGCCTATTCAAATGACATTGCCAATGTGAGATCAGTGTGTGTGATGTACCTTTAAGAAGCATTCCAGTCAGTGTGCACATGCATATAAGTACTGAACATGTGCAAGCAAGAGTGCCATTTTGAGTGAGCAGCCAATGTGAAAGCATGTATGTGTGTAGCAGTTAGTCAGTTAAATTTAATGCTCCAGTCATCCAGCCTGATGTGTTTGTGTGCAATAAACTACTTAAACAAGCACCCAAGCTTCATCATCTTATTTAGATACACAAGACAAGCGACAACCAAAACTGATTGTCTAGTGACTATGAACCTGTTACCATAGTTTGGCGACCATTCCCTATTGCATAGCTGATCTACTTCAGAATATATTGTGGCAAAATCACCAGCACACCATATTTTTTAATATAACATAGGCAATTTATTCTTCAAGGGCATCGGGCACTGTATATGTTGATAATGCCCTGTAATGCAAAGTTGTTTGCCAGAAGCGACCTATGCATTATTAATAGTTCTCTTTAATGTGGAATTATTCAGAGGACTTTTACTTCTGCAGAGATTGCACATATTGCCTTCACATATGTTATCAAGTAGTTAATACTTCTTAAGCTCTCAAAATAATGTTCTATTTTGACTGTGTTGCACACATATGTATCTAACTGTATGATGCTAGTGAAATACATGTAATTTATTTATTCATAACAATAAGGGATATACACAGTCAATAAAGTGGCTATAACTGTTGGTGGGGTTGGGGGCCATCTGGGAATGAAACTGTTTTACGGTCTTTTCATCTGGCTATTTTCAAATCATCTTTAATCTGGCTTTTGCAAGACTAATGTGCATGTCTGTCAACTAAGTTGGAGCACTTTGGTTATTGTGGTTTGTATGAAACAAATGTGAATGTGAGTTTGGTCATTATTATTGATACTTTTTAGACAGACATCTGAGAAGGATGTAGTCAATAGTGTAGCTATAATTGCAAGGTTGGTGGTTGCTTGTGCATAAAAATGACTGATCCTGCTGAACTGATAAAGTTAAAATGGTATTAGTCTGTCTTTGCAGGACTAGTATGCATTTATGTAAAGCAAATTGGAACACTTTACTGTGGCCATTTTTATCAAAATTATACTGTGGCCATTTTTATTACAATTAAAGTATGTTGTGTACACAGTGGATCAGGTGGCCATAGTTCTTGAGCATGGATATTGGTGATTATAATTACAGCAGTTTGATAAACCATTTATGGTTGAAATGTTCTGACAAGAGTACTTTTGTCATTAGTGGTTCATACATTTTGTTTCACTGCTTGTTGAAAAAAAAAATTAAAACTACACATTTAAAATGAACTCTAACAAACGTTACTGTATCAAAGAAGAAATAGACATTAAAACAACAGGAAAGTGAATGAAGGAACACGTATATTTATTCATGGTCCTAAAATGTGTGCAGGAAGCCCAAGGTGCACTTAATGTGTCACTGGCAGATGCATTTTCAATGACTGTGAGTTTCAGTGCATTTTCAGTGAGGGATGAGTTTAGCATAATGGTTGAAGTCTTTACCTCATAAACACAAGGTTGAAAGTTTAAACTGGATGCCTAGTGTTTACCCAAAGTGAGCTTCAGTGCATTTTCAATGCATGTGAATTTCAAGGGAAACAAAGTTACTGTTGTGAATGCTAAGTCTGTTTTCAATGTGAAACTGCTTTGTTTTGCAAATGGTCATCAGTGTTAGTGCAATAAGATATGAAATGCAATTTTTTTAATTAAATCCAAATTTCTTTCATCATTGTTGAAGTGGAGAAGAAAATAGTATGCACACTGACAGGTTTGAATTGTGTTTATGGTAATTTTTGTTAGGTGAAATATCAAGGATAGTTCACTCAAGCTGTCTTGTGTTTCAGCAGTTCTGAAGAAGACTAATTATATTAACTTAAAGTGCTAAACTGCCTTGTATTATTTTAGCAAACATTTTATTTACAGTTATTTCATCTTGTTTAGCGGTTGTTTAATTTGAGCTTTTGTATCTAAAACTGTTCATGTTTCAGTCTACCAGTCTTTCCGGCCTTTACCATATTTACATTTTACATACCTTTTGTAAATTTTGGTTAAACCCAAGTTTCATTCAAAGAACACAGCTAGAATATCATCCTTCAAAGACAATGAAATGCTACATTAAGAAACTTAGTGAGGCAGTTTTCAAAGTGACATTAGCTCACTTGGTTAAGAGCTTGGCTAGAACCTTTTGAATAACTACTCTAAGGTCTATTTGTATTTCTTTGTTTCTTGGCATTAAATCTTTTATGTATGAAGCCATTATCTGTTCTTTCTCAGATGCTGTTTGACCTCATAGTTCTTAGCACATGATGTTCTGTGGGCTTGCCCTGTCCCTAAGCATTACTTTACGAATGTTTATTTTACTGCTTCTTTATTCCAGTACTGATCATTGCACATTTTACACAAAGCTAGCTGTGGGTTTTTGCATTCTGTGTATTGTGTTTTAGGAATTTTCTTTTTCAATCTTTTGAAGCAGAAAGGACTTTTCCTCATCTTTATAGAACACTTTGAGCTGCTATTCCTTAGTCACTAAACTAATTACTTTGTACTTGCTAACTACCTGTCCCTTTAGATCACTTCCAGATAACTTGTTTTTTTAATAACAGGGCATTTACAATCCTACTCAACCTATCTTTGCTTTGGCTATTCCATCTGTGCTTAATCTTTCTCTAGCAGCACTGTGAATTTAGTTATGTTACATACTTTGGGTGCTTGTTTTGCCCTTTTGGTATGCAGTTATAGTAGGTGCTATGTGTGATACCACACTACTGGACCAGTTAATCAAGAAGCCTCAATCCTCACCACTGGCACCAGTAGGGGATGTACACTGGGAGGATGACAAGTACACAAACAGTATTTCCAGATGCAGCACTCTGCATCAAGTGGAATTTCCCTTAAGAGCACACAGAGACCACAGTCAGTCTGGAGCTGGTTTCTCCCTCTTTCTCCAGATCCTCACTAAGACTTCCCACTGACATAGCTATAGAGATGAGATCTCAGCTAAGTGACCAAGCCAAGACCTTCAGCCAACTCTCTGTCACACCAGTGCTTCATGTCGCTGACCAAGTAGCTGGCACACACACACACACACACACACACACACGCACACACACACACACACACACACACACACACACACACACACACACACACATGCACACATACACACACATATGGGAAAGGCTGGCACAGGTTTACTAGCTATGCCACCTTCTGCCCAGACTATAAGGTAGTTTTTTTTGCTACCAGTCACTCCTGACAGCTACCTTAAGGCCCTTAACAAAGGGTGTCCAGTCTTACTGTGTGATATTAATATTAACACAAATGGTAATTTGACCAAAAGCAAGGCTATTAGGAGTGTCCCACACAGTGTCATCAAATAAATAATGCAAGTACTCTCAAAACTTAAATATCTATACACAGATCAGCCACAATGAAAGGTTTAAATATATTTAATAATAAATAATAAAAGAACAAGACAATGCTAAACATATATTCACAGTGACATCAGAGTTCAAAACCACAGGAAATATTTAAAACAACATTGCAGGACAGTCTCAAATAAATAAAGAAAAAAATATCTAAACTAAGGTTTTACCTTTGTTAATGTACATTCTACCTCCTTTTTCCAGAATTCCTTTTCCAAATACTTTCGCTCCAATTGTCTACATTTTTGGCTGTATTTCCTCAACCAGTGCTGATAAGTCTTTTATGTCCTCTCATCTACTCTCAACTTAAATACCTCAGGCTATTCACTTTAATATAGTTGATATTTTATTTATCATCCTTATTTCGGTACACCATGCCTGTCCTATACTTTACTAACCTTTCTATCCAAAGAATGGCTGTTTTTCACAGTTACCTCAATTACTGGTCAACTTCTCTGTCGTATTCCTTATTTGCACCTTCCTTATTTCTTCGTTGGTAAACTTCCTATCTTCTCATCCCCCCTTCCTTTCTAAAATTTCAGTCCATCCTCTGCAAACAACATTCTTCTCTTTCTGTCTGCTTCTTTACATACAGATCATTACAGTGGGAATCCCTTATTCATTTCACCTCTGATTTTGTCTAAAAGAATCAAAAATGAATTCCTGATGTACTCTTTTACAGAGCAAAACACCATACTCTTAAGGATATTTATATCACCGCTTTTTAAACTACTCATAGTTTCCTGTCAAGAGACATCTTACCAAATTTTACTTGTCTCATTGCTAACCCCAGGTATTTATACCAATTACTTATTCTATCCTTCTAGCATCACACACCGCTCTCTACATGGTAGCATGACAGCTGTTGACTTCAACCCTGGTAGGATTGAAAGTATGCTATCTGCCACAGAAATCTAGACCTATCAGAGGTAATTAGACATTGCTGTTGTGGAATCCTAGCTCATCTGTCCCTACCACTTTGTTATCTGATCTTCAAATCTATATATCCAGCAACCTTGGAAAAGTACAAGAGGAGATCAGCTTCTCTTATTCTCTAATGGATTTACAAGTATCCTTATTTGACAAACCCCAACGATTTTCAATCCTGTCTCCAACCTGGGTACTGCAAAGTGTATTACAACACAGTCTAAAACGTTTAGACTCAACTGCTTTTATACCTATAAGTCTCCTACACTGCCTACATAATATGTGGCTTTATTTCTCTAGCAGCTCATTCATTTGTGACTGGTAGTTGTCACTTCAAGGAAATATGAAGGCAGCTAATAGGTAAGCATTTAATTTAATACATTTACATTGATAAAGTCAACATTTCATTGGGAAACAGAAGTAATGATGTCTTTGATAAACTCCATAGGCATAAACATTACAAAGCACCATTCAGTCCTCCTTGGAGACTTCATCCTGGACTGGAACCCCAGATTACAGTTAGACTTTACTAATAAACACAGTGTCCCAAAACAGTTCAAATGGCAAATAGTTATAACATGCTCACTAATGTGGACTTCCATCTTGAAAAAGCTGTTGTTAACAAACACAGTGTGAACATTTCCATCCTTACCCTCCTTTGAGTAACCACAACTTGCAAAGGGGACCTTAATGTGGGCCTTTGGTTTTTTTTTTTGGTTTAAAACTAATTTTGGGGAAAAAGGGGCACTTTGGTTATTGTGGTTTGTATGAAACAAATGTGAATGTGAGTTTGGTCATTATTATTGATACTTTTTACACAGACATCTGAGAAGGATGTAGTCAATAGTGTAGCTATAATTGCAAGGTTGGTGGTTGCTTGTGCATAAAAATGACTGATCCTGCTGAACTGATAAAGTTAAAATGGTATTAGTCTGTCTTTGCAGGACTAGTGTGCATTTATGTAAAGCAAATTGGAACACTTTACTGTGGCCATTTTTATCACAATTATACTGTGGCCATTTTTATTACAATTAAAGTATGTTGTGTACACAGTGGATCAGGTGGCCATAGTTCTTGAGCACGGATATTGGTGATTATAATAACAGCAGTTTGATAAACCATTTATGGTTGAAATGTTCTGACAAGAGTACTTTTGTCATTAGTGGTTCATACATTTTGTTTCACTGCTTGTTGAAAAAAAAATTTAAAACTACACATTTAAAATGAACTCTAACAAACGTTACTGTATCAAAGAAGAAATAGACATTAAAACAACAGGAAAGTGAATGAAGGAACACGTATATTATTCATGGTCCTAAAATGTGTGCAGGAAGCCCAAGGTGCACTTAATGTGTCACTGGCAGGTGCATTTTCAATGACTGTGAGTTTCAGTGCATTTTCAGTGAGGGATGAGTTTAGCATAATGATTGAAGTCTTTACCTCATAAACACAAGGTTGAGAGTTTAAACTGGATGCCTAGTGTTTACCCAAAGTGAGCTTCAGTGCATTTTCAATGCATGTGAATTTCAATGGAAACAAAGTTACTGTTGTGAATGCTAAGTCTGTTTTCAATGTGAAACTGCTTTGTTTTGCAAATGTTTATCAGTGTTTGTGCAATAAGATATGAAATGCAATTTTTTTAATTAAATCCAAATTTCTTTCATCATTGTTAAAGTGGAGAAGAAAATAGTATGCACACTGACAGGTTTGAATTGTGTTTATGGTAATTTTTGTTAGGTGAAATATCAAGGATATTTCACTCAAGCTGTCTTGTGTTTCAGCAGTTCTGAAGAAGACTAATTATATTAACTTAAAGTGCTAAACTGCCTTGTATTATTTTAGTAAACATTTTATTTACAGTTATTTCATCTTGTTTAGCGGTTGTTTAATTTTAGCTTTTGTATCTAAAACTGTTCATGTTTCAGTCTACCAGTCTTTCCAGCCTTTACCATATTTACATTTACATACCTTTTGTAAATTTTGGTTAAACCCAAGTTTCATTCAAAGAACACAGCTAGAATATCATCCTTCAAAGACTGAATGAAATGCTACATTAAGATACTTAGTGAGGCAGTTTTCAAAGTGACATTAGCTCACTTGGTTAAGAGCCTGGCTAGAACCTTTTGAATAACTACTCTAAGGTCTATTTGTATTTCTTTGTTTCTTGGCATTAAATCTTTTATGTATGAAGCAATTATCTGTTCTTTCTCAGATGCTGTTTGACCTCATAGTTCTTAGCACATGATGTTCTGTGGGCTTGCCCTGTCCCTAAACATTACTTTACGAATGTTTATTTTACTGCTTCTTTATTCCAGTACTGATCATTGCACATTTTACACAAAGCTAGCTGTGGGTTTTTTCATTCTATGTATTGTGTTTTAGGAATTTTCTTTTTCAATCTTTTGAAGCAGAAAGGACTTTTCCTCATCTTTATAGAACACTTTGAGCTGCTATTCCTTAGTCACTAAACTAATTACTTTGTACTTGCTAACTACCTGTCCCTTTAGATCACTTCCAGATAACTTGTTTTTTTAATAACAGGGCATTTACAATCCTACTCAACCTATCTTTGCTTTGGCTATTCCATCTGTGCTTAATCTTTCTCTAGCAGCACTGTGAATTTAGTTATGTTACATACTTTGGGTGCTTGTTCTGCCCTTTTGGTATGCAGTTATAGTAGGTGCTATGTGTGATACCACACTACTGGACCAGTTAATCAAGAAGCCTCAATCCTCACCACTGGCACCAGTAGGGGATGTACACTGGGAGGATGACAAGTACACAAACAGTATTTCCAGATGCAGCACTCTGCATCAAGTGGAATTTCCCTTAAGAGCACACAGAGACCACAGTCAGTCTGGAGCTGGTTTCTCCCTCTTTCTCCAGATCCTCACTAAGACTTCCCACTGACATAGCTATAGAGATGAGATCTCAGCTAAGTGACCAAGCCAAGACCTTCAGCCAACTCTCTGTCACACCAGTGCTTCATGTCTCTGACCAAGTAGCTGACACACACACACACACACACACACACACGCACACGCACACGCACACGCACACACACACACACACACACACACACACATGCACACATACACACACATATGGGAAAGGCTGGCACAGGTTTACTAGCTATGCCACCTTCTGCCCAGACTATAAGGTAGTTTTTTTTGCTACCAGTCACTCCTGACAGCTACCTTAAGGCCCGTAAGAAAGGGTGTCCAGTCTTACTGTGTGATATTAATATTAACACAAATGGTAATTTGACCAAAAGCAAGGCTATTAGAAGTGTCCCACACAGTGTCATCAAATAAATATGCAGGTACTCTCAAAACTTAAATATCTATACACAGATCAGCCGCAATGAAAGGTTTAAATATATTTAATAATAAATAATAAAAGAACAAGACAATGCTAAACATATATTCACAGTGACATCAGAGTTCAAAACCACAGGAAATATTTAAAACAACATTGCAGGACAGTCTCAAATAAATAAAGAAAAAAATATCTAAACTAAGGTTTTACCTTTGTTAATGTACATTCTACCTCCTTTTTCCAGAATTCCTTTTCCAAATACTTTCGCTCCAATTGTCTTCATTTTTGGCTGTATTTCCTCAAGCAGTGCTGATAAGTCCTTCATGTCCTCTCATCTACTCTCAACTTAAATACCTCAGGCTATTCACTTTAATATAGTTGATATTTTATGTATCATCCTTTTTTGGTACACCATGCCTGTCCTATACTTTACTAACCTTTCTATCCAAAGAATGCCTGTTTTTCACAGTTAACTCAATTACTGGTCAACTTCTCTGTCGTATTCCTTATTTGCACCTTCCTTATTTCTTCGTTGGTAAACTTCCTATCTTCTCATCCCCCCCTTCCTTTCTAAAATTTCAGTCCATCCTCTGCAAACAACATTCTTCTCTTTCTGTCTGCTTCTTTACATACAGATCATTACAGTGGGAATCCCTCATTCATTTCACCTCTGATTTTGTCTAAAAGAATCAAAAATGAATTCCTGATGTACTCTTTTACAGAACAAAACACCATACTCTTAAGGATATTTATATCACCGCTTTTTAAACTACTCATAGTTTCCTGTCAAGAGACATCTTACCTAATTTTACTTGTCTCATTGCTAACCCCAGGTATTTATACCAATTACTTATTCTATCCTTCTAGCATCACACACCGCTCTCTACATGGTAGCATAACAGCTGTTGACTTCAACCCTGGTAGGATTGAAAGTATGCTATCTGCCACAGAAATCTAGACCTATCAGAGGTAATTAGACATTGCTGTTGTGGAATCCTAGCTCATCTGTCCCTACCACTTTGTTATCTGATCTTCAAATCTATATATCCAGCAACCTTGGAAATGTACAAGAGGAGATCAGCTTCTCTTATTCTCTAATGGATTTACAAGTATCCTTATTTGACAAACCCCAACAATTTTCAATCCTGTCTCCAACCTGGGTACTGCAAAGTGTATTACAACACAGTCTAAAACGTTTAGACTCAACTGCTTTTATACCTATAAGTCTCCTACACTGCCCACATAATATGTGGCTTTATTTCTCTAGCAGCTCATTCATTTGTGACTGGTAGTTGTCACTTCAAGGAAATATGAAGGCAGCTAGTAGGTAAGCATTTAATTTAATACAGTTACATTGATAAAGTCAACATTTCATTGGGAAACAGAAGTAATGATGTCTTTGATAAACTCCATAGGCATAAATATTACAAAGCACCATTCAGTCCTCCTTGGAGACTTCATCCTGGACTGGAACCCCAGATTACAGTTAGACTTTACTAATAAACACAGTGTCCCAAAACAGTTCAAGTGGCAAATAGTTATAACATGATCACTAATGTGGACTTCCATCTTGAAAAAGCTGTTGTTAACAAACACAGTGTGAACATTTCCATCCTTACCCTCCTTTGAGTAACCACAACCCCCTATCCCTTATGATCCGTGCCAGAAAGCCATATGACCCTGGGGTGGTCATTGCCTTCACATTTTTGGAAGGAAATACGTGTGACCCTTATCCATAGTACTTTGCTTGATGGACTTGATAACAGTTAGTATATGATCCACTGAGGATGAAAACATCATGCCATTTCTTAACCTCCTTCTTCTGCAAGATATATTCCTGCAGAGAGCCTCAGGATCAGAGAAAAACTTTTTTCTGGTTCATCTGTAGTATTGGAGACTTGATGAAGTATCAGAAACATTTCTATGCACAATAGTAAAATACTTGCTCCACCTCTGACTGGGAGGCAGATACCGTTCATGTGTTCACTTCTTAATCTTTCCCCTCAGACCTCATTTATACTGAACTCTGATTCTCACTCATGTTCTCTCTTTTGGATCATAAGGACTATAAAGACTGAATTCCCTAAGCAAAGTTTCTTTTCTTATCCACCTTCATTTGAAGGTCACTACCTTCACAAAATGGTTACCTCTCATTTGTTGCACGAGTCATCTCCCAGATCTTCAATATCTACCTCACAAGTAGTTGTTTTTCAGACCTGTTGAATCAGTACAGAGTTATTCATCTTCCTTTGTGTGTTATCTCATAGCTATTGAGATCTTTTTGACTCTTCCAGTGCTAGCAAAAGGGGCATCCTGGGGGGCATATGGTTTGTTAGCCTCGGTGGTAATATAAAGGCTAAAATGGGAGCTGTGCTACAGTAAGTGAATGGGTATACCTGGACATCACAGACTAGGTGGAACACTGCCTTTGCTGCACCATTATATGCTCACCAAATGATGCCAGCTGTGCACTCTGGTTGGAGGTAGGGCTTAAAAACATTCTGCAGTATAATCCTCCTCTCCTGACCCAGTCACATGCTTGACACAAGGTGGCTTGCTCCATTTAGAACTTGCACATGAGGAATTTGGCCACCCCATATATACTGGCTGCCCTTGATCCTCCTGTTGTAGGCTACTCTGGTGGGCTGCCATGGTTCAGGGAACAGAGAGGATGGGACAACATGGGATCTGCAGTAGCAGACACTGACTTTAGTGGTAGTAAGGTACCAAAAGTACATGACGCAGCCAGATTTAATACATGAGACTTTTTCTACTCTCCATTTAAGTGCACTCACTATGGTGCGAGTCACTGGCCTGTTAGAAAACCTGTGTAGCCAGACATTGTTTAAGTTTCACTTAACTGACATGATTTGTGCTGTAAGCTGCTAAAATAGCTTTTCATGCTGCATTAAATCACCTGCAGTTCAATGCAAGTAAACAGATAGATGGTTTTGGTAGGTGTTCAAAGTTGTAGTTTCTAGACCTTTTCATATACTCACCTGTGAGTGACAACTGTCACTTAAAGCAACTAATAAGGTAGCCGGAAGCTAAATGTTTCATGTTGGCTTTAATTTGCTGGAGTCACTTTAATGAAAGCAACATTTCAGTAGCCAAAAAGTGAGACCACTTTACTAGTTTATGTAATAAGACATTACATCTCATATATATATTATTCATGTTAAGATTTCTCCATCAGCTTTTTTTAAGTTTAATTTTTGATTTCTTCCGCATCTTTATTTAATGTTTTTCCTATAGCTGCAAATGTAAGTTTTAGGATGGCACAGTGATACAGTGAACAGTGCTGGCACACATCCTGACTCTCAGCTGTGGTGCCTTTTCTTCAGAGTCTATATGCCCTTACTGTTCCTTGGGTTTTCTCTAGTTTTTCATTTCCCTCCCATCTTTGGAAGACATTCAGTAGGTTCAGTAACAATTTTCCAAATGTCCCATAGCTATCCATGCAATGGGTGAGTGCATGAATATGCGCGTTTTACCATAAGCTTGCACCCTGTCAGACCAGAGCTTTAGAACCATCCATCTATTTGCTACAAAAATAGGCTTTAGCATCTCTGTGATTCTGTGAAGGATAAAGCTGGATGGTTAGATGAATGAATGGTCATTTTTATAACATTTTACTGAGCTTGGCAACATCCAGGGCCTGATTCCAAATGACTTACTCGTGGTGTGAGTGACTTAATGTGGTATATACACCAGAGTAAGTCAGTTACACCAAGAGCAGGTCATTGGAATGTGGCCAATGTAAACTTGTGTTATACATATGCCTTACACTGGAGTAAGTCACCTTACACTGAGAGCATGTCATTTGGAATAAGGGCAGGTTTACAACAGACTAAGTCATTTACAGTGACAGCAAGTCTTTTTGGAATCTGGCGTCCAGTCTTAGGATGTAAAACTGTGATGGTGCCAAACAGTAAAAACTAGACTGAGGCACACTAATTTCTGAATAGGAAAAATGTGCTTTTTTATGACCTGGGGCAAATAAAGAATACATAAATTGAAATGTAGCAAATGGTTTCTGAGCACTAAGTTATTTCCAGATAATTTTACACAGAAAAAATAACCCTTAGATAAGGTTAAGTACATCAGAGGAAGAGATTTCCTTTAAACATTTACTAGGTCTCCATCTGCATGAGTTGTTCTACACTTACACCCCATATTAAATGTGCTCAATTCTCCAGATTCTCATAGTTATTCCTGTTTTCACTGTTTAATCCAGCTTCATAGTTCAGTGTTAATAGTAAAACACCTGAATTGTTCTAGCACCTAAATATCTGAACTACTCCCTACATATTTAACATGAGATACGCAATTCATTTTGATTCACTCTAAAAAGAACCTTGATGTTCATGTCTGTTACTTACTTTTGTGCTGATATGTTGTTATAGTTTGAATATGTACATATGTGTTGGCAACTTTATAATAGATTTTGCTTATTTTTTAAATTAATGTATGAACACATTTGAAACAGAAAAAATAGAACCGCCTCATGAACACTTACATAATTGCCCTCTGACTTGCAAAAATCTGTAAAACAAAATGGTTAGAATATATGTTATTGTAGTACAGCTGTATTATAACCAAGTTTTGCTTTTAAATTAAGTCCTGTATATTTTATTTCAGATCATTATAGTGACTGTATCTTACTTAGTAGAAATACTTTTGCAGCATTAATCTTCTCAGGTTGCCTTTTTAATTAGGGGTGAAACATAAGCTGCCAACACCCACACCCTTTTAAAATATACGTGTTTATAGGCTTCTTCAGTTTGAACTGTTTGGATCTGTATTACCTCATTTTTCATAGTTTATTAAGAATGGTTGTCAACTTATTTTATTCTTGATATTTTTAATTTTTTCCACCTATCTGAAAGCATTAATGCTTAGTACAGAACATTTACTGTGGAGAAAATGGCTCCCAAATTCTGTTAATTCTGTTAGCTTCTGAATTCTGGATACTGCTAGAAAATCAGAAAAGTGTTATTAAATTAAATACTGTTCCTGTGCTCCTGTGCTAACAAAGAAACTTCTACAACCAATATTATACAAATATATATATATATATATATATATATATATATATATATATATACATATGCTTGCAACCATACCCGACAGCCCAGACATATGGAGAATACGGGAGATTGTTGTCACATGTAGTACACAACGAGTACTTGCCAGAAATTCTTGCAGCTCCTTCAATGTTGCTGTAGGTCTCTTGGCAGCCTCCCTGACCAGTTTTCATCTTGTCTTTTCATCCATTTTGGAGGGACATCCAGTTCTTTGCAATGTCACTGTTGTCCCATATTTTCTCCACTTTTTTATGACCGTCTTCAATGTGTTCCATGGTATATCCAATGCTGTGGAATGTTTTTGTACCCTTCTCCTGACTGATCTCTTTCAATAATGAGATTCCTTTGATGCTTTGTAAGCTCTCCGTGAACCATGGATTTTGCTGTAGCGGCAACTGAGTAAATGTCAGGAGAATCCTACTAGGACACCTGAATTTTATTTGGGATTAATGAGAGTCTCTTTAATTGATAGCTGGTGTGTACCCAAGAAGACTGAATGCTGTAATTAAATCAAAAGGGGCTTCAACAAAGTATTAGTTTAAGGGTGTGCGCAGTTATGCAACCAGCTTATTGTATGTTTTTTTTATTTTTTTATATTTTCCCCCTAACAGATTTGTTTGTTTTTCAGTCAAATTGCTCTTCATTATAACCACTTTAATTCTCCTCCTCTACAGTTTTAAAAGAATACCCTATATGTTGCACTGTTGATCAGTCAATTTACCAAAAGGATCTGTTCTCAAGATTACATTTAATGTAAAAGTAATGGTTTAGGAAGCCCAACCAGCCTTAATTGGGATAAGGAGGTATCTAAGTCAAGATCCAACAGCCAAGCAACCATTTTCATACTGCAGAATGAAGACAGACTCACAAAAGCTCTTGGAGTCTATTATTCCCATTGAAAAGCATTGAAAGCTTATAGCTGATCCACAGCATAAGATGGCCACTGGTCAAGGATGAATTAGAAAGAGACTCTAGAAAATTATTTTTTTGAATTATGCTTGAAGCAAGCTACGTGGCTTTACTCCACTGGTCCATAAGTGCTTTTCTCTTCTCTGTGGGATCCAAGTTGAAGTTCAATAATACATATTTCAAAAATAAGAATTATTGTCAGGATGGTTAAGAGAACAGGCAGGGAGGTGCAGTGGCACAGTGGTTAATGTTGTAGCCTCACAGCAAGAGGTTTTCCAGTTCAAGTTTCAGCTGGAGTGACTTCTGTGTGGAGTCTGCATGTCCTCCCTGCATTCGTGTGGATTTCCTCCAGGAACTCCAGTTTCCTCCCACATTCCAAAGACATGTGACTGGAGTATTTATCCCTGGGCTTCTGCTGAAAATACGCTGCATCCTAGTCTGATTTTCTGATCAACAAATGTTAAATAAAAAATAAATAAATAAATAAATAAAACATATTTTAGTGTTCTGCCAAGTTGTAGTTCCAGCATCTGTGCTGTTGAATGACTCCAGTAATTTCTATTTATTTGTCAACAAAAAGCCTTAGTTATTAATGCAATACTTCACTGCATTGCCATATACTTCCATTATATTTAGTGTGTGTGTGTGTGTGTGTGTGTGTGTGTGTGTGTGTGTGTGTGTGTGTGTGTGTCTGTGTGCGTGCGTGTGTGTGTGTGTGTGTGTGTGTGTGTGTGTGTGTGTGACAGAGTATGTGTGTGCTCTGAGAAACTGAATTCAGCGAACAACAATGATTTGTATTACCACTAGGTCCACTGACATGTTAGAAACTTGTGATGAAGAAATTATTGTATTCATTAGCAAAAGTATAAGTCAATGGATAAATACAGTTTCACTATTTTAGATCTCTCCTGTTATAAAAGAAGAAATGGAGCATTGGATTACAGTCAGGAAAAAGGCTCATAGCTGAATGACTTTACATATGATTTCACAAAAAGAATGTTATTAAGATGGGCTACATAAATGATAGGTATATAACATGGATCTAGAAAGCAAAAGATGTTTAAAAGTAGGCACAAAGAAAATGAAAAATATGTCTGTGGAGATTCTTATACTGATAAGAGTTGAAAAAGATCATGATGCATAAAATATTATTTTACAATGGAAAAAGTACTTAGCCAGATTTCAGAAATATTCAAAGGCATTTAGAATAGCGAAATATGTCAGATAGCTACGTTTTTGTTATATATGACGGGAACAACTGGATGATATATATGAAGCCACAGGAGAACCAAATGACAGACAGTAAGATAATAATAATAGAGACATTAATAGAGAAACTAAAGTAGAATTAATAGTCCTATATCAGTGCCAGGTTAAGGAGAAAAACATTGACTGAGTCATAAATACCTTTAGACAACCTCATATATTTTGCAAGATCATTTGACATTTCCAAAATACAGGCAAAGGAAATGAAGTAATATAAAGATAAACAAATCAACACAACAGAAACAAAGGAAGATGTTGTTAATGAAGGAAAAATAAAGTGAACCATAGAGATGCAGATAAAAAGAAGCATGCATAAATGGGAGTGTTAAAAGCAGATAAAAGTAAGTATACATAAATGGGAGCATTTCACATAGGTTCATTGGTACATAGGATGATACTAGGCTATTGGCCCAGAGGCCCTTATAAGCCTAGCCAAGAATTTCACCCATGTTCCCTCAAAGTCAGCACCTGTTTCCCCTGTCCAGTAGGAACACAGATGGGATCCCAGGGGTATATTTTTTGTTTCCCATTCGGTTGTCTAGGTTCCTCTTAAAAAGGGCTAGAGAGGTACTCTGCTTGACATGGAGAGGGAGTCTATTCCACAGACGGGGGAGTCTTTGGGAATACAAATCTATCCTGCCAACAAGTTTTATTAATGTCAAAGACCAGGTTAAGGCCTTGCATGCGAGTTGCGTAAGTGGAGTTTGTCTTATGGATATGCAGCAACTCCATCAAGGCTGGGTCTGAAATGGCCTTGTATGGCAGACATAGGTCACCTCTGAGCAGTCTGTATGAGACTGAGTAGAGGGACAGGGCTTTTAGCCTATCTGTATAGGATAGGTGTTTGAGACCCTAGATTTTCCTGGTCATGAACCTCTATGTTCTCTCCAACTGCTGCATGTGCTTGGCAAGATACATGCAGAAGGGGGCATTGTACTCGATAATGGGTCTGATAAGGGTGGAGTACAGGGATGTTTTGACCTCCTTGTTTCTGGATGAAATACATATTCTGAGAACTGCTTTTTCATGTGAATAACTTTGGCTCTGTGGCTTTCCAGAAATTTCTTTTTCCTTGACCACAAAGCTGACACTCATGGAAATGTTTTGAAATGTGCAGCATTTAGTTGTTTCTTGTCTGTACTTTCAACATTCATTACCTTGCACTACAATATGTTACAGTGATGCAGTATATTGGCATTATGTTCTACATTACTGCTAAGCATTATGATCATAGCATGCTACTAAAATGTCACAAAGTAAGGACGTTTATAAGAAACACATGCATATAGTAAGGCTGTTTTTGGCCAGCACAGGAGTAAACAATGCCAACAATTCAATTATTTGTGTATATGGCAAAAAGTCAGTAAGACACCAAAAAAGTAGTTGTTGATGTCTATACATATTGTCATGAACTGGCTTTTAAAAGAAATATAATTGGTGCTTTATGTACAAAGGAATTTAGTTGTCATGATCATACAGTTAACAAGGTTATAGATAATGAACATCTCTTCCTAAGATCAACTGGTCATTCCCATACATTAGATGTCACAGGTCCAGAGACTACCTGCATAGTTTCAGATATACAGTGAAGGGCTTCAAATAGTGAAATAGCCTCACCACAGATCACCTGTAAGGCAACAGCATCCATTTTAGAAGATGCTGTCATCAAACAGTCATTAATTAATTTCTGTTGGCTAGAACTTGTGTTGTAGACCTTGTACATGAATATGTTCCCTTGCCAAATAAGGATTCCCTCAAACAGACAGTTCTTATTAAATAAGAATGGAAAGGCCAAATGTGAAAGAACATAATCTGGTGCTTTGGTAATTTGTACCTGCAGATCATTCTCTGAGGATAGTAACCATCATACAGGAGACAACATATATGGGTGAGAAAAATAATTTTCATTTTGACAGTGTTGGAGACCTGTAATGATCTTGTGTAGTTTATGAGAAAAAATGTACATGTTCAGGATTTTTTTAATGTTATATCTGGTGGGTGGAAAATTACTAGCATATAGATTTGAAAAAAAAAACAGTCATTAATTAATTTCTGTTGGCTAGAACTTGTGTTGTAGACCTTGTACATGAATATGTTCCCTTCTTGCATTAAATCTTTAAACTTATTTGTTAAAAGTCTTCAGGGATATCTCCCTTGAACCCTCACAGCTATACAACCATGAGAATTAATGATTTAATTAGTAAAGGAAATTGCTTATTTTTTTATTATTTTTACTTGTTTATAATGTATAATCAATTCTTTAGTTGTAAGTTTTGGTTTACTGCACTTTGTGAAAAGTTCATTAACTTCTGATCCAGGTTGTTTAAGAGTTCAAATATATGTGAAATGTCATAATTTCAAAAAAAAAAGGTACTGAAGAAGAGAGTAGATTGCTTTAATAGATGTTATAGAATCTGAATCTTTCAAAATTGTTCATTTCTCCAAATATATTATATGGAAGATTAGACTACATAAGTTAATTTCACAGATAGAATACTATCACGAGAAATATGGAAATGAATGATGCCATATGAGTTCATATGGCTATTTTATGGTGTGGGAGACCAAAACTTATTTAGAATTCTACCTATAGAAGGATGTGTTATAAAATAAGTGCATATAGTTACAGCAGAATGCAAAATTCTCTATATTTCATATATTTTCGCTGAAGGGGAAGCATTTTTGTATTTTCCAGATGATGGGCAAGATCTTTCTACTAATAAGTTTATATCTAGATTAAACCATCCAGTTAAGAAACCGGGGAGTTTTTCAAGATAAAATTAACAAAGAAATGCACAGTAGTAAGCAGTAAGCAATCAACATTTGTATACATTTACTGAAATAAAAGTTGCAGCATAGGTATTAATTTAGCAACTGTCTCTGCCATCTGCATCAGTGATCCATTCATCTGTATTTCATTTTAAAACTTAATGAAAGGAATACGCACTCCACATCTTGAGGACTTTTTACGGGTTGCAATAGCTACTAATCCCTTCTAAAGTGGTATTATCAAAACTTTGAATGTAAGCTAGCTGGGTCACTGTAATTGAGGGGGGGATGTATGAAATATGTCTGCTTTAATATATATATATATATATATATATATATATATATATATATATATATATATATATATATATATATATATACTGTAAGAGGTTTATCTTTGCTATACACATTCCATTGTCTTAAATTATGTTGGCATTCATGAAACAGAGAATTAACATAATAAGAGTTGGACTGTACACAATCAGAATTTTGTATATTTAATACATGGAAAAAGTTTTTATATTTACTATTTGGTTGAAAATGGCAACTATATGTAACTATTGCCTACAGTAGAATTTGCTGTTGAACTCGTGTGCATTCACTTATGGCGAATTCCAAAGATGCTGATCGTTGATACAATGGTGCAACATGGGTAATTCCCATTTATACCGTTGCATAGCATAACTCTGGCCCCTGCAGTAAGTCTCTTTATAGTTAACATATCCACTTTGAGCTTTATTTCCAGTAGCAAACTCATTTGTGAATCTGTGCTTTTTTACCTTGTTTTAAAGACTTTTGATTTAAATAACAGTATTCAGACTGATGACATTCCAGGTATTGAAACAAAATGGGCCATATCCCAAAAGAGCTGTTCTAAGAGTAAATCTGCCTTGATTCTAAAAAACTTAGTGAAAGTGACTTACTTTGGTGTAAGGCCTATCTATAAAGAGACTTATGGCAGGAGCCAGATTCCAAAACACCTTTTCTCTGCCTGCTCTCTGAGAGCAAGTCTTTTGGCATCTGGGCCATTGCATTACTCATGTTAGTACACAAATGTAAAATACACTAAAGTGGTATTACCAAACTTTGAATGTAAGCTAGATGTGTCACTGTAATCGAGCGAGGTTTCATGAAATCTGCATACTTTAATATAAATATACACTGTAAAAGGTTTATCCTTGCTATACACATTCCATTGTCTTAAATTATGTTGGCATTCATGAAACAATGAAATAACTTAAGAGTTGGACTGTACACAATCAGAATTTTGTATATATTTTTTTTTCAATAATTTTTATTTTTATTTTTACATTAATAAATGTCACAAATAAAAACCATCTTACAACATGACCGTGTGCATATATATATATATATATATATATATATATATATATATATACATACATACACACACATATATATATATATATATATATATATATATATATATATATATACATACATACATACATACACACATGTACATATGTTATACATTGATGTCAAATACCACAGGATATAGGTCATATAACATATCTATTTACACTATGTACATAGATGCTTTCATTGTTAATTCCACAGTTATATAGACAGTATATACATTTGTGATATCCAAGTTATTATTTAATATCTGAACTTGTATGTGTTCTTTGGTTCCATTATAGTGTATTTCTAAGTTGCTGTGTGATGAATTATGCTAATATGATGTTAAAGGTTTGTTCCTAAATTTCTCTGGATTTCATGTTTTTGTTTCTTTTATCTATTACTATTTTATGAGCTAAAAGGTGTTGTATAGCTACTTGTTTAAAACCCTCTCAACAGATATTTATCGTATCTAGCCATTTAAAAGCTATATACAGTTTCATTAGTAGGAAAATTGTTAAAAGTGTATTTGCTTGTTTTCTTGGGATGTTGGGTGGGAGAATGTGTAACAGAGTGAATTCCCAAGTTAATGTTGATGTTTGATAACCCGTTTTTTGTAATTGTACCTTGAGAGAGTTCCAGAGTTTATAGACACATTTACAGCTCCAAAATACATGGATTAAGTCAGCTATCTGGTCCTTACAGTGTGGGCAGAAAGGTGATTTTGATGTGTTAAATTTGTGTAGGATTGCAGGTGTAAAATAAGCATTATTATTGATCATGAGTTGAGTGTATGCTAACTTTTTGAGGGGTAGAATCTTCAGTGTTAAATTGATTGCCTGGCTTATTTGCTGATCATCTATGGATGGTTTCATTTTTCTCAAGTAGTTAGAGAAGAGGAGGTCCTTCTGGTATTTGATTTCATTTATCATTTTATATGAATTGGTAATAGTTTTCTTTGTTGTGATACTAGTTTTCCAAAGCCTGCTACAAGTTTCTATGTCACTATTGGTTATAGTATTATTTTGGAGATAACTGGAACACAGTTCTTTGATTTGTCTTAGTATTATTATATGTGATTTAGGGAGGTTTACGTTGGTCCTCATTTCTTGTATTGAACAGTTAAGGTAGGGATAGATATCTTGGATTGTTTTATCTTTTAGTCTGGGAAAAGGGACTAAGTCCAGAATCTTATTGTTTATTTTTAAATTTGGGTTTTTATGAAGGGGTTGCAGTATTGTCATGGCATGTCTAAGGTTCAAGAATTGAAAGAGTTTTTGTGCTAGGTTGATAGAATGTTTTAAGGGCTCTATAATGTTATAAGTTTGTATTTCTTTCTGCTTCAGGAATGGAAGTGCTTTGGGATTGAAACCTAGAGCTTTAATATATCTATAATATATTGTCACCCAGAGAGGAGACCAATTTTCCATTGACGGCTTATGTTCAGCTATTCTCAATATTCTGTTAGTGTTAATGATCAAGTAGTACATTTTAAAATCTGGTAGATTTAGTCCTCCTTTGCTTTTGGGGAGTGTTAATTTTGGATAGGAGATTCTGTTTTTGGGTTCCCATATAAATTTTGCTAGGAAGGTATGAATGTGTTTGAAGAATTTATTATGTATTGTTGTCTGTGATGTCATGAATATATACATTAATCTAGGTAAAATGTTCATTTTGATTATTGATACTTTGGCCAAGAATGGTAGTTTTAGGTTGTTCCATCTTTTGCAGTCTTGCATTATATTTTGCCATTTAAGGTTTACATTGTGTTGGTAGAAGTCTTTGTTACTCTGGGAAAAGGTGATTCCCAGGTATTTAGTTTCTTCTTTAATTTTTATTGTGTTTAACAATGGTATTAGTGAGATGAGTTTGGGTGTTTTTAGAGGGAAAATATTAGTTTTATTAAGGTTTAGTTTGTAGTTAGACATAGTCGAGAAATGTTCAATTGCAGCTATTATTTTGTTTATATCTGAATTTGGTGTAGTGCAGTATATGTTCAGATCATCTGCAAATGCAGTGAGGTATATTTTGAAGTTGTGTATTGATGGAGGATTGTGATATGTATTTTGTTTAATGTATAGAAAGAGTGGTTCTAGGTATAGGTTAAACAGGAAGGGTGATAGTGGGCATCCTTGTATTGTTCCATTTTTTATTAGGATCCTATTTGACCAAGTTTTATTTATATACAGAGATGTGTATGGGTTGCTATAGAGAGTTTGGATGATCTGAATGAAGTTATTGGGTATATTAAAGTAGGGTAGTGTTTGGAGTAAGAATTATAGATTAACCCTATCAAATGCCTTGTGGGCATCCACTACCATTGTGTAGATGTTGATATTGTATCGGTTAGCGTAGGATATTAGTGCATCTAATGTTAATGTATTGTCACTAGTCTGTCTATGTGGTGTAAAACCGGATTGTTCTGGGGAGAGGATTTTTTCTATCAGATTTTTCATTCTGTTTGCAAGTATAGAGGTAAATATTTTAGTATCTATATTCAAGAGGGAGATGGGTCTGTAGATGTCGGGGTTTTTGGGGTCTGTGTGTTCTTTTAATATAAATATAGTTTTAGAAGCATTAAAGTGGATATCATTTATTTTATAGTTTATTAAGTAATTCAGTGTATAGTATAGTAGTTTGGCTATCAAGGGGGAAAATGCTTTGTAAAATTCTGATGTGAGTCCATCCAGACCCAGAGCCTTATGCACTTTTAAGTGTTTGATTGTTGTAATAATTTCACTGATGGATATCAGCTCAGTTAGTTTTTTTTGTTGGTCTAAATTGAGTTTAGGGAATTTCAGTTTTTGAAGAAAAAGAGTTCTATCTTCCTTTGAGGTTTGTAGTATTTGTGCTCCATATATCTGAGAGCATATTTGTTCAAATGTTTTAATGATGTCTTCATTTTTGTGTAGTTTTTGTCTCTGTAGTTTATTTCTGATATATTGGAGGCATTTTTGTGTTGGCAGATAATTCTGTCCAGAGCTCTAGATGGTATTTGAGCTTCTTCTGCGTAAGTGGCTAACATTCTGGCTTCATAGAAAGATAGGTTCCTGGTTTCTAACATATATAGATCCCTTTGCAGTTTTAAAAGTTCTGCTTCTGTTTGGTTCTTAGGGTTATTTATTAGTTCTTTTTCAAGATGCTCTATTTTCCCTTTCAGTATATGCTCCTCTTTCAGTTGTATTTTTTTTATAGTATGCTGCTTTTTTGATAAACAATCCTCTGATTTGTGCTTTGGTTGCAGCCCATTCTATGTCAGTTGGTACTTGGGAGTTAGTGATATTTGTAAGAGCTATTTTTAGTATTGCTTCTGTTTCTTTTATTACATCCATTTTGGAAAGTAAATTAGGGTTTAATGACCAATTATGACCCCTATTCTCAAAATATATCTTTTTGTCCCAGTTAATGTTCAGTGTGATTTTGGAGTGATCTGAAAAGAACCTGGTATGTATAGTTATTGTTGGGTCCATGTTAATGAATATGTCAGAGATTAAGAAGTCTATCCTTGACCACATTTTGTGGCATTGCGAATATAATGTGAATTTCCCTGTTTTATCTGCACTGTTCCCATGTTTAAAAGGGTCATATAGTTTGAAATCTTGTTTGAGTTCATTAAGGGCTAATGTGGCTTGTTTATTATGTGAGAATTTTGTATATTTAAAACATGGAGAAAGTTCTTATATTTGCTATTTGGTTGAAAATTGCAACTATATTAAATATTGCCTATTTCTGTTGAACTTGTGTCCATTTACTTATGGAGAATTCCACAAAGACGCTGATTGTTGAAGCTCTGGTGCAAGGTGGGTGATTCTCATTTATATTGCTGCATACCATAAGCCTCTGTATAAAGAAGATGCAGAATAGTTAAATGTCTGTCTAGTGATCCTTTTATCAGTTCTGTTCAAATTATTAATGCAGATGTGTGAATTAAAAAAATGTATGTGTTGCAGAATCCATAGCTCTTTCATGGATGCGAGTAGGATATGAATTTTCTGTTGTGGAGTTTTCTCTTTCCCCTTTCAATATCTCATAGAAATGGAAGAAGTAGAAGTTGTCCCCATGTCTATTTCCATTAGATTCATTATTTTCTGAGTCAAGATTTGGTGGGATTCTGTCACTGACTAAATTGAAACTTTCTGGATGATGTCTTTCTTTTGATAGGAGAACTTGGAGAAAGACGATGTGCCATTGTTGTTGAATGTTTCTTAAAGGTTATTTACATGCTTTGGAATCATGTTTCCCTTTTCTTTTATGCACTGTAATTTGCATATTTTGGAATCATATTTTTTTTTCTTCTATGCACTTTAATTTGCAGGTTTTGGAATCATGTTTCCCTTTTCTTTTATGCACTGTAATTTGCATGTTTTGGAATCATATTTCTTTTTCTTCTATGCACTTTAATTTGCATGTTTTGGAATCATGTTTCCCTTTTCTTTTATGCACTGTAATTTGCATGTTTTGGAATCATATTTCTTTTTCTTCTATGCACTTTAATTTGCATGTTTTGGAATCATATTTCTTTTTCTTCTATGCACTTTAATTTGCATGTTTTGGAATCATATTTCTTTTTCTTCTATGCACTTTAATTTGCATGTTTTGGAATCATATTTCTTTTTCTTCTATGCACTTTAATTTGCATGTTTTGGAATCATATTTCTTTTTCTTCTATGCACTTTAATTTGCATGTTTTGGAATCATATTTCTTTTTCTTCTATGCACTTTAATTTGCATGTTTTGGAATCATGTTTCCCTTTTCTTCTATGCACTTTAATTTGCATGTTTTGGAATCATATTTCTTTTTCTTCAATGAACTTTAATTTGCATGTTTTGGAATCATATTTCTTTTATTCTATGTACTTTAATTTGCATGTTTTGGAATCATATTTCTTTTGCTTCTATGCACTTTAATTTGCATGTTTTGGAATCATGTTTCCCTTTTCTTTTATGCACTGTAATTTGCATGTTTTGGAATCATATTTCTTTTTCTGCTATGCACTTTAATTTGCATGTTTTGGAATCATATTTCTTTTTCTTCTATGCACTTTAATTTGCTTGTTTTGGAATCATATTTCTTTTTCTTCTATGCACTGTAATTTGCATGTTTTGGAATCATATTTCTTTTTCTTCTATGCACTTTAATTTGCATGTTTTGGAATCATATTTTCCTTTTCATCTATACAATGTAATTTGCATGGTTTGGAATCATACCCCCCTCAGCTCTAAACTACAAGCGCCCCTTGGATGATTTTAAATACTCAGGGATTAAAAAAAGTCACCTGAAAGCTCACTGCAAACCTTCCAAAATGTAACCCCCCCCAGCTCTGAACTACAAGGCACCCCCTGGATGATTTTAAGTAATTTGTGGATTCAAAAAAAAATCATCTGAAAGCTCACTACAAACCTTCCAAAATGCTTTATAAATAAGAAATTGTATATAAACTTTTTTTCCTACACTTGTAATATATATAGTGTGCACCCATCAAGTGTGGCTATACTCCTCCCAGCTTAATTTAATTAAGAATTGTACTTGAGACAGTTTCTGATTCCACTGTGCTTAGCTAAGGAGGAGTACAGAACAACCTTAAATCTGTATTTTTTAATGCTGTGTATGTACCTTATATATCCTGCTGCTGCACTCCCAATACTTAACTAGCACCATAACAAGTGTTTTACATAGATTTGCTGCTGCCTCACTGATAATGAGTACTTACCCGAATATTCTCAGTCTCTGGGGTGTCATCCTACTCCATTCACCCTCCGGGCTTACTTCACTCCCCTACACTACCCCCAAATTCCACCCACCCCCACTACCTCTAAATTTAAACCTATTTACACCACACCCCTTCCTCTGTTAACTCCACCTTCCTTATCCATCCACTCCATCTGTCAACATATTTCTATTAATATTCCACAACCAAAAATCCAGGAATCCAAATCTCATAAAAAGTCCAATGGTCTGTTTTATTCACATAAAATAAATTCTCCCATCACCTTGACTTACAAAAAGCCTTTACAGAGTAATCCCTATTGTAAAATGCATCCCTTTTATATACTACAATCTTTCAATTACATGATTAAAACAATTATACAATTAAACAGTTAACAGTCCCAAAAAGGCTATCATAAAAACATTTCCAGTTGCATTCTCTATTTAAGCCTCTAAGATAAAGTGTATTATATTTTAATATGAAAATGGATTATTTTTTTCTTAAATAATATTTGATACTTTCTAAACTCAAAAAAATTACTATTGATTTGTTCCAGAACTGTAACCTGTAAACCCTCCAAATTCCCTTCATGGAATTTATTAAAATGTTCCCCTATAGGTCTAGCGATTTTATTATTCCTAACATCTCTCACATGTTATTTTATCCTGACTGCTAAACTTCTTTTGCTTTCACCAATGTAATGCTTGTCACAAGGACACTTTAAATCATAAATAATACCTACACTTTTACAAGAAAAAAGTCCCTGCTCTTGAAATCTTTTACCATTTATAGTTGAGAATGTCCTAACCACATATTTACAAACTGAGCAACCCCCACAGGTTATAGTTCCCCTTACCATTATTTCTTCTTTCATTTGACTAACTGGTCTCTTATAAACCACATGTACTAAGACATCTCTTAAACTTCTCCCTCTTAGATAGGGATTTTTGGTTGTGGATTATTAATATTTTGCTACTTGGTGGTTTGACATATTTCTATTAATATCAGACTAGCATCCTATCTACATACTAGTCCCCTTCCTTCATTTCTACAAACTTTACTACTCTCCTCCAATTATCCATGTAGGTAGTGTTTCTAATAATCCATAACCTAAAATGATTATCCTTACTCTTCTATCACTAATGTTCCTCGTACTCTCATCACTTTCTTCATATTAAATCCCTGTCTGACCTATGTTAAACTCTCCTACAGGCACTACCTCTTACACCAATAACACAAATCACTACTCCCTACCCATCAATGCTCATCCCTTTTCATACAGACAATATATTGTTCTTTAAACCTAAACTGTTTCAGACACAATTATACCTGCTTAACATTAAAATTACTGACAATTTAACCAAAAGTAAATCTTACCTTTATTATACAATCTTGAAATTCCTCCAGCTCTGTGGTGACATCCACCTTAACCCTGGCCCCAGCATCACTCAATTCCCATCATCAATTCGTATTCCAGGTTCATGAAATATGCTTAAATTTATCTGAGTAAACACACATTGCATGTGCAACAAAATCTCTGAGTTGCATGCTTGGATAACTGCACAACCTCCTGACATACTAGTAATCACAGAAACCTGGCTTAAACTGTACATAAAAGATACCGAAGTACTTCCTCCTGGCTTTAATATGAGCTGATCAACTTAAAAGAAAAGGAGGTGGTGTTGCAGTAATATATCCTACTTCTAGTTTCTTAACCTCTCACAACCGATCCAAACCCTCCTTTGACAAAGCCAAACTATTGATTGCCTATCTTAAATTAAACAACAATAAAAGTTTCTGGATTATAGCTTTATACTTACCCCCGGCAATAATGTATCAACTCGGAAAGTATCCTATTATGGGTGTCAAACAACTCTCTCTGGAAACAGTAATATTAAATGATGTCAACATTGACTGGCAGAAACTTAACATACAGTTCCCCACAGATAGTATAAACCTATTTGGATTTTCTCAACTAATTACTCACCCAACCTTTACCACCTCCACAAACCAAAATGTATCCTATCATGGGTGTCAAAAAAGCTCTCTCTGAAACAGAAATATTAAGTGATTTCAACATTGACTGGCAGAAACTTAATTTACAATTCCCCACAGATAGCATAAATCGATTTGGATTTTCTCAGCTAATTGCTCACCCAACCTTTACCAGTTCCACAAACCAAAATGGCTCAATTATTGACTGGATTTTATTCTTCCATCGTAGCAATTTCTCTATATCCAACATACTTCCAGCCTCTATCAGTGATCACCACCCCATCCGCACAACTACACTTATCTCTCATTCATACAGACAACATTTGACAAGCAGGCCTTTACAAATATATTAAACTCATTAATTGGTCCTTCCTTAAATACTTACCACTAGATAATGCAGTTGAACAATTTAATTCTACATTCCTAAACACCTTAGACAGTTTAGCTCCTACCAGAAGGAAAATAGTCAAAACCAACTATGCTTCATGACTTTCTGTCTATAGCAGATAACTAATGCAAAATAGAGACAAGGCTTGGACAAGTTACTTAAAACACAAGACTCATAATAATTTACATAATTTCAAAGCACTGTGTAACCTTGTAAAAAACAGGTTAATTTAGATAAAAAACAATTCTATGCAATTCCACAAGATCAACACAAATCCAATCCAGAAACCTTCTGGCACACTATCAAAAAAAAAAATCTTACACTCAGGAAGTCAGTCCTCCCCAACTCTCCTGTGATAGTGCCTCCCCTGACATAGCATCTCAGTTTAACTCTTACTCCGTCAATAGCATAGCTTCCATCCACTAACAAATTCCTTCCATCACTCTTTACTTTCTCTTAGTCTCCTACTATTTGTCACTACACATTTTCCCTTCAACCAGTTTCCACTTCCTTCATCAAATCCCTCTTGTGCAACTCAAGCCATGTTCCCCCTCTGCAGACAATCTCCTAATGAATTCCTAAAAATGGCTGCTGACTCAATTGCCTACCCTGTCTCCATAATCATTAATAAATCTATCAGGAAACCTTATGCCCCCTCCCTATAGAAAAAATTGTTCATCCTTCTCCTCCACAAAGGTGGTGCCTCCACAGAAATTTCTAACTTTAGGTAAAATTGCTATTCTTTCACCAACACCAAAACTTCTAGAAAAATGTATCCATGAACAACTTCTTCAGTACCTGCTTAACAATAATCTTCTCTCTCCCACCCAACATGGATACAGATAAGCATACATCAATATCACTGCTCTACATTCCTTTACTGACACTGCTAACAAAGCTTGTGACTCCGGAAACTTTGTCTCTTCTCTGTTCTTAGATCTAACCAAAGTTTTTGATACTGTCTCCCACCCAAAACTCTTATCCCAACTATCTCTTCTGAGCTTAACTGAAACATCCTTACAATGGTTCAGTAGCTATCTCTCTAACAGATATCAATCTGTCAAATGGAACTCTAACTTCTCTCTTTACTTATCAGTCAACGCTGGGGCCCCAAGGCACAATACAAGGTCCACTCCTCTTCAACATTTTTATTAACCATCTTAATACTGCCACCAAACAAGCCACCCTAATTCAATATGATCATGGCCCTACATTTATCTGCTCCACCAGGAGTCTTTCTCATCTGCAGAGCTTAATTCAAGAAGCATTCAATTCCATTGAGTCTTGGCTCACCAACGACCATCTACTACTTAGCCCCAAAAAACTAAATTTCTACTATTTTTAGCAAAACAATTTTCTCTAGATACTTCTAACTTTGCTATTACTTCTCTGAACAATACTTCAATCAAAGTGGTTTCACACACAAAACTATTAGGTTTAACTATGGACAGCAATCTTAAGATTGACCTGCATATCAGCAATAAAATTAAAGAAAAGTTGGGCATGAGGTATAGGGTTAAGAAATTCATCTCCAACTCTGCAAGAGTAACCCTTGCCACCCTTGCCACCACCTATCTCTTACCCTCCATTCTATATACTTCACCTATTCTAACTGATCTTCACTCTTCCCTCAAAACAAAACTTAACCAATGCTATAATAAAATAGCTAAATTTGCCACAGGCCAAGCCCACTACTCTCACCAGTGCTCTGGTGTCAAGTCCCTAAATTGACTCCAACTACCCCACCTTCTCACCTTTAATCAACCAACACTAACACACAAAATATTGTACAACTCCTCATTTTCACAAACAAGATCATCACTACTTCAACACTATATTCCATCTCGAGACCTATGCTCTTCTCATAAGTATTTACTATCGATTTACAAACCTCAAGGATCTAACAGTGCGTCTGTACCCTCACTATGTTGCCAAATCATGGAATTGCTTTCCAGAATCAGTCAGACTTGTACCCCACTACTATTCCTTAAAGTCTAGGCTGAAAGAATATCTAACCAATAACTGGATCTGCACATGCTCCTTGCCATCTTAGTACTCGTTTCGATTCCCTTCTCCCCAGTCTTAATAGACTTTCTCTTGATCTACCCTACTTCCTTTCCTGAATTACCTACTTTATAGCATAACCTTTATAATTCCTTAACCTTCTAATGTTCCTTCTCTCTATTCTTACACTAACCTTTACCTATCCCAGAAATTATGTCTTATTACTTATTCTATAATACATTTTTCATGCATTATTATGTAACATACATATTAGGAACTCTCTTTTATGGTCTATATAATGTATGTTCAACTTTATTGCTTGCTTTATATTTGCTTAGTTTCTTCTTTTATTGTATCCACAAATTGTACTATTGTCTTAGTCCTTGTAACCGATATTGATTTATAATTCTGTAATAAACTGTACTGTGGAGCTTTTCTCCTCAGACATCTGCTGATAATGGACTCATACTGAGTTGGACTTTCCCAGTAAACAAATGTCAAATAAAATAAAATAAAATATCTCATAGCATGCTTGACTGATTAGCCCTGTTTAGACTAAGAACTATTGTTGTCATTTGGTAGAACAGATACCGGGAAGGGATATACTTTAATATAAAGTTGTGACACTTTTAACTCTGGGAGAACAGTGAGAACTCATACACCCAGTGGATCTTTACTAGGTTACCTGCTGTTTTCTCTCTTTTTTTAAGAGATGTGGTGATAATAAAATAAAGTTCCCATTTTTCAATATGCAGATGCAGTGTTGCTTTGTTATGCTATGGCCCCACTCTAACTATAATGGCAGTTGCACTGCATTCCTCCTTTCACCTATTAGGAACAGGGTTTCAAACAACTCCTAGTACCTCAGTTCCTCAAAAAACAAAGATATGTTATATGGGAGGAAGACATTCCAGAACCCTTACGTACTTTAGGGGGCTGTCAAGAGATTCGTTTTTTCACAGTCTAAGTCTGAGAAGTGTGAGACACATTACTATAAGTTCCAACACTTTGAAAAATAAACAGTGGCTCTAACCAAAATAAAATGACATATTAAAACTCTCAGTTACATCTTTAAAGATTCAACCCCAGCAATCCCTTTATATTTAACCATACTCTCCACAGCCCTTTAAATTACATATATTGACTCCAAGTTCACTGCACCTCAGAGCATGGGGTCCACTATCTTTCTATTATTTTTTGGATTATGTCTTTCACCAACATTCTGCTTCATCTTGCTTTAGGGTACTTCAGCCAGTATGTGATCAGCATAACTCCAAACACCAGACAAACAAGAACTGACCAAAAAATGTTTTATGAGGAAGTTAGAGTACATTTTCTTTTACACATATAATGAATTAAAGTTACATTTTAAATCAGTACAGGGTGGATGAAATGACATAAAGAAAATGTAAAAATGTATTACTATAATGTAAATGTATTAATATCTCAAACAGCATGCAATACGTATGCTGAATATATTAAGTGCTTCTATAATGCATACATAATGCACATACATGACCCTGTAGGTTTTATGCAGCACTCTTAGCTGTGTGTTTTCATTTAATTAATGTGATTTTTATCTTCTTAAGGGAAAATAAAATGCAGACTGCATATGAGACTAGCATCATTTTCTCAGGGGCATCTTTGATGAAAAATAAAACTGTTTCTAAATTAGAAAAAAAAAAGACTTAAGTTGAGTAGCATATAAAGAAAACTTCCTGTTGACCAAGGTGGTTTCTAGGGATTGGATGAGTAATGTTTCAGGAAAAATCTGAAGGAAAATGTAGTTTATATATACCAAAATTAAATTACTTTCAGAGATATAATGAAGCTGGTAAAACTGAGTAATTGGTGATACTCATCTAACAGTATTATAAAAACAATACAATGCAAACAAAGTAAACTATAACATTTTGATTCTGAATATTAACTCAGTCACACCTACTAGCAATCAATAGATGAGACGTCAAATTCCTTTCTGCTGACAGGCTGGATGGCAACTGTCTGGAGCCCAGAGGCACTGCAAATTTAAACTTGCGAAAAAATAAATGTATCAACTAAAACAGCTTTTGCCTTAGCTATTCAGTTAAAATAATTTTCTCACAGTTAAACTGCTTAATCAGAAACTGACTGCCTTAAATTTAGTACCACATTTTTTTTTACATTTTGTTTACCAGTTTCAGTTATGTATTTTTCAGAGGGGAGCTGGGATCAAAGGAAAATTATAATAAAAATTAAAAAAAAAACACACACATAACAATAGTGATTAAAAGTCACATTAAGTATATCATACAAAGATGGTACAAAAATACAGCAGAATTGAAACATCTCTCCTCATGTGAGTACAGAAATATATGTATAACAGCAGTCATTAACTCCACTCACTAGTAACCAAACAATGAACCAAAGACCTGATAAACAAAGAAAGAACTGCCACATGTGACTGGATGATAGGGTTGGCTTGGCTCAGTTAACTTATTTAAAATGCTGTGTGTTTCAGACTTTGTCAGTTCTAAAGAAGTCCCAAGTGTTTAGGGACAAAAACACTTAACAGTTTTTTACTTTAATAAATGTCTTATCAGTTCCAGCGGCCTTGTGGCAGTCTTTTCTTTGTTTTTCATAACAGCAGTCATATCAAAGTATAATATCTGACTACAAATGTAGCCATAGTGTATGCAAACGGCCATAAATATAATATTGCAAAATCGAGCTCTTAGATATGACAGAGATTTAAGATGAGAAACATGTTTATTTAAATGATATTTAAAGAGTAAAGTTTGTGTATGAAACTGATAAGAAGGATGGATTGAGGATAGGTGAATTAGACATGTAATGCCAGATTTGACATAGCTGCTGCATATACTGATGGTGGTCTTAAGTTCTTGAAAGATTTAAAGTCACTGGTTTGTCTTACATTGTTCAAGAAGTCTTGTTGCACGTGTAAAATACTATGCCCCTAAGTTTGCTCAGGTTTGGGCATTCCTAATGTGATTGACATATGCAAATCCAGTATGTAATGCATGAATTATCCTTGAATGACATGTTGCCTGCTTGAAGTAACAGATCTGCACATGTTGTGTTAAATAGTTGTTTATGAATGTCCATTTCGCCAGATAGCTAATGAATATTCATAAAACAAGACTCCGCGTGTGCTACACTGTAAAATTACACCTTTTTAACTAATACCCATGCTAAATAATTAATTAAAAGAAACTTTTTCTAAGTATAAAGTGAGACATTTTAACCATCCAGTGATGTCAGGTAACTCTTCCTGCCATTTTTGCTCTTTTTATCAGTATTTTGTAGAATTTTAGAGTGTATAGTTGTATCATTGTTGTATTTCCAAATGTGGAACATTTATTAACACCTTCAGCTTGGTAGCTCACACTATGATAAAAATGCCCTACTTTATATTTAGAAAAAGTTCTTTTGATGAATATATGTACTAATGTCAGATTTCAATTATACTGGCAACAAGCTTTGTATTGTCATGTAAGTCTTGACACCATTTTCCACTGTCTTTATCATTTTTTTTTATTGTTTTAGTTATCTGTGGTCACAAGTGGTTTGTTTAATGAATATTCATTTTCTACACACCAGCAGCCTTATGTGCAGCGACAACATAAATAATGAATATTCATTAAGTATGCATGACACTGCAATAGGAGCATGTATAAATTACGCTGTGAATGGTATTTGCTATTATGCATACAGGGGACAGTGTTTTCTACTTTACACTGGAGTTCTAAATGTATGATAGAAATACATATCACTTAACTTGGAGAAGGCTTGGGACACATGAATGGGGACATTTGGAAGAGGATCTGAGGTTCGTATTAGATTGTACCCTATAAGCATGTCATTTACAGTAGGGTCATTTTTGCCAAACAGGAATTTGTAACTGAGAGTATAATGAATACAGTTTATTTTAAATGAGAAAGACATCCAATTAACCTTGTTGAGGATTTTGCATGTGTCCAGATTTGTAATTTGTAATGCTGTGAATTTAGTGATTTTGTGGTATGTTAATTTTGTTCTGTACTGATCCGTTCAGGTCACCTTAAAATATATTAAACAATAGTTCTATGTGTGGTCTATATGCCGTGGTGGTGCAGTGGTAGCGTTGTTGCCTCACAGCAAGAGGTTCTCCTGTTCGATTCTCAGCTGGAGTGTGGGGAGTGCCTTCTGTATGGAGTCTGCATGACCTCCCCGTGGTTGGGTGGCATTTGAAAGACATGCGTAAATGGGCGTGCCTTCATTGAAGGTTGGACGCTGAGCTGGCACCTTGGCGTTCATGAATATCTACTACCAATCATTAGTGGACCGGACTTCCACTGTGGCGACCCCTAACCAGGAAAAGCCGAAAGACAAACAACAAGTTCTATGTGTGGTCTGCTTTTCATGTGTTGTAAACTTTAATGAGACAAGTCCATACAATTGCAGGTGTTAAGAGGAACATACTGTACTTTGTGGTCCAGGCATGAATGAATAAATGCATATTAGAATTAATATGAGGAAATTTAAATAATTTATTTGTGAAAAAAGTGCTGAAATATGTTTTAAGAATTTAACATACTAAGAAGGGCAAAGTATGCAAATACAATGCAAAGCACTATAGTATGATGTAACTGGAGTTATTGTTTTAATAACAGTAAGATTAAAAAAGTGAACAAATATGCTTTAAAAAAGCGAAAACAAAATGTCTGTAGTTAATAAGTTCATATGTTCATTGGTGTGTACTAGGCTAATGACCACACTGGAGTCTTTTAAAGCCTGGCCATGCATCCTAACTCTTTGATACATTCTGGTGGCTTGGGAGATGAAACATTTACAAACAGGGACCTGGAAGATGAGCCATTTACAAGCTGTGTCCATTAGTGACATAGGTGCCAAACCAGGAGTGAATTTCCAGTTCCCTATCCAGCTGTCCAAGTTACACTTGAATTGGGTTAGGGAGGAACTCTGCTTTGTGTTGCTAGGGAGCTTATTCCAGAGAAGGGGTATTCTCTGCGATACATACCTGCCTATCCAGCAGATCCTATTTACATCACAGGCAATTCTTAAATCTTTAGAATGTGTTATTCTGGTGCTGTTTGTTTTGCAGATAAGCAAGCGGTCCAGCCGATTGGGGCCCAATGATGCCTTGTATGCCAGGCGTAGCTCTCCCCTCAAGAGACTGTAGGATGCAGAATACAGGGATAAAGCTTTGATTTAGTCTCCGATGTAAATAAATATGCATAATAGCTAAATGTACTGCAACTTGGCTATGGCAGCTGAAGTTAACCTCTGAGCAGAGTATAAGGAAATGCTAACAACATTGTTGGCTTCATGGTGTAGCTGAATGTTCCAGGACCTGCTGAAATGGACTAGGCTACTTGAATTAGAAGAAGTATATTACACTCTCAGAAATACTAAGGATGGCAACATGTGCCATTATTGCTAAGTGTAATACATGTGCAATATTTAGGGCTGATATGTATCTTAGTTGTGCCAATTGATATAATACATATTATAGGGAAAACATATTGGGCACTCTAAATTGGCCATAGGTATGGGTGTGTGGTGTTGAATAACTACACAGCAAGGCTAGTAACCTGGTGGTGTAAACCTCGGCTCTAGATGATTGTCATTGTTGAAGTGACACCCTGACCCCTGTGCAAAAATGGGAAAAGGGATTGTGGATGGAAGGGTGCGTGGATGGATGGATGGATGGATTGATGGATGGATGGATGGATGGATGGATGGATGGATGGATGGATGGATGGATGGGATAACCATTATGACATGAATCTGAAGTTTTTTGCTGCATAAAGATTTGGGTTTCATAAAGAAAGTCAGAGAAGGAATGAAAGCATTCACTCTGGGTATTTAGACTATGTAGACATATTTAACATGACAATACTGTACTGTGGGGAACTGGTAGATTCACTGCGGGACAAAATTTAGTGCATAGTACACAAAAACTACACAAAATAAACAGCTTTAAAAAAAGAATCTAACATTGCAACATGCCACCAACAGTCATATCAGTGGATATGGACACTAGACACTTGAACACTTATTTTGCGGCAAGGCAAGCCTGAATGCTTAATGACTAGAATGTCTCTTGAGTCCCAAAGGGAAAAATCTTGTTTCAGATATGAAAAGATCACATGCAGGTATTTGGTTTAGACTGAAAAGACTGCAAATGATATCATAAGAAGGCTCATTTTGAGAGGATCAAAAAGAAAACAAAACATGTAATAGATACAGCGTACAACATGGCTGGCATAACTGGAAACATTTACATTAAATGGTGGGCACTGAGGAGGAGTCTGGCTCTGTTAGAAGTGATTTTAGTGATTTGATATATTTAAAGTTTCATGCTTTAACTGATACTGACTGAAATATTGTTTGGGTTATTACAGAAGTGACAGTTCTGGAATTAAAAATGGAGCTTGATATTACTTTTTTTCAAATATATTTCTAAAACTAGTTGAAGTATTGCTAAAACTTCAATATGGAAAAATGCGACTACTGAAGGCAAACTTAAAGTGCTGATTAACTTAAACAGCAACTGTTATACTTGCATATTTTGATACTTGAGGGCTACTCTTTTTTGGAAGAAAATGTATAAGGAAGGCTATATGTAACATAGGCTCTTCAAAGAAACTGCTAGTGGCAGATAGGAATGGAAAGAATTCTGTCACATCTGAGAAGTTGTCATTGCTTCAGGTAGATTCTAAACAGCTAATTTATGAATGAAATAGGCACAGTGAAAAACGCAGTGAATCTGTGATTGTGCTGCATTGTTATGTGCACCGAAGTTTCATAACGCCAGACTGTGGTATCTTATTCAGTAAGGTCTAAAGCAGAGACAGAGATTTTAAAGTCTAGGAAGTGAAACGCACTTTGTGGGCAATACTTAAGACCTTGTGTTCAAAAGAGGCCATTCAAGAAGAAGCATTTATATAATCAACACTAAATCTAATTCCACCTTAAGTACCACATAGAAATATCATCACTGATATCCCGCTTAACTAGGAAACCTCTACACCCATTCCAACAACTCCTACTTTCACTCTCCAACCTATCCCAATCTCTCTAATACACAAGATTCTTCTTAAATTTAAACCCTGCTCCCTCACCCCAGACAACCTACCCTCATAATACTTAAAACTTGCAGCTGATGCAGTAGCCTACCCTGTTAGCATCTTGATTAATAGAGCTATTACAGAATCTGAGGTACCTAGTCTTTGGAAAAAAATACATTGTAATACCATTGCACAAGGGTGGAAAAAACAATGAACTGACTAACTATCGGCCCATCTCAATCCTATCCCCTCTATCTAAAATGCTGAATCACCTTACCAAAAACAATCTCATTACCCTCACCCAGCATGAGTTTTGTACAGCACACAGTATCACCACTGCCCTATTATCTTTCACAGAAACTGTAAACAAAGCCTTAGACTCTGGCCATCTAACTTCCATAAGTTTGCTAGACCTATCTAAGGCCTTTGATGCAGTATTACATCAAAAACTAGTACAACAATTATCAACACTAGAATGCTCTCTTCTTACTCTAAAATGGTTTGCCAACTACTTAACAAATAGACAGCAATGCGTTTGATGGCAAAATAATTTGTCACAATACCTCAGGGATCCATTCTTGGACTATTACTTTTCAGTGCTTTCATTAATAATCTTCACATGGCCTCACATCAAAGCACACTCATTCAATACGCTGACAATTTTAGTACTATCTCCTCTTCCAATAGCCTTTAATAACTCCTACAAATAACACAAGATGCCTTCATCTCTATTGAGACCTGTCTAAACAATGCGCAACTACTACTTAATGCCAATAACACCAAAAGCTGTTATTCACACCAGAATAACTCCTGCAAAACTTTAAAATGCACTCACAAAACAGCACATAGATAGAAACCGCATCATAAGCAAAGCTACTTGGCATCACCACAGATGATAAACTGTCTTTTGAAAATCACATACTAAATATCATCAAAAAACACGTCAAGCTTGGTAAACTCTACAGACACAAGGATTTCGTGGATAACCCCACTAAAAAGCACTGGCTAATACGTTATTGATTCCCTCCCTTCTTTAGGGGCCCCTATTCTTACTAATCTCCACATGTCTCTAAAAACAAATTGAAATCATCCTACTATAAATGTACCAATCTTACAGCCTTATACCCCATCCAGAAATCTCCATTCTACAAACAGACAACTCTTACAAGTATACAAACCTAACAAAAGAGCTGGACATAATCCATATTCTTGCAGTAATGCGAGACTTTGGAACACCTTACCTTCTAACAGTAACTACTCTTACTAACTTTACAAATCCTCACATCACCTCCTCTCCTTAAGCACTGTCCTTAACCATCCTACACCTAATGTCCTGCTATCTACTCCTAAAACTCCTTACCCTTTGCAATCTATAAAAATCTAACAAACTTATACTCATTTAATTTTACCCTCAAATTGTCTAGAATTTCATAATGTAAAACTGATATCCTGGCTATATATTAAGCTGCACAAAGTCCATAACTGTATGTATTATTGCACCAAATTTAAACTGTATTATACTATTTTAAAATGTATCTGTGTATACACAATCTGTAAATTGTTATTATGTCTGTACTTTATGTGGAGCTTTTCTCCCTGGGCCTTCACTGAAAATGGGTTTCCGACCCAGTCAGATTTCCCTGGCCAACAAATGTCAATAAATAAATAAAAATGAATATAAATCTGGACTTGAAGACCATTGCAAATCCATGTCATAATACACACTACCCATCATCCAATGGAGAGGATATTTTTTGCATATTGGGAGAGTGTAATATTTTATAGCCATTGGCACAACATGCCATGAAGTCCATCTAGAAGCTTCAGAACAATTCTTGATCATTAACATATGCACTATTCAGATATAACAGACTGATGTTTGGAATGGAGTTTGTGTTGGTCGTGTGTCAGAAGGCAATGGACTATGTGCTACAGGGAATCCTAAACAAGCGTTACCTGTATGGTCTATCAGCTACAGGTCTCAAGGACAAAGACCCTTCTGAGTAATCTAAAAGAGTTTCAGACAGGCTAGGAGAATATTGGCATAAAGTAAATAGAGACAAGTCTGAGTTATTTAAAGAGGAGCTTTTGACATAATGACTTTTGCTTGACCAGAATATACTGAGGCAATCACCAAATTATGTAAAGGCTGTACTATAGGCACCAAGGCATGAAGCTATTTCTCAGATGTGATTTTACTTCAGGTGATTGCCCACTAATACATTATTAAAAGCTGTTAGCTCCTCAAATGAGGAGCACTAGAAAATTTTAATATTTTTTTTTGCAGGCCATTTTTGTTGTCTTTAAAAAGTATAGTCTTACTTATTTGTGAAAAGGATTGAATTGTACTTTTTTTGCCACTCTGTCAATGAATGCCTTCTTACAGAATGGATCCTAGTAAATGCTTTCATCCCAGTCATGAGAAATTGGTCAAACTGTGAGTAGAAACGAAAGTTACATGTGTTTAACAGGTTAGAAAATCATATGATACATCAGGCAAAGTATTAATGACATTCTAAACTTTTAAAATCTTATCATACATTTTCAAAGTATTCAAAATGAGCCCTGGAGAAATTCTGACATAGACTGGTGTGTTCTGGCAAGTGACAATCAAAATGATTGACACTTGGTTATATTTTTGCAAGAATCTTTAATGTTTTCAGTAAACATAAGCAAGGTATTTGGACAACATGTGTTGACCAAAATGTAGCACATTAGCTAACTCAATAGACTGCAGCCAGTAATCAGGCTGCTGAATTTTTGTTGCCTGCAACTTTGATGATCCAGGCTGTGACAAGGGAATGATGGGTACTCCATGTCTTCAACAGGAAAGGCTGGATTTTTTGCATAAAGCTATTTAATAATATTCTCAGATAGCTCTACATTGAACTAATGATATTCTTCTTGTAGTTGTATAGAAAATAACGTATCAAATGTATATAAATTTCACAGAAACAAGGCCTCATGTCTTCAGTCAAAGGGGACTGTATATGTACCATTTTGCACATCTTACTTGGACTAAATATAACCTGAGGAAAAGTGTAATGCACATACCAAAGTCTAAGTTCATCGCATATCTTTGATGCATAATTACTCAAATAAGAAAATAAAACAAAATCTACAATCATAACTGATAAGAAAGTTTCTAGAACCTACCTCCAAATATCAGGGTAAGTGTGTTTGCATGGGACAAGTTTTTCCCCTGCAATTCCCATATAGATATGGGACAGAAACCCTCTACAACTCTGTTGCAGATAATAATTCTACAGATACACAATGAAAAAAAGGAGAAACTCTCCAAAACAATGACTGGTGGTCTTACATAGAGATCGTACAATGACTAGATGTCAAGCATTCAATCTATGACAAAATGTTAAGTTGATTAGTTGTGTTGGGACAGTTAGTGCTTAATTACCTGGTCATCAGTCACCTGAAGGTGAGACAGAAAAGAATGCACTGATGTAAAAGGTAAGGAAATATTCCTTCAGAAAGTATGATAAATGCTTGGAAAAAAGCTTCTAATGGATGTGTAGTGGCAGAAGCAGGGCAGATGTCTTAACATGTGGTGGAAAAATATAAAGGAGTTTTACTGAAGTGGTTAGAGCAGGTTGCTGAGTAAGTATACTCTGCCATAAAAGAGAATGTGTAAAAAGCTCATGTAGGCTGTAACATTCTCATCTTGCTAATAATTTTTCAGTGGTTTGTTTGACTTCTGAAAATCTGTATTTGTTCTTGTTCTAGAGGGACAACAATGGAAAGACTTATGCATCCAAATATACTGACTGTTCTACTCTAGCTCAGTCTTTGGAATTTTTTACTTTTTTTTAAATTTTGAACTGTTAGCATTGTCGCCTCACAGGAAGAGGTTCTTCAGTTCGATTCTCGGCTGGGGTGCCTTCTGTGTGGAGTCTGCATGTCCTCCCTGTGGTCGCGTGGGTTTCCTCCGGGTGCTCCGGTTTCCTCTCACATCCCAAAGACATGCTGTAGGTGGATTGGACACTCTAAATTGGCCTTAGGTGTGAGTGTGTGCATGTGTGTGCCTTCTGTGGAAGGTTGGGCGCCGGGCTGGCAACTCGACACCGTAAAACTCCACTGCCAATCATGAGCGGACAGATGATCCACTGTGGCGACCCCTAACCGGGAAAAGCCGAAAGAAGAAGAAGAAGAAGACTCTAATCAATCTTGAACTTTTGTCTACCATGTTTATTCATAAAGGGAGAAAATATGTTATGGCAGCACAAAACAGTCTAATAAAACACAGATTTAACCTGATGCACACTTCTGCAGATAGCACAGTTCAATAAAGGATAAAATATCTGAGCACACCCAATAAAAACATTACAAATGTATTAATAAATCATATAAAACTTCTACTATATGTTTGACACATCAGGCTTCCATTTTGCAATAAATTCATTCTCATGATTGTTAGTCTCAATGTTGTCCTCAAAAAAAACTTTTAAACCACTGTCTGTAGAAGATTCTAATTCATATTGCTAGAAAGATGTTCAATAACAGATCATGTTTTTAGATATCTGCAGTCTCTAAAAATGAAAATGTCCGAACCAAAGGGTAAAAAGGCCACACAGACAAAGCATCAAGTAAAAATGAAAATATAGTACATTTTTATGAGTTCTTGTATGCAAAGGGATAATCTCAGATGACCAGATATCAGAGTGATTTGGAGGTTGCAGAAGCTGATGAGAAAGGGTTGGGTGTGAGGGGCTGTTTTCAGCTCACCCACATTGGGGAGGGAGGTAGTCTGGACAGCAATGTTGCTGGCATGTAGTGGAGACTATATATTCCAGCAAGGAGCAGCAGCAGGTGTTTTAGGAACTCACACCTAATTTTGCAAGACCATGGGCATGCTGGTTAGTTCTCAGTGCTTGAGTGTGGAAGCAAACTTAATATTAGCACAAGTGCAGACTTTATCCAGCAGAGGAGGGCTTTGGGATGAAAGGATAAAATCCCCAAACATGCAATGAATGATGGCACCTCCATTTACTTGACTGTTGACCCAAGGGGAATTAATAGACTTGTAGGTTCTCACCCCTTAGGGAATTAATGGGTGAATCCGGCATTTATAGACATGCTAGATGGTCAGGCAAGGTTTGCAAACCAAACAGATTTTTTCAGAATATTTGAATGTAATCTGCCTCAGTAACATATGTAGCAGAAGATAAAACACTCTTAGCAATGTCAATTAAATGTTTTCTTATTGTTAGCTTGAAATTCTATTTTGTTCTGCCTATAAAAAACTGTTATAGTTGCATATGACATAAACTAAACCTTAATGTAGCAGTTACAGCACCTTTCCATTTCATATTCTTTTCCTGTGTCAGGATGCACAAATTTGTCAGTAGCAATAATATGAGAACAGATCCTCTTTCCATTTGAACCTGTTAGTATGATTTAAGAGTATACTGTGTTTTGAGACTATCTGTGTGACATAGATTTACTTCTGTTGGAAACTACCTCATTTAACACAGATGCATTATTTTCCTGATTCTATATTGCCCTGTTATGGCTGCAAGATATTAAAGCTGGAGTTGTTGTCTCTCTGACTGTCTGTCTGAGAAATGGATGCTTCTCGCATTGACTGTGCTCATCAAACTGGGCATAATATATTTTATTAAAAGGAATGTCTTCTCAAATGAAGGATAGTTAAATTATGTACCATGACATTTCACCACTCCTAAAATATCTGTGTTGCACTCAGCTCTGCCTCTGTGTCAGAGTAACAGACATACTGAGGAAGTGACAAAATCTACGTTCACCTATCATGGCTATACCCTGCTATACTGAACAATGCCAGTTTCTCAATGGGTAGTTGTCGGAAGCATTGCACAAAGGTGATAGAGAATATTCAACTCCTGACTGATGTATAACACTTAGCAGTGAAATGTCAGCATTACGGCATTCATAGAAATCTTCTTGCTTAAAAGTATAGATAAAATAATATATTTCTGTCTAATTTGTATGTGGGTGATTCTTTGTATCACTTCTCATGTAAGGTTGTTTTGTTGCATGACCGGGAAATTGTACTGCCCTTTATGTGAGCTGTCTCATTGTCCCCTAGCAACATTTTTCTTTGTAAGATGCAGAACTTCTAACAGGACATGCAATTTTACTCAGATGAAGACACAAGCATTGCTTCACAGATTGGTTTTCACAGCTCGGCATAAAGCAGCTCATCCAGAATGGTTTTCACAGTTTGACAAAACAGATTTCGTCCACAGAATGGGTTTTGCGGTTTGACAAAACACATTTCATTTCCAGAATGGGTTTTGCCGTTTAAAATGCATTTTGTCCAATAGTTTTCACACTTGAACAAAATGAATTTCACAACTTCAGGTTTGCTTTTAGGCTTTTTTGTGAGAATAAATTTCCTTCACTGAATGCGTGATATAACACCTTTTGTCCAGGGAAGATCTTTCATGTTGACAAAATGCATTTCATTCTCTAGAATGGTTTTGGCTCCATTACTTGTTATTGTCAGCATCTGCAATGAAGCTAGAATGACACTGCTTCTAACATCCGGGTGAGAACTAGGAAAACAGTATATTTTGTCATATTGGGCATGTGAGTTTCATCTAAGAATGCAGGTCAGTGTTTTCCATTGTTGGAGTTTATTCTGGAGAACACAGGCATATTTACATTTGCCCATCTAGTGAACAGACAGAACAGGCAGTTTTACCAACTCTCAAACAAGATAAAACTCCGCAACCTGGGATTACAACATTTGTATGTTCAGCTCTGCAATGTCATGAAGTCTGACTGACTTCATTTCTTGACATTCTGATTACTTAATGCTGCAGCAGTCTGAATGAAGTTTGTGTCATAGGAATTATTTTAACACTCAGTCCTGTTTTTTTTTTTTAATTAATGTTTTCATCTGTATTTTTCATTCCGTTTTCTTGGCTTAGCCTTTCATGTGCACACACACTGTAATATTTGCATTTGCTGCGTTTCTAAAACTCCATCAATCTACCATCTTCTTAAAACCTCTTAATCTCTTAGAGAGAGGTCAGCTCTGTGGATAGCCGGCAGTCCAAGCTGACATGGACCAGCCCTGATTTCTAAGGTCTGTGGTCACTGCTCACATCACCAAAACATGGGAGTGGAGCAGCAAGTCCATGAGGAAGTCTGTTTCTAGATGTACAGCAAACTTAGGTAATCCTGGTGACTAAAGGTTGAAAAAGTACAAAGACACAAGGTAAGCAGCAAACAACAAACTCCACCACCATGGCTGGAACATATAAACTTTTAATATAAATGATAAAAGCCAATAAAAGAAGGTAAGTGCTTTCATGGCTGATAACCACTTCTCCAGACCATAACATCGATGAAAGGGCTTCAGTACTTAAAATACGAACTAACCAATCAAAAAAAAAAAAAAACAAATCACGTCTTCCTACGACAAATCAGGTAAACTGAACTAATTCATAAAACGCCAATCAAAAACCTTCATTCAAAAAGAGGAAGCCAATAGAATCAATGCCTCAAGCAAGTCATGTGTTTGCAAGACTGATTTGATAGAGTGTCAATCAAACCAGGAGGTGAGTCAGCTTTCAGTGAAATAATACATATGAGCTCAATACATTCCATGACATTTTTGATATCACCCCCTCTATTGGTTCATTCAGTAATCTCTAAAACAGTAAATTTAAAACAATGTGCATGGCAAAAATGAATAGCATGTTTAGCTCAGGCATTCATAGATTTCTTATTCTAAATGTCACCAATATGTTCAAGTACTCTCTCTCTTTCAGTATGCGATTGTTTTTCTGACATATAAACTATCGTATCCTTGACACTTAGCATAATAAACCCTGTTTAAACATTTACAATTGGCATAAAAATCAAAATAATATGGTAATTCAATGAAGGGTGTTTAATGGAGCTTGTGATCCAAATATATTTACATGCTTGACAGGACTGACATGGAAAAGTGCTTGTATGATCAGAGGGAACAGATCTAGAACACTTGAATAATTTATAACATAATTCACATTTTAATGATTTGTTGTTATGAAAAGGAAACCTATTTACAGGTCATACTGCCTTTTTAATCATTTCATCAATCATAAGCACTGGTCAGTTCTTTCTGATAATCTCACATACCACTCCTACATTACTGGAATATGTAAGCACAATGCGAGGGGTATTAGTTTCTCTAACAGATGAATGGTATACAGCTTCATCATGTTCTTTAAAGTACGGCTGTGCATTGGTATCCTTCATCAGACGTACCTCAGTAGCTGCTTTATGTACTTCTGTGTATGAATAGCCTCTTGATATAAGACAGACATCTGATCTAAAGCTTCATTATCACTGCTATCCTTACTGGGGAGCCTCAATGTTCTGAGAAGCCATCCCTTTAAAGTATTTCGAGTTACATGTTTAGGATGCATACTTGTCTTGTGTAAGATGTTATTTTTCTTACATGGCTTTTTATGAATCTTAGTCGCTGCCCTGCCAAATGCATCCTATGCAACAGTGACATCTAAGAAATCAATCGAATCTTTAGAATAATGCTGAGTAGATCTTAAAAAAGTTGTAGTAGTATGTAAATATTCAGTGAAGGATAAAAGGCTATAAGATGTGCCTCACCATACTAAAAATATGTCATCCACGATATGTCTGTAGTAGCTAATATTCTCAGTAAAAGGACTATTCAAATAAATATTCTCATATTCCCATGGTGGTAAAACTATTTATCATAGAAGTTGGCACAAACCATGCCCATTGCTATCCCAACACACTGTGGATAAAATGCATCTTCAAATAAGAACACATTATTCTCCAGAATAAGTTCAAGAAGCACACATGTCAGCATCACTTTGTTTGGGCAGAGGTCACTACTTCTGGACAAGAATGCTCTAACTCATTCAATACCAAAATCATTTGGCATAACAGTAAAAAGTGAGTTAATGTCAAGGGTAACTAGAAGCAAATGTTCAATGACCAATGAGTCTTTATAACACGCATATAAATCTTGTAAAAAACTTTTTTTATCCTTCAGGACACTAGGTACACCATCTAGAATAGGGTGCAATGTTCTTTCCAGATAAATAGATAACAATTCAGTCACCCATCGTCTACTGGAGACAACTGGCTACATGGGGGGGGGGTGTCATTCAAGTTCTTATGTACCGTAGGTAAACCGTAAAAACTAGGTACAACTGGATGCTCAATAGAAAAATACTTGTACATATGTAAAGAGATTAGCCTAGTCATATATAAGTAATAGACATAAAACTCAACTTTATTAATCAAACCTTCCACTTGGTGTCTCTGGAGAGGCATATATGCAGTGACATCCTCTAGCATCTGACATATTTTAGTTAAATAATGCTGTTTGTCCATAGGGACAATACTCCCACCTTTATCTGCTGGACACATTGGTATACATGGATTCTCATGTAGTGTTCTTAATGCTTCATATTCACTTGGAGTCATATTCAAAAAACAAAGTTTTGTTCTCATGTGCGAAGCTTCGATAGAAGTCATTCTCACAAAGATTGGTAAAAAGATCAATAAGAGAATTTGTATTTGGTATAAAGGAGCTCGCTTTCTTAAAGGGATTCATTGTAAGTGATTCTTGCTGAGGAAACATTAAACTTAAGTTACCAGTCCTTGCAAACAATTTCAAATCAATAATTGTATCAGTAGTATTCATCTTAATAGTTGGTATAAAGGACAAACCTTTGTTCAGTCAACTCGTTTGGTCACAGGTCAAGTCAAAAGGGGAAATATTGATAATCAAGTTACTTGATTCTTGTTCCTTGTGTTCACCCAGGGAGCTCTGTTGCCCTGTTTCATGGAGTGAATGTGCCCCCTTCGGAGTCGACTTCGGAGCCACCCCCTCCCGTAATCTGTCTCTAGTTGTATTAGTAGTGGTTCCATCAGGGAGAAATGGGGAGAGGTAGAAGGAACATTGAGCACAGTTGCATCGGGTGGTTGAACAGGAAGAGAATCATTGCTACTGACTATTTCACCGGTATCATGCACCTGTGTGGTATTATCAGAAATGGTAGCCACACCTATTAGCTTTTATTATTTATGTTAAAAGTGTGGACATTCCAGCCATGGTGGTCGAGTTTGTTGTTTGCTGCTTACCTTATTTCCAGATATAATTTACTGGCAAAAGGGTTCAGTTAGAGACTGAGATCCTGCTGGTGAACCAGTGATATACAATGGGGATTGAATTATTGGTAGTCCACTCTTCCTGTCTTGGATGGATCAGGGCTTTCTCATAGCTTGGCAGTTCCAAAGTGGAGGCTGGAAGCACTGTAGCAGAACGTAGTTGGTTAGTTAAAGCAGACTCCAACATTGCTGTTGCTGTATGTCTTGATTTGGGTGGAGAAGTTATGTGAAAGGTGTTAATTAAAAAAAAACATACTTCACCCAGTGCTGAAGTGGTCATTATACCTACTGCCCAGCTTCTTAACTCCATTGAGGAAATGGGGTTCCTATTACCTTATCGAAGTTTTACAACTTTGAACGTCATACGGTCAAACCCATATGTTCGAAGTTGTAAAACTTTGAATACCTAAAAAATAAAAATAAAAAAAGAAAATTGTTTCCTAACAGTTGTAAGCAGGAGGTAAGCCCCCCTGCACCCCCAATGTGGAGGGCTTGCCTCCCATACCCCCCGCTCTTTAAATATACCAACTCCAAGATCACTCTACAGTGTAGTAAAGGGAAATCTTCCCTTTCTGCACTGTACTGCATTGTAGTGAGGTCTCGGAGTTGGCATATTTAAAGAGCGGGAGGTGTGAGGGGTGCAGGGGGGCTTGCCCCCTGCTTACAACAGTCCAGTAAGTTTTTTTTTTTTTTTTTTTTACGTTTTTGAAGTTTTACAACTTCAAACATATGGGTTAGACCATATGACGTTTGAAGTTGTAAACAACGTAATAAGAACCCAGGAAATGGGACATTATGGGACACCTGAAGCATACCTTTCAGTTATCCAGATTTTTGCAGAATGCCCAGATTTTCACCTCATATTTTTGGTCTATTTCACAGAAATTTTATATTCTTTGGGCAAATCAATGAGGATTGAGGTTACTAAATCATGACATACTTTTGAGTTTCAGACTATATTCTTCAGAACATGCATGCTAACTCAAAACCTATTATTCTAGCAAATGTTTCAGTGTATAAGGGCAATAATTAAAATCTGTCCCTATTTTGGGCCTTTGCCTCTAATCATTTTTGGCTTTGTCCAGATTTCTTGGGCTAAGAATTTGACATGTATGACCTGAAAACATGGACAGGGTGCAAAAGTGGGGTTCTAAGAAGTCATACTTGAGCAAGTGAATTTTTCTACTCCTAGTATCTAGCTTGGGGCTTGTATTCCCAGCTTTGTTTACCACTCTCTGGTGCACCCATTACTTATTGTTTGTGTAGTAATTATTGCAGAAAGGTACTTGTTGAAGTCCTTTGTTTAGATGTTCTGTTTCATTTTTGTTCATAGCCACTACTATGTACCCTGATGTGATCTCTAATTCTTTCAGTTTCTTTTAGCCATCCGTTAAAAAACAATATGCTGACAGTGCAACTGGAACTGACATGGTTTCACATCTAACCAAAACCCACATTTTAGGCACTAGGAAAGGCCTTTTTTCTTATTTTGAATTCTTAGCTGATGTCTAGAAATTCTCTTAGCATGCAGTTTTACACTGCCATTTTTCCCTTGCTGTTTTCACTCTGCAAAGCAACTCCAGAGCAATATTACAATCAGCATTTAGCTAAGTTATTAAAAGAGAAGGTTATTGTTTCAAATGGTGAATGTTTTCACATCTGTGGTGTGCCTCACATGGGCCTAGCCAGACAAATGCCATGTATGCCCCTCTATACTCTTACCAAAAGTAATTTATTTTGCACAGTGAAATATTCTAGAATTTAGTTTAAAAATGGCATCTGTATTGCTGTTTATGATTATACCTTTGGATGCTTGGCTATTTTTTCAGAGAGCTTGATTTTCTAATTTTTCATTTTTTAGATGTGCAAGTTATAGTGTTCCTGAAGCATGCATTTTCTGGGGTTGGGGGAGGGGGGTGGCTACACTTGTGTGGAAAATAGTTATTTTCCAGAAGTTGTGCAATTACAAAAATCCTGGTTATGCTCTGTTGTCCCAGAAGGGTAAGCCCCTTTCATACAATAAGGTGAATATCTCATTGACAAACTGTTCTTATGCATGTTGTACTACATGTCTGTGTGATGTGTGTGTCTGGCAAGGTGAGTGTAAAGCTTTCAGTACAGCATAATTAGTAAGCAGCGGCAGGCAGTGTCATGGCATGTGTGTATGTGTGTGAATGGAGTCACACGACACACATGTTATTCAGATACTATTAAAGTCATGAGGATGTTTAGACTTTTGTTTTCCCACATCAGTCCTGCTAGCCATATTGACATTAGCTCTGTAATCTCTTCTATTCTGCCTTGCTGACTCACTGTGAGACTCAGTGTATTTTAGTGGCACCAGATGACTATCAGAGGGTATAGCACAAAGGGTTAAGACACTGCAATGACAGTGAGGAATGTAACTTATGCACTTGGGTTTGGTTCTATGGATCACCAGATGTATACTCTTGTCATTTTGAGTAAATCACTTATTCAGATTAGCGTTCCTAGGTTACCCAGGAAAAGAAAGAATAATTTCTAGTGGGGCTTACTAAATAAATAGAAATAATTAGGTTGAGATCCCTGCTGACTAGTCATTAAGTGCTGAGGTTTGCCAGCAATATCACTGCTATTAGAAGCAACAACAATAATATTTACACTGATTATTCAAGCCAGTTGTATGATAACACTTCGGTCACCTAAAATGTGGTGAATAGCCCTTAGTGTAGAGCCTACTTTGATGGTGCATTGAATTTAGGTGGTATTCTTTCCTTTGTTTCACAACTTGAGAAACACATGCATGTTGAAATAAAGCCCACAAAATATAGACTGAGCTACAAATAGAACTAATACACATTCATAAAAAAGTTAATTTAAAACATTCAGGTGACTGCTAATCTGACTGTTGCCTAATCCAAATCACCGCAGTTGATACTAGTGGCATATACGTTTTTCGGTTCTAATGTTATATTGGCTGAGAGTATCTTCATGTGTCCAGTAGAAATGCCTGCAGCATCAAGAGTAATCAGGGTTATGGTAATGTCCCTGCAAAGGAAAATGTAGGCTTTAGGGTTTTGGACACAAAGGTAATTACCCCCAAGACCATTACACATATTAAGCCCCTCATTGCACTGAAGGCTAGGGTCATGGAAGCTTATGTCTGCATCATCACTGTGATCTCCATTTTAAGAGCGCAGAGTAATTGTGACCTTGACATGTCAGCTGGGTCTGACTGACAGCAGCATTTCACCATTAAAGTTGGAATGGGCGATGACATCAAAAACGGTATTTTTAGCCCTTCTTGTTGTGTGTGTGTGTGTGTGTGCACGCGAGTGAGTGTGTGTGTGAGTGTGTGTGTGTGTGTGTGTGTGTGTGTGTGCATTTGTGTGTGCGTGTCTGTGTGTGTCTCTGTGTGTCAGTGTGTGTGTCTGAGTGTGTGTGTGTGTGTGTGTGTGTGTGTGTGTGTGTGTGTGTGTGTGTGTGTGTGTGTGTGTGTGTGTCTATTCAATAATTTTAGTCAAGTTACAGTTAATGAAAAGCAGTGGGCTGACACTAAAGTGTGTGAAATAAGTTCATAGGTAATCTACTACACTAACGACCACAAGGGTCTTTTTAAGCCTAGCTATGCATCCCAAATTTCTCATTGTTCTGGTACCCTTGATAAGTGTAAGCAGAGGCTTGGGAGATAAAACATTTACAAGCAGGGGCCTGGGAGATGAACCATTAACAGCTGTCTTTGTCCATTAAAGACACAGGTGCCAAACCAGGAATGAAGTTCCTGTTCCACATCCAATTGTCCAAGTTACACTTGAATTGGTTTATGGAGGAGTTCTATTTCACATATATGGAGAGTCTGTTCCAGAGAAGGGGTAATCTCTGGGATACATACCTGTATCTCCAGCAGGTCCTATTTATATCACAGACAATGTTTAAATCTTTAGACCAGCTAATTATGGTGCTGTTTGTTTTGTGGATATGCAGGAGGTGCATCGGGGTAGGGTCTGACAATGCCCTGTATGCCAGGCAGCGATCTCCACTCAAAAAGTCTGTAGGAGACAGAATACATGAAAAGGGCCTTGAGGCAGTCTGCAGAGGACATCTGTTTACTCCCTGTATTCTTTTAGTGAGGAACCTCTGTGGATATTTCAATTGTTGAATATGTCTGGTTAGGTACACACCAAAAGGGGCATTGTACTCAGTGATAGGTCTAATGACTGCTGAATACAGTGGAATAATAACTTCCTTGGGCCTAGATGCCATACCCTTGTTTATAAGTTGCACAACATAGAATGATTTCTTCACTGCTGTAGACACATGATGGACAAAGGCTAGATTTACTGTTTGTTTTCCCAAGTCCATGACCACCAGGTCAACTCTTAGGAATGTGTTGTCAATATGATAGTCATCGGGGATGGCGGACTTCCTGAAGGATACTGTTATGCATTTCTTGGCATTTGGTTTTAGCACATGGCTCTGACACCAATTGTTTGCCTTTGTCACCTTTTCCTGGACAACATTAGTATCAGTGGAGGATTCAGTGACAGCTCCTAATTTGCAATAATCTGCAAATTTAGTCAGCTAGAGACCACTGGCATTGACCTTGACTTCAGAGAAGTAAATGCCAAAAAGGAGCAGTCCCAGGACTAATCCCTGTGGGACCTTGTCTTAATGGAGTATTAAAAGGAATAAAATGGAAATCTGGTTACATAAAAGGTAATTCTCTAGTATTTTGGCTAATGTCACAGGTCTGAACCTTGTGCAGGGTCTTGTTTTATTGATATATAAAATAAGGAGATGTTCTTCGTCTCCCATTGCTGCAGTCCTTACATATGGGTAGTCCGCTGTCCACAATCGGCCCGAATACCAAAGGGCTAGAACCGGCGTCGGTCATCGGCGCCCGAGACTGACATCAGTACGTGTCAGTACAAATGCGCATGACCGACGCCATATCCTCAGTCTTTCTTGCCGCGTGGTCCTAAGCAGAAGCAGCAATTGCAAGTGCCGTTCGGTGTTCTGGAATTGTCGGTTTTCGAGTTTCAGACCGGAGACCAAGTTGGGCTAAGTACCCCGTTGGGGACACTTTTGTCTTTTTCTTGCCTCAGTATTGACGGATGTCAGAAAAAGTTAATAACTGTATTTCTTGTGGGAAACAGATTCCTCATAGGGATTACCATTCACTCTGTATTCCTTGTTTAGGGCCTGAGCACGACGTTGTTGGGTGTCGCTTTTGTGCTTCTTTTAACAAGCGTACTATTAAACGTCGGTTGGACTGTGCTAGGCTCGTGTTTGGTAAACGTTGTAATACAACATGCCGTTGGATTCTCCGACGCCCGGTTCTTCTAAGAAGCGCAAAGAGAGGTCTTTGCGGTCCAAACAGGATGAGTCGTCCGCTCCGGACGCCGATTCTGTAGAACCACCGACTACTTCAGCGGTTCCTTCTGACAGTTTACCTGAGTCTCAAGGGGAGCCTTTGTTACTACAGGAAGTGGCTTGTCCTGTGTTAGGCCAGGCTGAGGGTGCTTCTCAGGTGTCGGTGGTTCCCTCCCCTCATAGGGTAGTTAGGCCTCCTCCTTCTCAAAGCAAAAGCCATGCTAAGTCTAAGTCTGCCTCTGCTGGTGCTAGTCCCCAGGGTCCAGCTCCTAAGAAGCACATGTTAAAGATGGCTGAAGATTTGATTACTTTAATTAGGGGTTCTATGCCCCCCCCAGAAAAGAGGCCCAGGGTAGAGACAGAGTTGGAGGGTTTGGTTCAGTCTTCCAATGCGTCAGATTCCTCTGTGGAAGAACTTCAGGATTTCCCTCCCTATTCTGATTCAGAGGCTGAGGACACCACTCCCTCTGCGTCCCCTCCAGAAGATTTTTCTTTCTCTGAGACTTTGCATTCCATGAGGGAACATTTCAAATGGGAAGGCCAGGATTTTTCTGATTCTCGTAAAAGGCTAAGAGAATTCTTGTTTTTGCCTCAGCATAGGCCCTTGGCTATTCCCCCTGTACTGGATGTGGTTCAGGATGTATTTTCTGAGGCTGCCCTTAACCCAGATTCTCTGCCCCCTGCCCCGGTTAAACCTGATAGATACTACAGGGTTCCGGAAGCTCACAAGTACTTATATAAGAGTCCTAGGGCCGATCCAGAAACTGTTTCTCAAGGCCCCAAAGGTGTTAGGGCTTCTGTGGTCAAAAATCCAGTTCCTCTGGACAAGGATGCTAGGGCCCTGGATAGGTGGGGTACAAACTGTATACCTCTTCTACTTTGGCTATGAGAGCTTTAAATTGTCAGTTTCATATGCTCAGGTATCAAAATTATTTACTGGGACAATTGCAATGTAAAGTAGATGCTTTAGCTGAAGGTATTGAATGTAAGGAGCTTCAGGATTTAGTGCATGCTTCAGACCAGGTTGGTAAGCATTCTTTGCAGTGTGGTTTTGATGCTTTACAAGCTTCTTCCAGGGTGGCTGCTACTAGTTCAGTTGTTCGCAGGCATGCCTGGCTTAAAGATCAGTCCTTGTCAGAGCATGTTAAGGCTCGAATTATGGATGCTCCTCTGCAATCTGATGTTCTTTTTGGCCCTCCAGTAGAATCAGTTTTGAAAAAAATGGAGGAAAAAGCTAAGTCTATGCAGACAGTTAAGGACTTTTTACAGGTTCAGCCCCCTAAGTTCAGTAGGAATTGGCCTGCTAAGGGATGGTCTTTCCCCTCCTCGGATTTTCATTCTAGGGGCAGGTCGAGGCGAGGTAGAGGTAGGGCTTCCTCTCAGGGCCCTGTTACTTCTAGGACTTTGAGTTCTTCTACCCCTTCTACTGGGGAGGGCAGGGGTCAGTCCTTTCGGAAACAGACTCAATGACCTGTGTCTTCAGCTGCCGGACTCTGCTTTGCTGGCAGCTCCTCTAGGAGGAAAACTGAGACTTTTCAAAAGGAATTGGCATTTGGTTACCCAAGACAAATGGGTATTGGACATAATAAATCGAGGCTACAAATTTTATTTTCACACATTCCCTCCTTTCAAAGGTATGCCGGATGTGCCTCATCAGCAAAGACTGGAAGCACAGGCACATATTTCTTCTCTGCTTCAGTTGGGAGCAATACAGGAAGTTCCTTCTGCGGAAAGAGGCACAGGGTTTTATTCCCGTCTTTTCTTAGTGCCAAAGAAAGGAAATACTTGGAGACCAATTCTGCACTGTGCTGCATTGTAGTGAGGTCTCGGAGTTGGCATATTTAAAGAGCGGGAGGTGTGAGGGGTGCAGGGGGGCTTGCCCCCTGCTTACAACAGTCCAGTAAGTTTTTTTTTTTTTTTTTAACGTTTTTGAAGTTTTACAACTTCAAACATATGGGTTAGACCATATGACGTTTGAAGTTGTAAACAACGTAATAAGAACCCAGGAAATGGGACATTATGGGACACCTGAAGCATACCTTTCAGTTATCCAGATTTTTGCAGAATGCCCAGATTTTCACCTCATATTTTTGGTCTATTTCACAGAAATTTTATATTCTTTGGGCAAATCAATGAGGATTGAGGTTACTAAATCATGACATACTTTTGAGTTTCAGACTATATTCTTCAGAACATGCATGCTAACTCAAAACCTATTATTCTAGCAAATGTTTCAGTGTATAAGAGCAATAATTAAAATCTGTCCCTATTTTGGGCCTTTGCCTCTAATCATTTTTGGCTTTGTCCAGATTTCTTGGGCTAAGAATTTGACATGTATGACCTGAAAACACGGACAGGGTGCAAAAGTGGGATTCTAAGAAATCATACTTGAGCAAGTGAATTTTTCTACTCCTAGTGTCTAGCTTGGGGCTTGTATTCCCAGCTTTGTTTACCACTCTCTGGTGCACCCATTACTTATTGTTTGTGTAGTAATTATTGCAGAAAGGTACTTGTTGAAGTCCTTTGTTTAGATGTTCTGTTTCATTTTTGTTCATAGCCACTACTATGTACCCTGATGTGATCTCTAATTCTTTCAGTTTCTTTTAGCCATCCTTTAAAAAAACAATATGCTGACAGTGCAACTGGAACTGACATGGTTTCACATCTAACCAAAACCCACATTTTAGGCACTAGGAAAGGCCTTTTTTCTTATTTTGAATTCTTAGCTGATGTCTAGAAATTCTCTTAGCATGCAGTTTTACACTGCCATTTTTCCCTTGCTGTTTTCACTCTGCAAAGCAACTCCAGAGCAATATTACAATCAGCATTTAGCTAAGTTATTAAAAGAGAAGGTTATTGTTTCAAATGGTGAATGTTTTCACATCTGTGGTGTGCCTCACATGGACCTAGCCAGACAAATGCCATGTATGCCCCTCTATACTCTTACCAAAAGTAATTTATTTTGCACAGTGAAATATTCTAGAATTTAGTTTAAAAATGGCATCTGTATTGTCATTTATGATTATATCTTTGGATGCTTGGCTATTTTTTCAGAGAGCTTGATTTTCTAATTTTTCATTTTTTAGATGTGCAGGTTATAGTGTTCCTGAAGCATGCATTTTCTGGGGTTGGGGGGGGGGGGGGGGTGGCTACACTTGTGTGGAAAATGGTTATTTTCCAGAAGTTGTGCAATTACAAAAATCCTGGTTATGCTCTGTTGTCCCAGAAGGGTAAGCCCCTTTCATACAATAAGGTGAATATCTCATTGACAAACTGTTCTTATGCATGTTGTACTACATGTCTGTGTGATGTGTGTGTTTGGCAAGGTGAGTGTAAAGCTTTCAGTACAGCATAATTAGTAAGCAGCAGCAGGCAGTGTCATGGCATGTGTGTCTGTGTGTGAATGGAGTCACACGGCACACATGTTATTCAGATACCATTAAAGTCATGAGGATGTTTAGACTTTTGTTTTCCCACATCAGTCCTGCTAGCCATATTGACATTAGCTCTGTAATCTCTTCTATTCTGCCTTGCTGACTCACTGTGAGACTCAGTGTATTTTAGTGGCACCAGATGACTATCAGAGGGTATAGCACAAAGGGTTAAGACACTGCAATGACAGTGAGGAATGTAACTTATGCACTTGGGTTTGGTTCTATGGATCACCAGATGTATACTCTTGTCATTTTGAGTAAATCACTTATTCAGATTAGCGCTCCTAGGTTACCCAGGAAAAGAAAGAATAATTTCTAGTGGGGCTTACTAAATAAATAGAAATAATTAGGTTGAGATCCCTGCTGACTAGTCATTAAGTGCTGAGGTTTGCCAGCAATATCACTGCTATTAGAAGCAACAACAATAATATTTACACTGATTATTCAAGCCAGTTGTATGATAACACTTCGGTCACCTAAAATGTGGTGAATAGCCCTTAGTGTAGAGCCTACTTTGATGGTGCATTGAATTTAGGTGGTATTCTTTCCTTTGTTTCACAACTTGAGAAACACATGCATGTTGAAATAAAGCCCACAAAATATAGACTGAGCTACAAATAGAACTAATACACATTCATAAAAAAGTTAATTTAAAACATTCAGGTGACTGCTAATCTGACTGTTGCCTAATCCAAATCACCGCAGTTGATACTAGTGGCATATACGTTTTTCGGTTCTAATGTTATGTTGGCTGAGAGTATCTTCATGTGTCCAGTAGAAATGCCTGCAGCATCAAGAGTAATCAGGGTTATGGTAATGTCCCTGCAAAGGAAAATGTAGGCTTTAGGGTTTTGGACACAAAGGTAATTACCCCCAAGACCATTACACATATTAAGCCCCTCATTGCACTGAAGGCTAGGGTCATGGAAGCTTATGTCTGCATCATCACTGTGATCTCCATTTTAAGAGCGCAGAGTAATTGTGACCTTGACATGTCAGCTTGGTCTGACTGACAGCAGCATTTCACCATTAAAGTTGGAATGGGCGATGACATCAAAGCGGTATTTTAGACCTTCTTGTTGTGTGTGTGTGTGTGTGTGCACGCGAGTGAGTGTGTGTGTGAGTGTGTGTGTGTGTGTGTGTGTGTGTGCATTTGTGTGTGCGTGTCTGTGTGTGTGTCTCTGTGTGTCAGTGTGTGTGTCTGAGTGTGTGTGTGTGTGTGTGTGTGTGTGTGTGTGTGTGTGTGTGTGTGTGTGTGTGTGTGTGTGTGTGTGTCTATTCAATAATTTTAGTCAAGTTACAGTTAATGAAAAGCAGTGGGCTGACACTAAAGTGTGTGAAATAAGTTCATAGGTAATCTACTACACTAACGACCACAAGGGTCTTTTTAAGCCTAGCTATGCATCCCAAATTTCTCATTGTTCTGGTACCCTTGATAAGTGTAAGCAGAGGCTTGGGAGATAAAACATTTACAAGCAGGGGCCTGGGAGATGAACCATTAACAGCTGTCTTTGTCCATTAAAGACACAGGTGCCAAACCAGGAATGAAGTTCCTGTTCCACATCCAATTGTCCAAGTTACACTTGAATTGGTTTATGGAGGAGTTCTATTTCACATATATGGAGAGTCTGTTCCAGAGAAGGGGTAATCTCTGGGATACATACCTGTATCTCCAGCAGGTCCTATTTATATCACAGACAATGTTTAAATCTTTAGACCAGGTAATTATGGTGCTGTTTGTTTTGTGGATATGCAGGAGGTGCATCGGGGTAGGGTCTGACAATGCCCTGTATGCCAGGCAGCGATCTCCACTCAAAAAGTCTGTAGGAGACAGAATACATGGACAGGGCATTGAGGCAGTCTGCAGAGGACATCTATTTACTCCCTGTATTCTTTTAGTGAGGAACCTCTGTGGATATTTCAATTGTTGAATATGTCTGGTTAGGTACACACCAAAAGGGGCATCGTACTCAGTGATAGGTCTAATGACTGCTGAATACAGTGGAATAATAACTTTCTTGGGCCTAGATGCCATACCTTTGTTTATAAGTTGCACAACATAGAATGATTTCCTCACTGCTGTAGACACATGATGGACAAAGGCTAGATTTACTGTTTGTTTTCCCAAGTCCATGACCACCAGGTCAACTCTTAGGAATGTGTTGTCAATATGATAGTCATCAGGGATGGAGGACTTCCTGAAGGATACTGCTATGCATTTCTTGGCATTTGGTTTTAGCACATGGCTCTGACACCAGTTGTTTGCCTTTGTCACCTTTTCCTGGACAACATTAGTATCAGTGGAGGATTCAGTGACAGCTCCTAATTTGCAATAATCTGCAAATTTAGTCAGCTAGAGACCACTGGCATTGACCTTGACTTCAGAGAAGTAAATGCCAAAAAGGAGCAGTCCCAGGACTAATCCCTGTGGGACCTTGTCTTAATGGAGTATTAAAAGGAATAAAATTAAAATCTGGTTACATAAAAGGTAATTCTCTAGCATTTTGGCTAATGTCACAGGTCTGAACCTTGTGCAGGGTCTTGTTTTACTGATATATAAAATAAGGAGTTTCTTGGGGGAAAGTGTCTACAAAGAAGGGCCATATTGGGTCTGAACCTGTTTCCAACTTGAGATCAAGACATGATAATATCAAATTACATGATAATTTCATGTAATTGTCAGATTTCAAGTTTCATTTATATATTATTTATTTATTTTGCATTTGTTGACCGAGTTTGTCTGACTGAGCTGATAGCCCTTAGACAGAGATCACAGATTTACAATAAAAGTAATACAAATTTAAAATAATAACAAGCACATTTTAAATTACAACAATCAAGTCATAAAAATTAATTACAGAGTCAAGTTGCCATTTAATATAAGTTAGGTGTAGAAACAAATGAATAAACAAAAGAAATGAAGGCAGAAGAGGGCAGACAGTAGGCTATCTTAAGAAAGGCAGCTAGATTAAGGTGATTGAGTGCAGTGACATGACCAATGACTTTTCAGGTATTCTTTGGTGACTGATTTAAATTCTTTGAGTTTTTTGAGAGACCTAATTTCCAATGGCAGTTTTTTCCAGGATAAGGTAGGATAATAGCTGTAGAGGTTGTGACTAATTTTGTTTCTGGGTTTATAGATTTGCAGTAAATCTTCATCTGAACTTCAGAGGGTCCTAGAAGAAGTGTAGTAAGAGATTAGAGGGGATAGGTTGGGACAGTATGATAGTTGGTACAATCAAGAGTGAATAATCTGAAGGTGAGAGAGGAGAAGCTGGTGGGGTAATTCTAGCCAGTTTAAGTGTTTTACAGAGAGATTCTCAGCTAGAGCGTCTTCTGCGTGGAGACATGCGTGAATGGGCGTACTTTTGTTGAAGGTTGTGCATCAAGGCTGGCAACTCGGCATGTAAAAATCTATCTGCCAATCATTAGCGGAACAGAGTTCCGCTGTGGCAACCCCTAACTGGGAAAAGCCGAAAGACACAACAACAACAGAGAGACAGTGATGGGACCTATAGTTTTGGTTTGCTGCGAATCTGGCCACTTTGTTATATTTAGTTTCTAACTTAATTAGGAGAGAAGTTTGGGGGTTTGTGAGGATTTGAGAGCTATACAATAAGCTTGGTAGCAGGTAATGATGGGAGAGAGAGATATTTTAGCTTTGTTGGTTTATTTCTCTATAAGAGACCAAGTTTTTGATGAGTTTTCTTAATACAGTTACTACCATGCAAATCAAATTTCAGCTTGTCATCTGTATTGATACCTAAGAGTTTTATGTTAGGTTCAACTTCGACAGGTGTGTTATTTAGAGAACGGATAGAAAAATTATATTTAAGCAGGTTTATGTTTTTGGGAAGAAAAAATATGAGTTAGTTTTTTTTAGGATTTAGAATTAGCTGGTTATTAGAGAGCCAGGTTTCAACTGAGTTAAAGGATGTCTGAGTAAAAGAAATTAGGTCAGAGAGTATGTCTGCAATGGTGACAGTATAGAGTAGGTTAGTAAAGATATTGAAAAGTAGTGGGCGAAGAATAGATCCTTGGGAAACATCCATTTTGACAGGTAGAGGGTGGAGAGAGCAGAGAGCCACTTTATTGATTGTAGTCAATCAGTAAGATAACTAGAAAACTAGGCAGTGGTAGGGGAAAATAAATTGAGGTTACACAGTTTATTCAGAAGAAGGGAACAAGAGACTGTATCAAATGCTTTGGAAAGATCTAGGAATAATGTTATCTTTGGCAAAAGAAATAGTGTTGAAGGATGGAAGGGCAGTAGTGGTACTGTATTTAGGACAAAATCCATGTTGAGTAGGGTGAACAGACTGTCTTGGAGTAAGTGTTGCATGACTTGCTTGTGTGCGTATTTTTCTAATACTTTTGAGAGGAGTGAGGGGATAGCTATAGGTCTGAAATTAGAATTTCTATAGAGCAACCTCCTTTGTGTATGGGTAGAGTATATAATTCTTTCCAAATAGAGGGAATCTTTGACTCGGAGATGAAATGGTTTATCAGAATGGATAGAGGAATAGCTAGAGAGTCTGCTGCTCCCTGATGGAAGTAGGAAGATATGTTATCAACAGATGTAGAACAGGGTTTATTTTGCGGAGCAGAGATCTAATATAGCTGGTAGGTTTAAGAGAAAAAGTGTTAGTAGAATTTAGACTAGGAGAGAGGTTTGTAGGATTTATTGTGTTAATATTGGAGCAGTCTGAACTTAACATCTTCTGAATGGATTATATGAAATAGAAATTGAAGATGGGTAAAGTTTCTTGTGGTGTATTTGTTGGATATAGGTTAGGAGATGAAGGGTTGCCAGGGTGAAGTATATGATTTATGGAATGCCAACATTTTTTAAAGATTTGATCTTTGGGCAGAAGGTGTGTTATAACAGAAATCTTTTTTGTCTTTGTTGATATGGCTTTTTGTCATGTTTCTAAGTTCTTTATATTTTTGTAAGTGGATGGGGAGCTTGGTTTGTACCCTTTTTTTCCACATCCTATCTCTCATTTTCATTAGGGTGCAGGTAGTATTAGTTAACCAGGGGGATATATTTGATTTGACATGTACTGTGCACAAAGGTGCCAGTGAGTTAAGAATATTTAGGAAGGTTGAGTTAAATGAGTGTACTGCTTCGTCTAGAGGGAGTTAGGTCAGAAAAGACCAGTTAATTTTGGAAAGGAGGGAATTAAATGTTATAGGGTAGAAGTTGGAAAGTTTGCAACACTGAACGTATCTAAGTGGTCTGGAGAAGTGATGAGAGAATCTTAGTACTTTTACTGGGGAGTGATCACTAATGGAGTCAGCTAGATGTACTGGGTTATGATATTTGAGTGGGTCTGAAACTAATATTCAGTCAATAAGTGAGCCAGGGTTGTGAGATTTATTAGCATGGGTGGGTGTAGAGATAAGTTGTGTAAAACCATTGAAGTTGATATATAGGGTGGAGTTTGGAGAGCAGAGGGATAACCAATGTATATTTACTTCTCTAAGGAGGATGATTTCATTATATATGTGTTGAGAAAGGTAGGAGAGGTTTTCCAGTAAGGGAATGTTGTCTCCAGGCATATATAAATGGCTGCTATAGTGACTGTCTTATAATTGTTAAGTTTGAGGTTGGAAATCAGGATTTCAGCAGGTAGAAAGGATGGGAGGGGTGGCATAATGGTTAAGGTATTTACCTTATAAAGAAAGGGTGCAGGGTTCGATTCTCACACTGGGGAAATAGCTAGGCTTCAAATGGCTCACAAGGGCAGTTGGACTAGTACTAACCTATGAACCTATGCATGTGTGCAGCAGCACATGTGCTTGTCTGTAGAAGTACGAGTGGTCTCTGTGAGTGTGTGTGTGTGTGTGTGTGTGTGTGTGTGTGTGTGCGTGTGTGTGTGTGTGTCTGTTGGACACAGAGAATGTGATCACTGCTTTCCCTGCACAGACCATGGACACAGCCTCTATGTCTGCAGATACCCAGCTACACAAGCAGAACAGGATACTTGAGACACTAGCAGTTAAGAAAGTGTGCTACCCCCAGTAGACACATCAGGATCATCCAATCGCTCCCATGGGCTGAAATGGATACATGGGCGGAGTGATGATCACTGGTGACATGGTTACAGCCCTCCCCCTGAGGTTGGTGAGTTTGTGGTCATAACCTAGCATATGTACAGGGCCATCATAGTAGAACAGGCTAGTACCACCACAGCCATGACAGAGCTAGTAAGGGTGATGCAGGGTGTGTGGGATGACCTACTGGAGTACATGTCCAGTGCATGTGATACTTTTAATAGGCTCAGTCACATATTGGAGTATGCCATGTCCTCTCAAGCTCACCTGCCAACCATGAGGTGCTGTCCTCAAAGCCGTTCCACCGTTATCTGTACAGGTGGTGAACACTGTGGGCATGGGTGAATGCGAGTCTGTTTGAGTGGTCACAGTAGTGGTTTAGTTAGGGATTCATTAGCATAAGTGTGTGTGTGTGTGTGTGTGTGTGTGTGTGTGTGTGTAGATGTGTTTGAATATGTGCTTCTGTGCAGCAAAATGATTGAGAGGGCTGTGGTAATGCAATACATGGGCCTCCAGTGGTGATTATCACAGGAAAGTGGTGATTAGCACTAGCGGTAACACCATATGATTCAATAGCATGCAGATTAGCCACCAATGAGGTCTTTCCTCATTGCAGCTAATTATGTCTCTGAATCTCATTTCTTGTTCCAGCAAGCTTACCCTTTTGGTTGTAACAGTTTACACTAGCATAAAAAAGTTCTCTGATTCTCAGTCCCAATGTGTAAAACACTTTAGCATTGAGTACCTTGGGTGCTCTTTCTTCCAGTGTGGGTAGAATGAACTTTTTCTTTTATAACTGCATCATTAACCTTTTTTAAATGAACGCATATCAGTACACTGCCATTGGAATACACCACTCATTTGGTTCAGTAATACTTTCTGTTATACCAAAGATTAGCATTCTTTTGATTCTACCTTTACTTTAAACAACACAAGGCATGGAATTCTCCTTGGTGTAGACAAAGCACAATTCACCGATTCACAATTAATGAGACCAATCTTACCAAGCACATCCACTCTGACTTCATTTATTCTGGCAATTAGGTTCATCTTGCAAGCCACAGCTCTGGTAAGCAGATTATAAGTATAGACCATCCAGTACATAAGTCCAGTTGTGCCCCTTACACTCAGATATGGCTGGGAATTTACGAATGCATGTGAGTTTGCATGTAGAACTATTCATTTCTGTGTCATGCAACTCCAGATGCTTCAATAATTTTCTATATGTAGCAAACAATATCACATAACATTGTTATCTGTTTCCATCTTGAAAGTCACGCGAGTTCCATGAATAGGGAAGTTTTATTTGTCAGCCTGCTTCAGTACTAGACATTCTAGTTACTGAACTCAGGAAAAATACTTTCTGAATATTCAATTTTATTTTATTTTCAGAAGCAACTTCTTTAATTAATTTTGTCTTACAAATGACAACAAAATAGTGTAGCCTTTTACATTTCTTACACATCCTGCCTCATGCCATGCTCCATCCTGACTCCACTTGATAATAGCCATATCTCATGTATTTGCCAAGCACTCACTTCTCATGCATTTGTTTACATTGACCCATATTATGTCTCTTTTTATTCTTGCCATTCTCTCTCTGCAGTTTACTGTACCCACATTATTTGCTATATTTATTTTAGCATTTTGCTTCTACATTAATTCTTCCACTCTGGCAATTTGTGTGGTCACTTCTAAAGTTAGATATACTTCAAGCTATAACTTTTGACTTACTTCTGCAACAGCCAGACAATCACAACTTTATCTCAGATTTGTACATATTTCATTTCATTAAACCCACAATTTGCATCCAGTAAATACAAGAGCCTTACAAAGGCATCAACACATTCACCTTTGCCTTGTGCACACCTGTGGAAGCATGCCCTTTCATGTGTAATATTTCTTTCCAGCACAAAATGATCACTAGGCTTACTAATCACTGACTGCTGTGTAACAATATGGCCCTCAGAGTATGAAAATGATGCGTATATTGCTGCCTCTTCCTTGTCTATTGAATGCAATAAAGTATTTAACTAGATTTCTTCATAAACTCATAAAGATTTGGTTGATCCACCATATTGACTTATTATTCCAGGTTTTAATAGTGTTTTGTACCCGTTGGGAGTTTTTATTGATCGAGTAGTTAAAAGTGCTATAACACCAGTGAGACATATTTGAATAGATTCTTGGGATTTTTTTAAAAAGAGTGAATAATGAATTTTATAATGATGATATTTGTATTTCTACTGTGTACGTAGTGGACTTATATACGTCCATTCCCCATGATATAGGTCTTGAGATGTTCCAAGAGGTGTTGGTTTCAGAGAGTAATTTAACTAGTAGTATGATTAATTTTATTCTAGAATTGATGGAGTTGGTTTTGAAATATAATTTTTTTACTTTTGGGGGAGAGTTTTTTAGACAAGTTAGGGGTGTTGCGATGGGCAACATTTGTGCCCCAACATTTGCCAATCTTGTGATGTATAGATGGGAATCTATGTTTTTATTTAATTCACTTTTTAAGGACTATTGGCATTTATATTTAAGATTTTTAGATGACGTGTTTATTTTATGGAAAGGTGAAGGGTCACACGAGAAGTTGATGGACTTCTTGAATAAAATATGTGACTATTTTAAATTTACTGGTTGCACAAATAGTGAAAGTATTAATTTTTTGGATGTTATGGTATTTAAGGATATTAATTCAAAAAGTTTTCAGTCTTGTTTGTATAGAAAGCCCACATTTTCTAATGATTATTTAGAATTTACCAGTAGCCACCATATTTATGTTAATAGAAATATAGTAAAGGGACAGATGGTTAGGGTTCTAAGAATGTGTTCCAATATAGAACTCGTAAAAAGAGAAACTCAACTACTCTTAGAAATGTTTTTAGCTAGAGGCTATCCATATCCTTTTGTCTCCCAGATTCGAGAAGAGGTTATGGAACAGTGGGGTGTTAGATACAAACCCCTATTAGGTATGGATGAGGAAACATAATTTAATAAGTTACAAAAGGTTAATAATTTCTCACAAGCTATGGTGTTAACTTACGATGAAACTTCAGGTGAAGTTCAGAGAATTATTAAAAATAACTGGGCTATGTTTAAGGGGAAAAAAGATTTATTAACAACTATAGGTGAAAAACCTTTATTTACGTACAAGATGAATAATAATTTAAAATATTTATTAGAAAATAATTATTCTAGTAATAATAATATGTTGATAGGTACATCCAAATGTGGGGCTTGCGATTATTGCAAGTTTATTATTGATGTCCCTAAAATTACTGTAGGCCCTTATAATAGTGAGGTTATTTTTATGGGTGGGTCTTCTAACACCATGGGGGTGGTGTACCTAGCTCTTTGTTCAGAGTGTGGACAATTTTATATAGGGAAAACTGAGAGGAAATTGAGCAGAAGGATATATGAGCATTTAAAAGATGAAAAAAATGCATTATACAAACATATTAAAATGTTCCCTTGTCATTGTTTTAAGTTTGGGATATTGGAAGTGGTAGGACATGATTTTAGGGGTGGAGACTGGACTAATAAATTATTGAGGGCTGAAGTTAAATGGCAACTAAGACTTAATGCCAGTGAAACCCCAGGTTTGAATGAACATGTCAGTATTAAACATGAATTAAAATATAGGGCATTAAAACTTTGAAATTTCAGGTTATATCTAAATAGTATTAACCTGTTTATTTAAAATTAATTCTTATTTCCTGTTTTTTTAAATCATCGCTGTTATGTTGCACACTGTTTTAATAATTATTATTTTTAGGGATCTTATATGGATTTTTTGTATGGACACTTTAAAGGATTGTATTGTACCTAATTAAGTGTTAATTATGTTATTATATAAGGCTGCGTAGTTGTGATGAATTTGTTCTGAAGAAGTGATAACACGAAAGCGCTTGACCTTTTATTTAATTTTTATATCTTGTGAATTAAATATGTTTGGGCTATAGTTATTGGAGTCGGAGTGGTTTGTTGGATTTGTATTACCATACAGTAATTTTTCTCTTTTTATTTTGATCAGTAAGCCTTTCCGTAAATTCACTACTTTCTGCGAAAACCTTCTGTTCCTCCTTACAGTCTTATATTCTCCCAAATGTCAGTGTAACCCTCCATGAAAGTTCTGCACTTGCTTTTAGTCCTTTTTAATTTAATTGCATTTTTTAAACTGTGTTTGGTCTAATATTGCTGCATACTCAAGTGTGCTAGCTTCCACTGCATGTGAATTGTTTTTACCACTGTTTTTGCTACGTTTCTGTAAAAAAAAACAAAAAACTGTAAGCCTGTTTCCTACCTTTCCTGTAACTAGTGTTCCAGATACAGATTTGCTGTATCCAGGACTGTATGTAAACTTCTGAGCCCCCCAAGCCTTTCTGTGTTGGAGAGAAGCCTTCTAGCTTATCAGTGGGAGTGGTAAGCACTAGGTAACCTGTCTACCACATAAGGAGTGGTTCTGACCCAGAAATTGTAGTTATTGGTCGTTTGGGCAATCTTCTATCTCTTTCAACGTTCTGATTTGAAAGCCTGCATTTGCATGTGTTTCTGCCCTGTAACTCGTCTAGTGCAGATACAGATTCTTAGTTTTAGCACTTAAATTTGCTTATTCATGCTCAGCACTTGTTCAGAACTTGTAAGCACTAAATAAGCTACTAATTACTATAGCACTCAATCTTCCTCATTACCTAGAGGAAAACAGTTTTTGTACTTACTTTTCTCACTTGCTTAGAGAAAAACAGCTTTTGCACTCACTTTCCTCACTTATCTAATGGAAAATAGTTTTTTATTCAGCCATGTCCAAGGGGCAGCTCCCAGTGTTCTCTCCTGTCTGTCTGATGCATCTGGGCATCTTTAGGCAATGTAGAAATTGCCTCATGTACACAGACAACCCTCTCCTCCTACCATCCAACACTACAACCTGTGAGAGATGCACTTATCTAGCCAAACTGGAGGTAAAGCTCTCTCCAACCAAGGCTGAACTTGACAGTCATGAGGAGAAGGTAAACATTTGCACCACACCACACACATCACATAGTCTCACTAAATCTACACCACCAAAATCCACAAATAGTAACACAAAAACATTCGCAGAGGCTCTCAATAATAATCTGTCTAAGCAACAGAGACCTCCAAAGCAGAAACGCAAGCAACCTCCATCCCCCAACACGACCCAAAATTCCACTTAGCCCACAGACTCAGTGTGCCACTCAATCACAGCCAATAAGGCAAAACCACATACCCAACACACTAGTCATAGGTGACTCTATAGTCAGGCACACTGATGTCCCACTCACCAGGCTAAACAAGGAGAAGGTTACTGTCAGCTGCCTGTCGGGTGCCAAGATCCACCACATAACCCAAGCACTTAGGTCACTCCACAACAAATACAAATATGACTCTGTCATTTTCCATGTTGGTGTGAATGACCTGAAATGTACCTTCCTGGACTACATGAAAAGAGACATGGAAGAGCTTTCCCATCTTATAGCCCAGGCAGGTATGAGCCTAGCTCTGAGTAGCATTCTGCCATCACACAGAATGATACCACAGTACAAGGACAAAATGATTGACTTCAACAATTGGCTAAGCTTCTGGTGTCATTCTAAGGGGATCCAGTATCTGTCTGCTTGGGATGACATGGTCGACAGACCACGATGCTTTGCTACAGATGGCCTGCACCTGTCGCCCCTGGGATTCCTGATACTGGCTAAGGCTCTTGCTGCCCCTATAGTGCCTTTTTTAGGCAGGGTTCAAATAACAAATTCGCCACTGTAACAGGAACAGGCAAGCACAAACTGAGGGTAATGCTACTCAATGCTAGAAGTCTAAATCTCAAAATGCACTCACTCGAGGCACTCCTTAAAATGGAGAACATCGATATCTGTGCAGTGACTGAGACCTGGTTCAAGGCTCCAGAGAGCAACCCTGCACTACCAGGCTATAACTCATAACACACTTTTCGGCCATGTAACCTGGACCAAAATATCAAAGGTGGAGGTGTGTCCATATTCATTAAGGATATCCACACCTCCAGGCTAGTTGCTCAGCATAATGCATCTGAGGTTATCCAAGTGCAACTAACTCTGGGCAAAACTGCAATTCAAATTGTAGCTTGCTACAGATCCCCCACCATTCCCCAGGAATCCCACTCCTCTTTTCTTGATGTACTGGAAAATATTAGGGTTCAACCAAACACCCTAATAATGGGCGACTTCAACTACCCCACCATTAACTGGGAAAACTACTCATGCACCAACTCCTTAGCTCGACGCTTTCTGGAATTCATAACTCCAATGCCCTAGATCAACTTATCCACACCCCCACCAGGGGCAACAGTATCCTAGACCTAGTCATTACCAACATGAGTGACCGGTGTTCCACACCTGAAGTCAACTCCTCGTTGGTCCGATCCGACCATAAGCTTATCACCCTTGATATCCACATCTCGCCCCACCCCCCCATTAAGGAAACCACAGTAAAAAATTTCTCCAATGCCAACTTCATGCTTCTTAAGACAGAAGTAGTGAACTTCATGACACCCATGCAGATGGACAATACAGTTACAACTGCTGAATCCTACACAAATGCACTCTATAAGCACCTACATAAGTGCATGGCTCATGCTATCCCAAACAGAACCAAGACAAGATGCTATCCTCCAAGAAAAGGAAGCCAATCTAGAGGTCTCCTGCCATAAACAAACTGTACAACAGAAGGAAGAAACTGTTGCAAAAGAGAGTAAAATCCCATGAGTGGAGGAGCTCCCTGGTCAGCCTAAGTAAGAAGCTGAGATCCCTTATAAGATCCTCCAAAGCTAGCTACAAAAACAAAATTGCCACTAAATCCAAGGACAACCACAAAGCATTCTATAACTATGTCAGGAATCTAGATGGCAACACCCAGATCTGCTCTGAGTTACACAAAGGCACAAAAATTACAGAACCAACTGATATTGCCAACATCCTGGCAGATAGGTTCAGTGCTAACTTTACCCTCCTCTCACCCCCTAAAGGGCCCATATCTATACAGGAAGAATGCAGCATCCCTGTAATCACAACTATGCAGGTAAAAGCTGCACTCTCTAAAGCCAAAAACACAGCATCCATGGGACCGGACAACATCCCAGGCTGTGTTTTACACAAACTTCAGAACGAACTGGCTCCCCACTTAAGCACCATGTTCAATAATAGCCTCGCATCAGGCTTTGTGCCCACTGAATGGCGCACAGCAACAGTTATCCCACTCCACAAAGGGGGAGCCACCACTGATCCCGGGAACTATAGACCTATTAGCCTGACGAGCCTGGTCTGCAAGGCCATGGAACATATCATCATGGAACTCATAAACAAAGACATTGGTAACCTCCAAACTCTGGATCCCACCCAGTTCAGGTTTGTAAAAGGCAGATCATGCCTCCTGAACCTGATCGACTTCTTTGAGGCAGTCACCAAAGCAGTGGATGAGGGTAAGGTGGTTCACACAGCCTATCTTGACCTTGCCAAGGCTTTCGACACCATCCCCCATTCTGGAATTATAGCTAAACTCACTAAACTAGGTATAAATCCCTACATCACAAGATGGGTTGCCAACTAGCTCACTGACACAACCCACACTGTAAAAGTTGCAGACTCCAAATCTGACCTCAAAGCATTGACAAGTGGAGTACCACAGGGTTCCATCCTGGGACCTCTCCTGTTTGGTATCTACTTCTCTGAAGTACAGGCTAACACAGAAGGCCTCTGGCTAATGAAGTTCGCAGATAACTGCAAACTAGGAGCCATAGTCAAGTCCCCAAATGATGTGGACATCCTACAGAAGGGCTTCACTGAGACAGATGCCTAGTGTCAGAGCCATGGCCTCAAGCTCACTGCCAAAAAGTGCAGTGTCATCCCCTTTGGTAAAAACTCTGTACCCATGAACTACCACATTGGCAGCAATCTACTTAACACCGAATGTGTGATAAGAGACCTTGGGTCCCAGGTGGACAGTAGTCTCTCCTTTGATAGTCACATCGCCACAGTAGTCAGGAAGTAGTCAAACAAATGCCCTGCACTGACCACCTCAAAAAACTCCAGTTTTACTCCGTAGCATATCACCTACTCCGAGGTGATCACTGCCTAACATATAAAGCTATGTCAAACCCAGAGCTGTAGGACATGCTACACCTAAAGAAATCCCAATCCCTCCAAGCTACATGCTCTAGGGACCTAAACCTTGTCACCACAATAAACAGGAGATGCTGGAGGGATAGATTCCTGTCCCAGAGACTTCCTATACTCTGGAACAAGCTACCCATCTATGTCAAGCAAAGTTCTTCATTAGCACTCTTCAAGAAAAATCTTGATAAGTGAATGGGAAATAGGAAATACACCCCAGGGATCACTTTTGTGTCTCTGCTCGACAGTGGCACAGGAAAATAACTTTCTTTTGTGGTGTAAGCTATGGAACCTTGTTGGTTAGGCTTACATAGGCCCTTGGGCCGATAGCCTAGTACCTACCTATTAACCTATGAACCTATAATATCATCCTTAAGAAGGAATACTTTAGGATTAAGAATACCATAACAATCTTTCCTCTTACCCCCTTCATATTCTTTATAGTAGGATTTTTATACATTCTCGGAAATTTCTTTGAACTCCAGCTTTTCTATCTTCCTTTTACTCCACTGTACTTATTAAAGGTTATAAATAAAGACGAGATTACCTTTTATCCCTAGTATTGGGAAGGCTGTGATTGAACCTACAACCTCCTGCATTCCATGCAGTTGTTACCGCTATTGGACCAACAAAATGTCTGTGGACAGTGAGGTATCTGGTTTCCCCAAGAACAGCTCCTAGTTTCATTCCATGCTGATTATTTTTTTGAGCACACAAGCATTGAACACAGAACAGACTATGAACCTAGTATTGTATTAACAACTCAACAGGAAGGAGAAACACTGACTCTTGCTTCGGAATTGAAACCAGGACTTTCCTACATTCTATAGAGATGTCACTGCCACTGGACCGAGATGGCGTCTCTGCACAGTTTAGATACCTGCATTTTCTGAAGAGCACTTTCTCCTTTCAGCTAAGAAGCCACAATGATAATGATTTATTTTGAGCACACAAGCATCCAATGCAGAACAATATGGTTAATTGCTTGAACCATCATTCATCCACTGTGCTATAGCTGGAGTCAGTATATATGTGGCCAGCATTTCAGGTTCTGTTTAAATAGAATGTCTGGCAAATGTTTATGAATAAGAGATGGTGAAAAGCTATGTTATGAATAAAAAAGCTATGTTATGAATAAAGTCCCAGTCTACAGTTCTTCCCTTCTTCTGGTGCCCCACTGCTATTGGATACAGAGGAGGGAAGAAAAATGAAACAGTCAGAGACAGACTAAAATAGCCACTGCATTTGAGGGGTGTAGATAGAATGATATTAAAATAAAAAAACACTTACAGCAGTTCAGTTGCATTTTCAACTTTTGACAAAATCGAATTATAAAAAAAAATTTGCAAGGGAATGTTCATACCTTTTGAAATTAAAGTGTTATTAAGCAATTGTAAACAGCAACATTTTCGTAAATTCATCTTTACAATGGCAGCATTCATTACATTCTAATTCTTAAACTGGATTTTATAAGCCACAATGAAAAGCTAATGCCTACTTTTACAAACTTTTGTAAGTTGTTTATATTATGTCATCAGCCATTCAAGTCAGTTACTTACTGCTAGTAATATTTTTGTTCATCCACATCTGATCTTTATATGAAGCCATATAATTATGTTAATTTTTCTTGTTTATTGAGACTTTTTCCCCCCTGGTGTCCTGATGACCTCTGAGCCTCCCCTCGGCTGACCGATTGGCCTGGTCTTTCTTCCTGTAGTGAAATATCTATGGCATATTCATTCCTTTAGTGGTAAAATAAAAGTAGTGGTCTTGTCATCCACTCAGATACTGGGGTTTTCCCTTTATGGCCATAACACCCTATGCATGCACAATATGCATTCTTCTGGGACAATATGCAATGCGCATAGCTTGAGGTTCGTGGTGACTCCCATGCGTCATTTAAGCCAATAAACACCCCTCAAAAGATGAGCAGGCTCAGCCTGTTCACTCATTTCCCTCCCCAGAACCACTAATCAAACTTGGGTTGCAAGGGTTATAGTCAGGCCTTTATTTCTCTGTATACCAATGTAGTTGTTACTTTTTCTCACAAAATGTACAGAAAAATAAAATTATAACAATGTTCATTATTTAAAATGTGAGTGACATTTAATATCTCTTCAGCTGCACTAGGTAATGGTAAAGTGTTACTGGCAATTTGAAGATATCTTCTGGTAATTTCTACGTGCCATGCTTTTGCTGTTATCAATGTAAATATGAACAGTCAAAAACAGATGTTTGTAATCTTCACTTAGGTAACCCCATAGAAACATGTGGAGACATTAATAGGGCTAGAATACTAAACCATCTTTTGAACTGTAATGCCTATCCCAATTCAAAGGAAGATATTTTCTTACAAACGAGGCACAAATGTTGACATTTCATTGGAACTCCTATTTTCAGTAACATTACTACAATCTCACATCTTCATTTAACATAATGAAAAATGAGTCGTCTTAAAATGAGCATGCATGACTGTTGTGCTTCTGTGATATATTATAATATTTGACAATATGACATAGAAAGTGACCAGTGGATGACATTTTTCCATTATCGTCAACACCAGAAAAACTATCTACATGACTTTGAGAACATAAGCAAGACGTAGAAAGGAACCACTTAGACCCATGGACATGGATTAATTTAAGCTTTAGTTGGACATATTCAAATAACCTGCGGCACAAATGTCGGAATGATTACAAATTGTATTTTCAACAGTTTTTGTTAAAAGCTGCAGTTAGAAACAGTTAACAACTAGTTAATGGAGGTTTTCCTGATTATCTTGAAATAAAGTTCCAGTGCTATAGTTAGAGAGTGAGATTTACCCATGAAATTCATTTCACTGACCAATTAAGAGAACTGAATTGAAAGTCACAATAAAATGCAGCAGAATTTAAGCATGGTTTTATTAAAGCACTGTTGAACTGATTTTTTCTGCACATAAAATCAAATATATTCCAACATTTTGTAATATAAAAATATAAGGCATAGATCAGTTTCACACCTCCCTGTGAAATCCATCTCGCCATTTGCATTGTCTGAGACTTCATATGTGTGTGGAATTTTAAAGTACATATTTGAATCAGTTCCTTTTACAGAATTATTGTAGGTCAGGGATATTAAAATGCATGTAAGAGACTGGAGTCTTGTGGTTCAGAAAAAGGCATGTTAAAGTTAAAGCCCACTACAGTATGTTTATTTATTATTTGTTAACCAGGTATGTGTACTGGTCCATAGATTCTTTTCAGCCACAATTAAAGTCAGACACATAACTAGTACAAAACATTTAACAACATTCTATTCTGACTATCGAATAATATTGTTAGGTAAAAAGAAATAGTTGTATTGTCAAATACAGAATGACAGTTATTACAGAATGTATTGGGATCAGGTCACACTATAGTATCTGTTTTGGTCACGTCTATATTACCCAATTGAACATTTAGGTTAGTGAATACCTAAACGTCGACCTGGTAATATTGAAAAATTAAAACAGCGAACAGCTGATTTAACGTAGGGAATTAATTCCCTTGGCCGCAAAAAAAAAAAATTTAAACCAAAATTAAGTGGGGGGGGGGGGGGTGAAGCCCCCCCCCAACTAAATACAGCAACTCCGAGGAAAGGGGCAAAATCCACATAACGGCCAAGGGAATTCTTTCCCTGCACTAAATCGGCTGTTCAGGCTTTTTCCATTCACTATTACCAGATCAACATTTAGGCATTTGCTAACCTAAACATTCGATCAGGTAATAGGAACCCGTTTTGGTCAAGGCATTTGCAGTGCTGATTTAGGCTAGACTGCATTTCATTGAATGTTTGATGTGGCATCATTATACGGTTAATTGGGCTTGAGACTGTTATGTCAAGGATGAAATTTCAACATGTTATCTGCTTTTAATCCACATTCCTTTAGAAATAGCAACAACAGTCATATAACAACTCACTGTACCAAATAACTTTTAGTAAACAGGCACAGTATGCAAGTAGATCACAGTAGTTTCAGCAGGCTCTATAGTATAAGTATTGCATCAACAGGTAAATCTTTATTTGGTACAACATGTACTATCTAGTTACATGACTTATGAATACACAAGATATTACAGAGTACCTCACCTTGCAATAACTTGCCTGCAACCCATTTAGTGTATATTCCAATGCTTTTGAAGAATGGCTAAGCATCTGTTTTTTTCTCATTTAGTGGATTTAATGCACTGTATTTACACTTAAAAGGATGTAAATTATGCATGATTTTATTCTTCACAGATCACATGACACGTAGCATCTAGTAATGTTGTAGGTTAGGATATGTTGGGTATTTTGCACAGTGCACTGTTTCTTAATCTATGTTGATAATAAAAGTTTCAAACTTTTCAGAATCTAGTATTAGGAGACAAAATGTGACACTATGAAGAAAGCATTTAAATGGTTGCAGGATAGGGCATTATATTTGTTATGAAGTACTTAGCATGACATTAAAAGAAGCTGTCAACATCTTAAGTAGTTTTCATAACTCTATATGTTTTGCCTTGAAAAGCTATACGCAGTTTTATTTCTTTTGCAAGATTTTTAATGTAGATATATTTAAGAAAATGCCATTTTTTCTACAAAGCTTGTCTTAGTTATCTTGACCCTGAATTTACAAACTGCTATGCTCCATTTGTCCCTGACAGAGATGTGTTAAATTCTGCCAAACTTATGCATAAATGAGTTTAGCTGTCAGTACCCTTGAAAATGCACTGTTTTTGCAAACTCTGCAGTTTTTCATATCAAAAACTATTTGATAATGAAATTACTGCTTGTAAGCAAAACTGGGACACAGAACAGGCCTCTATTTTACACCATTATATATAAAATGTGGAGAAAAAATGAAGATCAGACACGGCTTTTCAAAGTATGGATTTACAAGTCATATTTTTGCCACTTTTGTTTTATTTAATATTTGTTAAAATCCTATTTGATTAATTTTATTTTAATCAAGTTTCTTCTCTGAGTAAAATTGAACAGTGTAAAAAGACAAGAAACCTGCTTTCAGAAAGTTGTGTCAAGCATTATATCCCAGCTGTACTGTGCTCATTGCAGCTGTGCCAAGCACCTTTGAAATAACAGTGTGAGATCGGTAATGTTGCTCCTGCTACAGCTGTTCGTTTATACGATGATACCTATGGGTCATGGTAGCTGATTTAGAGGCAACAGTGCTTATCATGGATAAATTATATGTATTTCAGAAAGTAGTCTGCACTATATTAAGTAATCGTCAGCAGATCATCCTCTTGATATTATTTTCTGTAGTTTGAAGTGTAGAAGAAGGGGAATGTAACGTATAGATTAGTTAGCACATGCACAGAAGTGTGCCTGTACAGTCACTGGGACATCAGTGTAGCAGCAGTATCATAAGTGAAAGGATGCACTGAACATCAGTGCCGGCCACTCTGTATAACTGTACTACGCAATAGTCATAGCTTCATAGGAGAATACTAGGCTAACTGCCCAGAAGGGCCATTTTTAGCCTAGCCAATAACTCAAGGTGAAAATCAAACCCTGATCCCTATGTCCATAAGGTGAAGACCTTAACCATTATTCCAACAAACCCCCAAACAGGATTCATAGATTGTTACTAGACTTGCAGTCCAGGGGATCATTGATGAGAGTAGTCCAAATTCCCAGTTACCCTCCCAAGCACTATCTGGATAACTGAATTACTCAAGGTCACAGAAAAGGTAAATGAGGGCTGTGGGAATCAAACCCTGTACCATAGGAACTGTATCTCATAGCCTTAATCTGCTATGCCAGCTACTAGACAAGTTGCACCACACACTACAGGGGTGTCTAACTGCTAGTGACCTCTTGAACTTTGCTGTTGATTTCAGTGAAAATTAGAAACCCTTCTGTTTAATAGTGCATAGCATTGGCATGCCTTCCTCACCACTGTATTCAGAATTAATGCAGTTACATAGTAGATATTTAAAATAAAATATAGAGTGTTGCGAAGAGTAGTAACCATTGCTGTAGCTAGACCTCATATAGACCTAATACCTTTAACTTATGTCAGAGATCTGCAAATGGGTCCAGAACAGCTTCCTAAAAAAGAAAACAAAACTTCCATCAGCTTAATTTATTACACACCCTGATTATTTTCACTTACTCTTTCTATAGCTTGCATTATGCAGTACCAATAAAAAAGACTGCATGTCTGTCAGTCTGGAGGTAACTACATATTTAGCTTTTTCATTGCAAACAAATTAATACAGGCAAATGCATTTTCTTCTTTTTTTTCTTTTTAGTTGAGTCATGGGTGTACACTATGTACGACATGGCATGCATACTTAAAAAATGTTTAATCTTGTATGAAGTTGGTTCTAATTTCCTTCTAGACTTAAAAAAAAAAACTTTACTGTATCCTAGTAATACTCTAACAGATGTGATCCATCCACCTGGGTTATATCATTAAGGACTGTTGTTTTAGCTTGCACAAATCTTGCATTTTATAACATTGTCTTAGGTAGACTTTCAGCTGCTTGACAAAATGTATTGTTTTACCTTGGTCTTCTCAAAGATTTGGACCAAATATGACTTACTATCTGATCTACTCCCTGAACATAGAATATCAGAGCTTTCTATCACTTCTATCTGCCACACTAATTACTCTTAACTTAGGACTGCCTTTCTGTCATCTTTACTTCATCACAGTGTTTGAATACTGTGACCCACTTCATCACTCTGACACACTGACCAAGGCTTTGGCTAACATTTCTCATTCTTTTCCAAATATAGTCTTAACATAGGTGACCCAAAGCCTTGACCTAATATAATACTTGGGGCCCTTATTCTGCCTGGTTAATTAATTATAAGCAGTGAAACAGGCATATTTGTTCATTACTACCTAAGAATCCTTCTCCTGGGATTTAGTAGCGAGCATCACAGACTTGGTTATCAGTAGCACATAATGCAACTAGTACACTGACTGTCTTCCTTTGGTAGAAGAGACAAATTCTTTAAATATGGCTGGTAAGGCTTGACGTCAGTATTTTAGAAAAACATTGTTATTAGATCTGCAGGTCCTGGTGTTATAGAAGTCTGATTAAGAATCACATTTGATGACATATGGCATCATAAATGATTTTTCAACCAAGGCCAATAGTATATGTTAAAAACATTGCATTTACTGCCAACACAAGGATAAGATTCCAGATCCTAGTGTCTCCTAAAGATTTTCTGGTACAGCCTTAATCTGTAGAATATGTAATAATTTCATAAATGCTTTTTTTATCAGCGTGGCTCATTTCCCTAATAGTGTATTCAACATATGAATTCTTATTTTATTTATTTCAGTATGATAACTGGATAAGTGGACTGGTCTTAAAATGGCCAATCAGCATATAACATACTTTTCAAACTACAAATTTTTCATTAATGCTTCAAAATGCACAGTTTTAATCAAAATTGTTAATTTACTGCATTTTATACTCATGCCTAGTATTTGGGTGCTATATGTAAAACAACCATGGCTTTGAGAAAAGGGTACAGAATGGATTTTCTAAATTTCATTGCTATCCTGTAATTGTACTGGTTATGTTTATGGCATCAGGAGAGCAAGTGTGGGAAATAGGGAACCTGCAACCTTTAGAACACCTTATGACATCAGATACAGAGTGTCACTGCCTGACAAAAATAAACTGAAAATTAAGCATATATCTGCTTCTGCTCAAATTTCCCTGGACAGGAGTAGTTAATTAGGTCTGGCTCAGGGTTTGGTTTAGGCTGTTGATCCTTCTTATAAGGTCATTTCTGGTTAAAAGATTTTATTCAAGGATGTTTTTGGTGCCAAAGAAAGATAATACCTGGAGACCAGTTCTGGATCTTTCTTTCCTAAACCAATTTGAAACAGTGTCCAAGTTCAAACTGCAATCATTTTACAACCTGTTATATCTTCTTCCTTATTAAGTTTTCTCTTAATGCTAGATTTAAACGATGCTTATCATCACATCCCAATTCATCCATATTTCAGGCGTTTCTTAACGTTTTCTGTGCCTAGAATACATTATTAGTTCTCTCCTTTACCATTTGGACTATCAAATCCACTAAGACTGTTCTCAAAGCTCTAGTTATAGCTCATTGCAGGCTACAGGGTATTCACATTTTTTTCCATATTTAGATAACTTGCTTACCATTGCAGAGTCTTTTTCAAAGTGCCAGGGGTCTGTCTCTTAGGTGAGAGATCTCTTATTCAAGATGGGATTCCAAGAGAACATTCAAACGTTTTTGATTTCATCACATAAGGCTGTGTTTCTAGGGTACCTGATAGATATCTCAATTCAAAGAAAATTTCTTCCACAAGAAAAAAAAAATAGATCTATACTTAGATCTATTTTTATGGTTTTCTTCTCAGACTTCAGTCTCTTCAAGGGAATTCCCCAGGATTTTGGATCTTATGGCAGCCGACCTACTCCCCAGCTATTTCTTGAAACTCACAGCAGATGCTATTGCTATCCCAGTCTCCACTCTCATAAACAGATCAATTGTTGAAATCTATGTGCTCAAACTCTGGAAAATATCCTATGTTACACCCATACATAAAGGTGGGACCTCCACTGAATTTAATAACTGCAGACCCATTGCTATACTCTCCCCCCTGGCCAAAATTCTAGAAAAATGCAACCATACCCAGGTGCTAAAATATCTCCTAGACAGCAACATCCTAGTCACCTACTCAACATGGTTTCAGACCTGCCCATAGTACCACTACAACCCTCTTCTGCTTCACAGACACAGTAAACCGTCTCAAAAATGAAGGCCTGCAGGTGTCAACTCTTTTCTTGGATATGTCCAAAGCATTTGACACAGTCTCTCACCAAATCCTACTAAACAAACTAAACCAATATCACCTATCAAATTCCACTCTTACCTGGTTCCAAAGCTACTTAACTGACCGGTACCAAGCTGTGAAATGGGAAAATTCTCTCTCTACTCAGCTGCCCATAACTATAGGAGTCCCACAGGGTTCTATCTTAGGACCACTACTATTCAGTCTTCACAAATGACCTCCATACCTCTACACAGCATGCATCTATCATTCCGTATGCAGATGATACTACCTTAATCTGTGCTGCACAAAACATTCCCACCCTCCTGCAAACAACTCAACTAGCATTCTCTGACATTGAAAACTACCTTACCAAAGCCCAACTTATCCTCAATCCAAAGAAAACTCAGCTTATGATTATAACCAGTTCTAACAAAAAGACTGATAACAGTCAATTCACTATCTACTCCACAAATGCTACTCCAATCGTTCCAGTGGCACAGGCTAAGCTATTGGGAATAACCAGACTCCCACCTAAAATTTGATAGTCATCTCAACTTAACCATTAAAAAAGTACATGTGAAACTGGGATCACTCTACCATATCAAACCATTTCTTACCAACAACACAAGATCAGCCATTGCTCGCTCCCAGCTTCTATCCACCCTACTCTATGCATCTCCTATTCTGAGTAATATCAACAAAACTAAACTAAGCAAAATGGAAGCCTGCTATAACAGAATTGCCCGCTTTGCTGCAAATTTCTCATATAGAAATCATCACTGTACTGCTCTGAGACAGCTCCACTGGATTGAACTGCCCGACCTCCTAACCTACAATCACCTCTGCCTCTGTCATTCTATCTAGTACCTCCCCAATAGGCGTCCTGCCCTCAAAAAACCTAGTACAACATCACTCAGCCAAAAGGCCTCTTAGATCATCAAGCAAACTACTACTAGACATCATCAACAGCTACAATAGCTTTGGAGACACACTATATAGTAGTTCAGTGGCTAAAAACTGGAACTCTCTCTCCCCACTAGCATACAAAACACATCGTCCAAAGCCTCCCTTAAAAACCTCATTAGGCAACATTTCAAGCAAAGTTGCCAGTGCCATGACTGTTCCCCAGGCTAGTGAAAGTGGATAAGGTACACATACTAAACCTAGAGTACTTGATAATAGTTTTCACTCTTACTCACAAACACTGGCTAATGTACAATGTATGTACTGTACCTGTGTACTATGTATGCATTCTTCCTATGTTCCAAATTTGAGCTGTACACCACAAATCTATTAATTACCTTTATTTTTAAATTAATATTTTCTTCTTTGTTCCACTGTAACTGTTGATGTGCTGCATACATAGGTTGATAGGTTGGTACTAGGCTATCGGCCCCAGGGCCTATACAAGCCTAGCCATAACAATTCCCTGGATATTTCTTCCCACACTATTTACTTCCCTCGACCCCTATCTAGCAGGGTGACTGATGTGATCCCCGGGGGTGAATTTCCTTTCTCCCATCCAATCATCAAGGTTTCTTTTGAAGAGGGCCAAAGAGGCGCTCTGCTTGACATGTATAGGCAGTCTGTTCCAGAGTCTGGGGAGTCTCTAGGCCAAGAACCTATCCCTCCAGCATGTTTTGTTTATTGTGATGACAAAGTTTAGATCCCTGGAACATTTGGCTCTGACCACTGTAAAAACATGTCTATTGTAATTTGTGTATATACTGATCATGTCTAAATATCTAAATGTATCTGTAATTCTTCTGTCTGGAGCTTTTCTCCTTGGGCCTCTGCTGAAAAAGGGCCTTTTCGGCTCAGTCAGACACCCCCGGTTAACAAATGTAAAATAAAATAAAATAAATAAATAAATCTATGATTCTCATGAAACCCTTGGTAAGACTCCACATGAGAAAGACACCATGATATATAAAGTCTCTTTGGTTCCAGTACCAATACACATTGTCTTTTCAAATCCAGTACTGAGATTTGCCATAAGAGAAAATACTTGGTAGAGACAATGAATATCCCTAAATGCTCCACTTCTCCAAAGCACTCATTCACACATGTGCTTCAGACTTTATTAGGGAACAGTTTTAGGAAGGCTAAAACACCAAGGACAGATGCAATCTCATAAAAGAGCTGCTTGCTCTAAATAAGGCACTCAACTGTCTGTATCATCTTTAAGTTGTTACAGACAATAACACAGTCATGTTACACATCAACAAGTAGGGGTAGGGGGATCCAGGTCATATCCCCTCTGCAGACTAGCCATTTTAGCTTGGAATATAGCTTTACAGAACAATCTCACTCTACAGGTATCTTACATCCCATCAAAGCAAAATTGCAAGGTAGAACAAAGGCAGGCCCTCATGAATGGAAACTAGATTAAGGGTCTTCCTAGATTTGAGCCATCTGTGGGGAGTTCCTTAAGTAGACCTCTTTGCCTTTTCTCTGAACAATCATCTGGCAAAAGTCTACTCCAGGACTTCATGCAAGAAAGCATGGAAGACAGATGTCTTTACTCTTCCTTGGTCAGGAATGTTTCTGCATGATTTTCCACCATTTCCACAGATATCTAGGGTACTTCTGAAGATTCAGAAGGAATCCCCCAAGATCATTGTGGTAATTCCCTTCTGGCCCAGGCAACAGTGGATTTTCCTTCTTTTGGAAATGGTCAGGGTATTTGACACACCCCAACCACAATAAATTTCAACAGACTGCCTGGATGATAGGGTCCAATGTACCTGTTTACTGAAGGATGATAGGGTCCAATGTACCTGTTTACTGAGGACATACAGCAGATACTAATGGGGGCAAGAAAACCTGCCACTAGAAAATCATATATTAGCAAATGGAAAAAGCTTTTCTGGTTGGTGCCAACAACATAACCAACACCAAATCACAGCTTGTGTTTCTTTGGTTTTACAACATTTATATGAGTTACTATCCTATGGCCATTTTTGCTCCACCATCAAGGTTAATTTTTCAGCCATTTCAGCATCTCTGACCACAGAACCCCCTCCTTCAATGCATTCTAATGTTAAAATGTTTTTGAAAGGGGTTTTGCATAAGAGACTTCTCAGAAAACTGGTGGTTCCTCCTTAGGATCTTAATTTTATGTTATAGAAGCTAACATTCCATTTTTGTCAGCTGTTCAGGCTGACTTGAGGCTCTTAATGTGGAAAACTGTTTTACTGATTGGTCTGAGCTCTGCAAGAGGAGTATATGAGTTGCAAGCTATCGCGGTGTGACAACCCTGTCTCAAGGACAGGGTTTACTTGAAAGCTAATCCATTTTTATGCCTAAAATGGCATCTGAGTTTACTTTAAGCCACACGATCTATCTCCCTGATTTCTTTCCTGACCCAGAAATGAGGGAGAAAGGATATCCCATACCTTGGATGTTTAGAGACAACTCAGGTACAATCCTGACAGAACAAAATCTCTCAGACCTTCGGATCAGTTGTTCATTTCTTGTGAAGGCAAGAAGAAGGCACAACCTGTGTCTAAACAGACTATTTCCAAATCGTTGTCTCAGGATATTACCTTTTTTTATACTCAACATAACAAAATATTCCAGGCAGGGTCAGAGTTCACTCTACTAGGGCCTTGGTTTCATCTATGAATTTTTGGAAAGGGTTGGATTCTAAAAGCATTCTGGAAGCAGCAAGTTGTTCCACTGTACATACTTTTACAAAGCACTCGAGCTTGATTTCTTGTCTAGGTCTAGATGTGGCTTTGCTAAGATCATTTTCCTGGGGCTCCTGGACCCTTCCCCTTCCATCTCCCAAATGTTGTACACCAGTGCAATCTACACATATACCTAAGTTTACTGCAGCAGTAATCAAAATGATGAACATAGTACAGTTATGTAAGTAAACTTAACATACAAGTAGATGTTTGAATGATCCCTGCAGCAGTAGCTGCTCCTTCTCTCCATCTCACTTATTTTTATATATCTTATATACATTTTTAGTTCCAGATCTGAAGGGCTTGGCCCGTAAACCTGTCTTTTTAGGCAACTCAGCTTGAGTTGCCTAATTGTTTGAACATGTGGATGGTGCCCTGAAGCTTTGGAAGGTGGTTGTCTGTATTATCCTTAGCTAAGGCTACTGCAGCATTGATCATTACATCTACTGCTATGGTAGGTTTACTTACACAGCTGTACTTTTCTGTTGAAGGGCAAGCAACTAGGACAGAGTTAATTGCTTAGTGTTAGAGTGAGTTGGACACTATTAAAGCTTAATTTAATAATGTAAAGAATACAGAGAGTCAAAATATTGCATTCCATACATTTCCTGGGAATATTGCCATGCATATTTTTATAACTCTTCAATTTAATTTACATCTGTCTTTAAAATATAACTATACCACTATCCTATCAGTTTGTGAGTGCATTTAGCACCCTGCAGTCCGACAGGATGGTTTAGCAAGTTACCCTCAACAAACTAAGGTAAAACACATCTAATTGGTTGAAACATCAACTTAATTTGCTTTCCTTGTGCATAAATGCTTCTTTTATCGACATATTGATCCACTGAGCTATGTCCCAGCACCCCTTGTAAAACAAGACAGATAGAAAAAAAGCAATGACTCAAAATCTGGTCAATTGAAAAGATTTCAAATCACTTTAGGTATTGGCAGAGCAGTTTCTCAAATATAATTGCAGACATATGCAGTTTTGAAAGGTATACCTGCCTCTTCCCTCTACCTAGCATCCCTGGTCCCCACGAGACTGTAGGGTTAATTGATGCAGCTGTTTATTTACAGGCTATGTGATATGGAGATGGGATTCCCCAGTGGGTGCTATTAAACTATGTGCTTAATGAGGTGCTAAGCAGGAGAGTTTTCCAACATTCAGTCCTTGAATCAAATTAAATGCATCTTTCTCTTCAGAGTTCAGAAAAAATCATCCTTGGCACATAAAGGTGTTAGGGACAGTGAAGACAAACACAATGTAGAAAAGCAGGAATGGAGAAGCAGATTTCACTGTTTACAACTACCCATTGGCTTAGTCTGATATTTTAAGGTACATAAGAAGTTGATGCTTTGACAGTATTTCTTATGTTTATTTTGCTGTAAGGCATGGGGTTCTTGGATGAAAGACTGATGTTTTCAGGATGCTGTTAATATTCTAACACTAAAACTATCTTTCCCTGAAAGATTATTGCTTTAACTATCAGTGATTTTCTGTGGAGTACAGCAAACAGAAGTCTGCAGGATGTCATGTGAATATAACAGAGTAGGTAGAGGGGAGTTTCTTACATTAATTAATTTCTGTGCAAATTACAAAATGGGCCTATCCTAGATTAGTGAATGCTTGGACCAACTACAGGAAGACACACTGCACACTAGGTTTTGCTAGTGCTAGGTATAGAAATGGGCAACCTTATGTTAGTGACTGTCGTTCCAGACATAGAGAGTCCCCATCCCTTGTTAGAGATTGCTAGTGCAGACACAGAGAGGGCAGAGGGCAAACCTCACATTAGTGTCTACCAGCATCAAGCACAGAGAGGGCTCATTGTATGTTACTAAATAACAGTTCTAGGCATAGAAAGGGCCTGGTCTACAATAGTAGCTGCTAGTGCTAGGCATAGACAGCACACACTATGTGAGTGACTGCCAGCAACAGACACTGAGGGCTCCACAAATTAGTTGCTACAAGCACTAAGCACAGACAGAGTTTAACTTATGTTAGTGATTGCTAGGACAAGGCACAGAGATGGCCCGCTCTTAGTCATTAGTGATTGACAGCACCAGGAACAGAGAGGGTCCACCCTGTCTTACTGACTGCCAGAATCATGAACAGACAGGGCTCACCTTATTTAGTGATTGCTAAGGCAAGGCATACAAAGGGACTAGTCTATGTTAGTTACTGCTAACATCAAACACAGAGAGGGACAGGGCTATGTTTGTTTCTGCTAGCACCAGGCACAGACAGGGCCTATCCTGTTTTAGTGATTGATAATGTCAGGCACTTTAACTTTCAGTGATTTTCAGTCTTGCCATGTAATTGTGTTATGGACAATGAAGACAAACACATCAATGGCTTACACACATACAGAGGGCACACACTACATTACTGACTTATGGTTAGAGACAGTGCTAGACAGCTCCAAGCCACAACAGGACACAAAAAACAAATAAATATAGTTGCAGTACTTCTGAAATTTTCACTATCAAAATCTTGTCTTTTAATTTTCTGTTTTGACCTTGAAATGATTTACTGCATTTAGGATGATATATTTCATTTCAGAAGTGAGCTGTTGGATTGGAGATTCAGAATGCCTCTCATGTCAATAGTAGGCAACCTAGAGGGGTAAAAGACCATGCACCTTCCTTCCTTCCCTGAATCAGTAAGAAGCTGCAGGCACACTGAAGAATCTTCAGTCCTTTTCATTTTGTTTATTATTTTAAGTTTGTTGCTTCCTGTGTATGGGTCTGAACAGTCTGCAAACAGCTAAAGTTAACTTTGAATCTAACACCACTCTTAAGTATTCAACTGCAGTACCACCTTTATCATTCTTATAAGAAAAGCACAGTCCGGGTCTGAACTGTCTGCAAACAGCTAAAGTTAACTTTTCTGAACAGTCTGCAAACAGCTAAAGTTAACTTTGAACCTAACACCACTCTTAAGAATTCAACTGCAGTACCATCTTTATCATTCTTATAAGAAAAGCGCAGTCCGGGTCTGAACTGTCTGCAAACAGTTAAAGTTAACTTTGAACCTAACAGCAACTCTTAAGTATTCAACTGCAGTACCACCTTTATCATTCTTATAAGAAAAGCGCAGTCCGGGTCTGAACTGTCTGCAAACAGCTAAAGTTAACTTTGAACCTAACACCACTCTTAAGTATTCAACTGTGGTACCACCTTTATCATTCTTATAAGAAAAGTGCAGTCTGGGTCTGAACTGTCGGCAAACAGCTAAAGTTAACTTTGAGTATGTGTCTACCTGTTTGAGCCAATACTCATTTTCCCCTGGAGAGCACTGTGCTTTGGCTTGTAAACAGCCCCCCACATACACACACACACACACACACACACACACACACACACACACACACACACACACACACACACACACACACACACACACACTCATCTTCCATTTTCTCTCTTATTCCCTTCTGTTAGCAAATAGTATCCATAACTGATAAATACTGTGTGTTTGTTAATTTAAACTGAGACCACAGTGGCCTACTGATACAAGGTTATCCTGTTTTTCCACCTGAGAAATGGTTAAGAAATGACTTACAGTTTCAGAGCAGTCCTTGGTCAATTCTGATTGTTTCTTAAACACAAACTTATCTTTGCTTTGGCTCATTAGCAGCAGTACAAAAGAACTCCCTGCTCACACCCTTGTTCTCCCCCTCCCCTTTCCCTGTTTATTACCTTAAGTCAATCCCAAATTTAATAAATATTACCTGTGGCAGGCACCATTTTTAAAAGTACAACCACCCTTTGTCACTATCATATGTTCATTTATCAGTTTACTCTGTTACCTGATTGTTTCCAGCCCCCTCATAAGACCAACTAACAGGGTCCCCCCAGTGGTCCTACCTTTATTACACTCACAAACCCTTCCCATCTTTCCAATAGCCACCCACAGTGCTAAACCCAACACTACCTCCTCCATCTTCCCACTATCACTCCTCCTCAGCTAACATGTACAAGCATACCTTAACTATGCTCACTGCATGCACTCTCCTTGCATATCTTACATCTTACCAAAACTCTATCATTCCCCCACTCAACCACTACCACTGTACTACTACTCACATCACCACTTTTGTCTCACCCTCACTCAGCTCCTCTCCTACCAACTCAAGAACCATCCCTATGCACCCCCGCATATTCTACCAACTATATTACTCAAGCATAAAGCATCCCTACAACTTAACATAGTAACCCTCCCACCATACCTATTACCCACAGAGCACCATCATAAAGTTTCCCTAATAAACAAACACATTCAAAAGCTAAGAAAATGAATAACCTCATGCATATCAAAACTAGCCCTAAGTGGAGACATCCACCCCAACCCTGGCCCTACCATCTCCAACCCCAATCCTCATAATCAGACTAGAAACCACAACTTCTCCCATATCACAGCCAATAGAAAGCCAAGTGACTTCCTTATACTAAGTCTAAATATTAGAAGTATATCCAACAAAGTCCATGAACTCCATGCCACCATAGACTTGTACTCCCCAGATATAGTCATCCTGACAGAAACCTGGCTAAAACCTCACATTACCAGTGAGCAAATCCTCCCTACCGGTTATGGCATACTAAGAGTAGACTGGCTAAACAAGAAAGGAGGCGGTGTAGCTATAATATTTAAACAGCATCTAAACATCCAGATCTTAAAATCATCAGCTCCACAAATAGGCAATGAAGAAATAATATATACCAAACTCAAAATAAACCCAAACAAAACCATCAACATAATTGGATGCTACTTCCCACCTGGCCAAAACATCTCTCCACTAGAAAACCTCCTCAGCTGGTCTACCCACCATCTCCTCCAAGAAACTATAATATTAGGTGATTTCAATATTGACTGGCAATCCTGTTCTGGCAACCATCCAACCCATCATGTAAACCTTCATGGCTTCACCCAACTAGTCCAGTTGCCAACCAGGATAAATAAAAACTCCAGCAAGCACACTACCCTGGATTGGATACTAGTCAGTAAGAGCCCCCAGTCATATATAACAGGCTGCTTATCAGATAGCCTCAGTGATCACTCCCCAACATTCCTACTCAAAAAATACCTATATCAAGCTAAACTTGTCATCAACCATCAAATACGTAAAAAACTAAACTTTAACCCACTCACATTCATCTCATCCCTCAAAGAATGTAACTGGCATCCTCTAAAGTACCTCAGTCTTGATGACACAGTTGAATCATTTAATACTACCTTCCTGAGCATCGTTAATTACCATGCCCCATAAGACTTTCCAGAACCAAAGCACAACCCTCACCATGGCTAGAGAAAGCCACTAAGTCAGAAATGAAAAACAGGGATAAAGCCTGGGAGCACTGGCGCAAAACCATAACCCCCTCAATTAGACAGAAATTCCTAGAACTACGTAATAGAGTCAATAAGCTAATAAAACAGGACAAATTCCAATACTACCAGTCTGCCCTAGACTCCTCCCAACACAGCCCCAAACAATTCTGGTCCTCCATAGACTCCATCCTCCACCCAGGTAAAGTCAGTACCCATCCTCCTAACATCCCTCACTTCTCCGAAAATATTGCTACCTCATTCAACACACACTTCACACAAACCATACTATCACTAGCTAAACAATTCAACCCCCCTCCCCTCAAACCCACACCTTCAACTAGTAATCTCCCCACTGCCTTCTTTTTTTCTCCTGTACCTACCTCCAACAAAAAAAAACATTTAACTAAACTTAAGCCCACCAAATTAGCAGCAGACAACCTCCCAAGTGAATACCTACAAATCGCAGCTGATGCTCTGGCCTACCCAGTATCCATCTTGATTAACCGATCTCTGTCAGAAAGTTATGTTCCTGCACTATGGAAAGTATCACATATAATTCCCCTCCACAAAGGTGGCCCCTCCACAGAACTAACCAATTACCGCCCCATAGCTATTTTCTCTCTACTCTCCAAAATACTAGAGAGATGCATTCACTCTCAGGTCTCAGACTACCTCCTTACTAACAACCTCCTTTCGAATACTCAGCATGGTTTTTGACCAAACCATAGCACCACTACTGCCTTACTCTCCTTTACTAACACTATCTGCTACTTTCCTAGACCTATCTAAAGCATTTGACATGGTCCCACACAAACAACTCATCTCTGTCCTCAATAACCTATCCTTCTCTCAATCAGTCAACAACTGGTTTCAGAGTTACCTGTCTGACCGCCAACAATCTGTTGTATGGCAGAATTACATATCTCCCCAACTACCTGTCTCTATAGGGGTTCCCCAAGGATCCATCCTTGGACCCCTACTCTTCTCTGTTTTCACCAATAATCTAGCCTCTGCTACCAAACGTGACACACTCATACAATTTGCAGATGACTCAATCATCATCTGCTCAGCCCAGTCCCTACCCAAACTGCAAAAAGTCACACAGGAAGCCTTTTCCTCTGTTGAAACTTGGTTATCCGATGCCCAATTAATACTCAACCCAAACAAAACTAAACTACTCATCTTCCAACCCACCAAACATACTCAAAACAACTCTCACTTTAACATCACAGCAAAAGACACCACCACTATACACCCAACAGAACACACCAAATTGCTAGGAGTGGAAATAGATAATAAACTAAAATTTGACATTTACATATCTATAACCATAAAAAGTCCACAAAAAACTAGGAGCGTTATACAGAAATAAGCAACTTCTCACCAAAGCAGCAAAGATTTCAGTAGCAAATTCCCACCTTATCTCCACCCTACTTTATGCCTCTCCAATATATACCAACCTAAGGCAATGCGATCTAAACAAGCTACAGACCTGCTACAACAAAATCGCCAAATTTGCCACAGGGGCATCCTACCATAGTCACCACTGTCTCTCACTTGCTGCACTGGGCTGGCTTGAACTCCCTCACCTCCTTCAATGGTATCAACTCGCACTCGCCCACAAACTAGTAAACCATCCACTAAATGTCCCATCCCTCCAGAATCTACTCCAACCCTATCGCACCACCAGACCACTAAGATCCAGCAACAAAAATCACTTGCAGATCACTAAAGCCAATAACTCTGCTGGTGAAGCACTATTCTCTTGCGCCATTGCCAAATTATGGAACTCTCTCCCACCCACAATTACCTCCGTACCATCATGCACCCACTTCAAAACTTTACTAAAAGCGCACCTAAAACCATGCTGGCTATGCCCTTGCAACTCCCACTCTAATATCACCCACTCCATCCAACCACTACCTTTCTTTCTACCCCACTAACTACCTTGATTATAGCAAGCACGGATGCTCATAAGCCTAGTACTTATTATACAGCAAGGACTTCTTATTGTAACAATTGTTAATGTCTGTTATGTATTTCGCAGGTAAAGATTCTAGTAGTCTACTGATGTACTATGTTCTTCATCTGTAACTATGTTTGTAATTAATTACTATGTTAATCAAATTGTTAATCGCTATGTAAATCCAATGTAACTACTGTCTGTTTATTTTAACTGTGGAGCTTTTCTCCCCGGGCCTCCACTGAAAATGGACCTACATCCAGTCGGACACTCCCGGTCAACAAATATAAATAAATAAATAAATGAATAAAATAAATAATGATCTGCAGCTCAGCCTACAGAAAGGTCATTTGTTTCATGTGGCACTCCTTTGTGTTAGCAATATTATCTATGTATCTATCTATGTATCTATCTATCTATCTATCTATCTATCTATCTATCTATCTATCTATCTATCTATCTTAATTTTGTTTTCTCTGGGTGGACCACTAATTCAGCTAGATGAATTTCAGGCCCTGCCTGGTGAAAATACACATATTAACAAAGAACTGAGGTGACAGTACTTAGCCAAGATAGAGTGCAGAAGAAATACAAATAATGACATGAAAGGTAGATTACATAATAGTTATACTGGCATGCAGTATACAAACATAGTACTTATATACAGTAAGCAAAGCACAGTAGTGTTTTACATATAGGCAGGACAGGAGTGGTAGTTGCACTGCACCAGAAATTAATGTTTGTGAGATGGTTTGGGTGTTGTGAGTAAAGAGGATAAGGGAATGAGGTACGACTGGAAGGAGGTTTGAGGCTAGGTTGGATAGAATGGGCAAGGTAAACTGACAGATAAATTATGAAGTGGACTAATGTTGTACTGGTGGAGTGCATCCCAGGAAATTGTTCTTAAGGAGAAGTTAGACAGTACATACCTACATTTCTGAAGCCTTCTCTTTTAGCAGTTGCTTAAACATGTTGCCTGAACTTATTTCTGAACTTTGGAAATTTGGTTACATCACTTTATGCAAGGGGAGGATGTTTCTCCAGTATTTTTGTTCTAGTAGTAAAAAGCTGTGTTTGCTGCATTTCTTTTTAGTATAGTGGCATAAAAAAAGATGTGAATGTTGAGGTCATGATGTGATGTTATAGATCCTTTATTTTATGTAAAATCTGCTGACCAGGACTGAGAAAGATTTTTGGTGAGTAGCTTAAATAGTAGGGGGCAAACAACTAGGTCATATCTTTACTGGATTAGAAGCCAGTTAGTTTTCTCAAGTACTGAATAATTCTATGTGGCAGATTTTGTTCCAAGTTGTTTGAAGTGACAACAGGGTCATTCTAGAGGTAACAGTGGTGATCGGTAAGCTGTATTTAAGTTCATAGATTCATAGGTTGGTACTAGGCTATCAGCCCTAGGGCCTATACAAGCCTAGCCATAACAATTCCCTGGCTATTTCTTCCCACACTATTTACTTCCCTGGACCCTTGTCTAGCAGGGTGACTGACGTGATCCCCGGGGTGAATTTCCTTTCTCCCATCCAATCGTCAAGGTTACTTTTGAAGAGGACCAAAGAGGCACTCTGCTTGACATGTATGGGCAATCTATTCCAGAGTCTGGGGAGTCTCTGGGTCAGGAACCTATCCCTCCAGCATATTTTGTTTATTGTGATGACAAGGTTTAGATCCCTGGAGCGTGTGGCTCTGAGGGATTGGGATTTCTTTAAGTGTAGCATGTCCAACAGCTCTGGGTTTGACATGGCTTTGTATGTTAAGCAAAGATCGCCTCTGAGTAGACGATATGCGACAGAGTATAGCTGGAGTTTTTTAAGGCGGTCAGCGTAGGGCATCTGCTTTAGGCCTGTGATTCTTTTAGTGAGGTATTTCTGTGACCTTTCCAGTTGTTGCAGATGTCTTGAGAGGTACATACCAAACGGGGCATTGTATTCTATAATAGGTCTAATGAGGGATGAGTGCAGTGGGACAATGACCTCCTTTTTTCTGGATGAAAAGCCCTTAGTGATGAGGTGTGCCACATAGAAGGATTTCCTGACTATTGTGGCGATGTGGTTATCGAAAGTGAGACCACTGTCCACCTGTGTCCCTAAGTCTCTTATCAAACTTTCGGTGTTTAATGTACTGCCACCTATATGGTAATTCACGGATACATATTTTTTCCCAAAGGGGATAACTATACATTTCTTGGCATTGAGCTTGAGCCCATGGCTCTGGCACCAAGCATCTGTTTCTGTAAGGCCCTTTTGTAGAGTATCCACATCATTTGGGGATTCAATAATGGCTCCCAGTTTGCAGTCATCTGCAAACTTTGTTATCCAGAGTCCCTTAATGTTGGCCTGTACTTCAGAGAAGTAGATGCCAAACAAGAGTGGTCCCAGGACTGAACACTGAGGTACTCCACTTGTCACTTGTCTGGAGCTGGATTTGGAGTTGGCTACTTTTACAGTGTGGGTTCTATCAGTAAGCCAGTTAGCAACCCATTGGGTGATGTAGGGATTAATGCCCAGCTTAGTAAGTTTATCTATGATTCCAGAGTGGGCGATGGTGTCAAAGGCCTTGGCAAGGTCTAGATAGGCTGTGTGGACCACCTTACCCTTGTCCATGGCTCTGGAGACTGATTTGAAGAAGTCAATCAAGTTCAGGAGACAAGATCAGCCCTTCATGAACCCAAACTGGGTGGGGTCCAGTGTTTGAAGGTTGCCAATGTCTTTGTTTATAAGTTCCATGATAATACGCTCCATGGCCTTGCAGATAAGGCTTGTCAGACTGATGGGACGGTAGATTCTGGGATCCAAGGTGGATCCCCCCTTGTGGAGTGGGATAACTGCAGCTGTGCGCCACTCAGTGGGCACGAAACCTGAGGTGAGGCTATGATTAAACATGACACTTAGGTGAGGTGCCAGTTCATATTGTAGTTCATGTAGTACACAGCCCGGGATGTCATCTGGTCCCATGGATGCTGTATTCTTAGCTTTGGAGAGTGCGTTTTTTACCTGTGTGGCCGTTATTACCGAATTTGGCAATCTTCCGGTATTGAGATGGGCCATTTAGGGGGTGAGAGGGGGTGAAGTTGGCACTGAATTGATCTGCCAGGATATTGGCAATATCCTTGGGATCAGCATATTTAATGCCATTCTGTTTTAGCTCAGAGCAGATCTGAGCATTGCCATTTAGATTCTTGACATAGTTATAGAATGCCTTGTTGTTGTCTTTGGAATCTTTGGCAATTTTATTTTCGTAACTAGCTTTGGAGGATTTTATGAGGGATCTCAGTTTCTTACTGAGGCTGGTAAGGAAGTTTTTTGCATCCTGGGATTTTCCTCATTTCTGCAACAGTTTCTTCCTTTTGTTGTAAAGTTTGTTTATGGCAGGGGACCACCAGATTGGCTTCTTTTTTTTGGATGAGAGCATCTTGGTTCTATTTGGGATGGTACGATTTATGCATGAGTGGATGTGCTCATACAGTGCCTTAGTGTAGGATTCAGCAGTTGAACTTTCAGCTCCCATCTGCATGGGTGGCATGAAGTTTGTCACTTCTGACTTGAGTAGCATGAAGTTGGCTTTGGAGAAGTTTTTTATGGAGGTTTCCTTACTGGGGGGTGGGGGTGGGATGTGGATGTTAAGGATGATTTGCTTATGGTCAGACGTGACTAACGAGGGGGTGACCATAGGTGTGGAGCATCGATTTCCCATGTTGGTAATGACCAGGTCTAGGATATTGGAGCCCCTGGTGGGACTATGGATTAGTTGATCCAGGGCATTGGAATTTATGAATTCCAAGAACCGTTGGGCAAAGGTGTTGGTACATGAGTAGCTTTCCCAGTTAATGGCAGGGTAGTTAAAATCACCCAGTATTAGGGTGTTAGGTTCTATCTTAATATTTTCCAGTATGTTTAGAAAGGTGTAGTGAGAATCTTGGGGTATGGTGGGGGATCTGTAGCAAGCTACAATTTGGATTGCAGTCTTACCTAGTGTTAGTTACACCTGGAGAATTTCAGATGCATTGTGTTGGGCAACTAGCCTGGTGGTGTGAATATCCTTGGTGAATATTGACACTCCTCCACCTTTAGTGCTTCGGTCCTGCTTTGGTGGCCGAAAAGTGTGGTAAGAGTTGTAGCCTGGTATTGCAGGGGTGCTCTCTGGAGCCTTAAACCAGGTCTCAGTTACTGCACAGATATCAATGTTCTCCATTTTTAGGAGTGCCTCGAGAGAGTGCATTTTCAGGTTTAGACTTCTAGCATTGAGTAGCATTACCTTCAGATTTTGCATGCTTGTACCTGTTATGGTGGTGGTTTTGTTCTTTGAACTTTGCCTAAAAAAGGCACTATAGGGGTGGCAAGAGCCTTAGCCAGTAACCTGAATCCCAGAGGTGACAGGTGCAGACCATCTCTGACAAAGCATCGTGGTCTGTTAATCATGTCATCCCAGGCAGACAGATACTGGATCCCCTTTGAATGACACCAGAAGCTTAGCCAATTGTTGAAGTCAATCATTTTGTCCTTATATTGTGGTATCATTCTGGGCGAAGGCAGGATGCTACTCAGGGCTAGGGTCATACCTGCCTGGACCACATAATCTGAGAGCTCTTCCATGTCTCTTTTCATGTAGTCCAGGGAGGTACGTCTCAAGTCATTCACTCCAACATGAACAATGACAGAGTCATATTTGTACTTGGTGTGGAGTGACTTGAGTGCATGCGTTATGTGGCGGATCCTGGCACCCGACAGGCAGCTGACTGTAATTTTCTCCTTGTTCAACCTGGTGAGAGGGACATCAGTGTGCCGGACTATAGAGTCACCTATGACTAAAGTGTTAGGTACATTGTCTTGCCTTAGGGGCTGTTGCTGGGTGGCACACAGGTGTTTTGAACTATGTGACACTTTGGTTGTGATTGGTGTTTGTTTGCGTTTCAGCTTCAAAGGTCCTTGTTGCTTGGGCAGGTTACAGTTAAGGGCCTCTGCATATGTGGATTTAGTGTTGCTATATGTGGGTGTTGGTGGTGTGGGTTTAGAAGGGCTATGTGTTTCTTGAGGTTTAGTGTGGGTGTTAAACTTCTCCTTTTGACTGTCTAGCACAATCTTGGGTGGAGAGAGCTTTGCTTCCATTGTGCCATGAGAATTCATTTCTGAGGGCTTCTTTGCCTGCTGGGGAAAGACAATGTGAGATTTTCCATAATCAGAATAGGATTTGTTAGATTTTGGCCCTTGTTTTCTCTGTATGGATTTGCAGATTTAATGAGGGATTTAGCCAGAAGCCAAGGTATTTGAAGAATGAGGTGGTCTCTAGAGGTTATAGGTTTTGGTCAAGTAGTGCCAGTTGGTAGGTCCTGAGTGGAATACACCCACACATACACACACACACACACACACACACACACACACACACACACACACACACACACACATGCTAAATATATATATATATATATATATATATATATATATATATATATATATAAAATAGTAGTTTATGATAGTAGGTTCATACTAATCTAACAGCCCTTGAGGGCTATTTTAAGTCTAGCCAAATACCCCAAGTAAGAATCAAACCCTGCACCTTGTGTCTGTAATATATATATATATATATATATATATATATATATATATATATATATATATATATATATCAAAACGAAAAAACTACAGGATACTAACATTTACTATACTCCACAGGAAGTACATAGAGAAACAAATAAACGACAAAGCATATTAGTTTACTCCAACTGGCTAGCCCCCTGCCTATAGCTGGAGAAGAGTACTATGTTTAGTTATGTAGCTGTGCTGGAATATTGTAAGTGTTGGTGTACTCTGTTTTTTTCAATATTATGAAATTCAGTATTTTGAGTTTTCAGTATTTTGAACTTTCAAGATTTTGGACTCAGTATTTTGAATTTCGAGATTATGAGCTTTCATGATTTAGAACTGGACCCGTATGTATATATGTACATGTATATGTGTGTGTGTGTGTGTGTGTGTGTGTGTGTGTGTGTGTGTGTGTGTGTGTGTGTGTGTGTGTGTGTGTGTTGTGTGTGTTTACATATACATTATATGGATCTACTTCTAAATACTGTAATTGCAAAATCCCGAAGACCAAAATACTGAGACCATAAGGTTGAAACTCCAATATTATGAAAGCTTACAATACGCTTTTGCAGGGGGGCTATGCCCCCCACAAATTAAATATACCAGCTCCAAGATTGGCCTTTAATGTTCACATAAGAATTCGGTATTCTGGCACTCAATCTACTAAGTTTTCAGCAATGTGATTTTTTGACCTTATGGTCTCAATATTTTGGCCTTCTGGATTTTGCAATTATGGTATTTAGAAGTAGATCCATATTTTATATATATATATATATATATATATATATATATATATATATATATATACACATACACAAGTGTATGGATGTGTGTATCTGCAAAACATCAACAAACTGAACATTGACGTGCTACCATGCATGATCTAAGAAAGAACCTTGCTGCATGTAATCCTTCAAGCAAAAATAAAATCAAATAACATCATTTTTTGCAGGGGGGCAATCCCCCCTGCAACCCTCCAAGTGTGTGTGTGTGTGTGTGTGTGTGTGTGTGTGTGTGTGTGTGTGTGGGGGGGGGGTTGCCTGCTAATTATATATACTACTTGGTGATCGCACAACATCTGTAAAAGGGCATATTCCCTAACCCTGAGAATTATGTGATCATGTGTAACTGTTGACTGTACACACATAAAGAGTACTGCGGTAGCTGTTAATGAAAATGGCAGAAAGAAAAGTGCTAACCATAACCTAATACCTAGTGACCTATCCTAATACTAGTCTGTGTAGTTATAATTGCAATGAAGGATAATCCTTTGTATAATATAGCAGTATATGTTTTGCCTTTGCATAACTTACATGAAGTTTGTGGTGGCATATGCTGCTGCTAAAATACTGAACCAGGAAAGATCTGAAGGGTAACTAGTTTTACCGTATAACATCTGGACAGAATAATCAGAAACTGCTTTTGTTAACCTCTGCTATCTCTGAAAAAACAAAAAAACAAAAAAATTCTTGCTTTTTTCCCACTTTTCTGAGATTTAAAAAAGTTCAGTTACAGGCTTGCTGTTCTTGAACTGTTTGTAAGTTTCTGTGAGGCCATTTTTTGCTTGGGCTAAAGGAAAGTCTCTCTGTTGATCAGTGGCAGTGAAAAACATTGAGCAGCCTGCCTGCCCCTGTGGGAGTGGTTACTGACTTGAAACTGTAGTTTTATTGGCCATTTTGGGTCAATTCCAAAACTCCTTCATCTTGCTCTCTTAAAACCTGGTTGCCTCATGGTTTTGGTGTCTTTTCAGGCTTGTTGGCTGTTGGTGAAGCACCCACCAAGAGGAGAAAACGAGAAAGGAGCCACTTTTGAGACTTTAAGTATTTTTCCTCTGTTTATTTGCTAAGTTTTTCTGCATAGCCGCCTATTTTGAGCATTGTCTGGCTTGTTAAATTTGATTTCTGCATTAGTAACTGTATTTAGAGCACAACCTAGAGCTGTTTACTGAATTTCCTGTTTGCACTTATTTTTAAAATCGTTTTTTTCTCAAAACTTGCATTTTATCTGTCTTTGGCCTATCACTCTTGTGTGGGGTCATTTACTGCACTGTTATAACTTGTTTATACTTGTTAACCTCTGCTATCTCTGAAAAAACAAAAAAACAAAAAAAAAATCTTTCTTTTTTCCCCACTTTTCTGAGATTTAAAAAAGTTCAGTTACAGGCTTGCTGTTCTTGAACTGTTTGTAAGTTTCTGTGAGGCCATTTTTGCTTGGGCTAAAGGAAAGTCTCTCTGTTGATCAGTGGTAGTGAAAAACATTGAGCAGCCTGCCTGCCCCTGTGGGAGTGGTTACTGACTTGAAACTGTAGTTTTATTGGCCATTTTGGGTCAATTCCAAAACTCCTTCATCTTCCTCTCTTAAAACCTGGTTGCCTCATGGTTTTGGTGTCTTTTCAGGCTTGTTGGCTGTTGGTGAAGCACCCACCAAGAGGAGAAAATGCTGAGAGAAGAAAGGAGCCACTTTTGAGACTTTAAGTATTTTTCCTCTGTTTATTTGCTAAGTTTTTCCTGCATAGCCGCCTATTTTGAGCATTTTCTGGCTTGTTAAATTTGATTTCTGCATTAGTAACTGTATTTAGAGCACAACCTAGAGCTGTTTACTGAATTTCCTGTTTGCACTTATTTTTAAAATCGTTTTTTTCTCAAAACTTGCATTTTATCCGTCTTTGGCCTAGCACTCTTGTGTGGGGTCATTTACTGCACTGTTATAACTTGTTGATACTTGTTAACCTCTGCTATCTCTGAAAAAACAAAAAAACAAAAAAAAATCTTGCTTTTTTCCAGCAGAGGGCTGCCTCCCAAACATCTCAGATGCTCAGTTGAAGGCTGCCCTCTCCAAAGCAAAAAACACTGCTTCCATGGGACCAGATGGCATCCCAGGTTGCATCCTACATGAACTACAAGAGGAACTAATCCCTCAAATAAAACAGCTATACAATCTCAGCCTCACTACAGGATATGTGCCCACACAATGGCGTACAGCAACAGTGGTCCCACTCCACAAAGGTGGAGCCTCTACGGACCCTGGAATCTATCGCCCCATAAGCCTGACTAGCTTAGTCTTCAAGGCTATGGAGAGGATCATCATGGAGCTCATAAACAAAGACATTGGGGACCTACAGACACTAGATCCTACCCAGTTTGACTTTGTCAAGGGCAGATCCTGCCTTTTGAACCTGGTTGACTTCTTTGAAACAGTCACCAAAGCCATAGATGAAGGGAAGGTAGTCCACACAGCCTATCTGGACCTTGCAAAGGCATTTGACACAATACCCCACTCGGGCATCATAGATAAGCTATCCAGCTTAAATATAAACCCCTATGTCACAAGATGGGTCACAAACTGGCTCAAAGACAGAACCCACAGAGTGAGAGTTGCTGGAGCCATGTCAGACTCGAAACCGGTCACAAGTGGCATCCCACAGGGTTCTGTCCTGGGACCACTCTTGTTCGGTATATACTTTTCCGAGGTACAGGCAAACATGGGAGGACTATGGCTCACCAAGTTCGCAGACGACTGCAAACTGGGCGCCATAATCAACTCTCCAGCTGACACAAACATTCTTCAAAAAGGTCTCACAGAGACAGATAACTGGTGCCAGTGCCATGGTTTAAAGCTAAATGCCAAAAAATGTATAGTCATACCCTTTGGCAAAAACAATGTGCCCAGAAATTACCACATAGGCGGAAACCCATTAAGTACAGAGAAAGTTATTAGGGACCTGGGGATCCAAGTTGATAGCAATCTCTCCTTTGAAAACCACATTGACAAAGTGGTTAGAAAGACCTTCTACATAGCCCACCTCATCACGAAGGGTTTCACATCTAGATCAAGAGAGGTAATCATGCCCCTTTATTCATCCCTCATCAGGCCCATCATAGAATACAATGCCCCTTTTGAGATGTACCTTACCCGACACCCGCAGCAATTAGAAAGACCCCAAAAGTATCTCACCAAGAGGATTAAGGGTCTCAAACAGATGCCATATGCTGCTCGGTTAAAAAAACTCCAGCTCTACTCAGTTGCATACCGCCTACTTCGAGGCGATCTATACCTGACATACAAAGCTATGTCAAATCCAGAATTAATGGACATGCTCCACCTCAGTAAATCCAAATCCCTTAGAGCCACACGCTCGAGGGACTTGAACCTCAGCACAGAAATAAATAGAACTTGCTGGAGGGACAGGTTCATAACCCAGAGGCTCCCTTCGCTCTGGAATAGAATTCCAGTTCATGTGAGGCAGAGCACCTCACTGAATCTCTTCAAGAAGAATCTCGATAAGTGGATGGGGGATCGTAGGTTTGTCCCAGGGATTACTCCCGTGTCACTATTAGACAGAGGCACAGTAAACTAAACCTTAAAAAGGGCACAGTATACTCAAATCAAGGGGTGGCATAAGCCATACAGAATCGGGCTAGGCTTATAATTGCCCCAGAGCAGATAGCCTAGTATGAACCTATGAACCTATGAACCTATGAACCCATGCTGCACAGTCTTACAACACTGAAATAAACAATTCACAGTGGTCTTGAATAATCCTTGTTTTTCCTCCAGCATGAGTAAGCAAGCAATGTGTGAGGTATTGTTGTGTGAGGAAAAACAGACCCGATAGAGACCTGGTAGCTTCATCATGGGAACAGATGCATCCTAAAATGCAAACTCCTAAAATGCATTCCTGGAGGTGATTTCCTAAAAACCTGTCTCACTGAATTCAAAAGGAAAGGAATAAACAAACTATATGGTGGCAGACAGATGTTATTTTTGTAGGGAAAACAAGCTGCTGAGGAAAACTAACCATCTGTTTATGCTTGAGTTCCTATATTCCCTTACCCTGTGTTGTGTGACCTCAAAGTTTGTAAATTTAAATGATAGGTGTCAGCTCTTCACACTAGGATACATTGGCCCTTGCAAAGTTGCACAGTTGCAATAGTATTGTATGGCAAGTTTTGTAATGCAAAACAAATGTGCCCGCTTGTTTTCATTTTATTAACATAAATATGTGGTTTGTGGGTACTGTTATATACTCTTTTCTTAGGTGAGCAGAGAAACTTTTAATTTGTTGTGTTTACCTTTTAGGGAACTGTGGAAACTGTCTCCATGGAATAAATATGATTTCAGAACAAGATAGCTAGACACTCTCAGGGCGTGTCATTGACAATATTTGCTACACAATTGTTTGTGACCCAGCAGGCGAACATATAAGTTATGGGACAGGGGTTTGGTTTGTAAGGACAGCAGAACTGAAACACCCTCCCTTCCCCACACATCATTTCCACAATATCTCTCCTTCTTTAACTCCCTTTCACCCCACCTTGCTCTCAACATTAAAACTCTTCCAAATCCCAACCAAATACTACAAACCTAAACCCACCCCCTCCCATCCATTCCTAACCAAACACACTCCTAACAAACTTATTCACCTTCTCTCCTACCTTAGCAGGCGACATTCATCCCAACCCTGGACCAAACATTTCACAAACAAATAACCTTAGCTCCAACAACAAACCAAATTGTAAATACCTCAAATTCCTCACCATCAACGCCCAAAGCTTAGCTAATAAAATTACCCTCTTCCATGCCTGGCTTAACCATAATTCACCTGACATATTAGCCATCTCAGAAACCTGGTTAAAACCACACATAACTGACACTGAATTCCTTCCCCCCAGTTTTCACTCTCTCTGATCTGACCGCCTAAATAAAAAAGGAGGTGGTGTAGCACTAATCTACTCCAATCACTTATCCATCACTCCCGTCCCAAACCCCATCCCTACCTTTAACAATGCTGAACTAGTATCTGGCATTCTAAAATTTAATGACCATAAAAGTATCTGATCATCTCCCTTTACATTCCTCCTGGTAACAACACCAAAACTCTGGAAGACATCCTCTCTTGGACCTCCTCAAACATTAACTATGAAACTTATATAATGGGAGATGTAAATATTGACTGGCAAAAAATCAGTAACCATAATCCCACCATATCTATCAATCTCTTCAACTTCACTCAACTTATTAATTCTGCCACCAGGCCCAAGAAAACTAACCTCACAGGCTCCATCCTAGACTGGATCCTGTTGTCTCACCCTAACAGAACCACTACATCTGGTGTCACTCCCAACCCACTAGGAGACCACCTCCTTGCCTTCACCCACAGAACCAATTCCTCTTCCTCTTTCTCCCACAAACTCTTATATACTCATAATTTAACTAACTTTAACCCTTCCACCTTCTCGGACTCCCTCAAAAACACCAACTGGAACCCACTAAAAACCCTACCCCTAGGCAAAGCCATTGATTTCTTCAACTCCAAATTCCTTACTGTCCTAAACTCACTAGCTCCAATATGAACAAAAAGAGTTAAAGCCAAGACTGCTCCTTGGCTAACTAAAGAAACCAAAAAAATCATGCAACAAAGAGATAAATCTTGGAAAAGCTATCTACATCATAAACAAACTGTATTCCTACTCAAATACAAACAACTACGAAACCTAGCGAAAAAACAAGTCATAATAGATAAAAAGTCCTACTACAGCCATCTACAAATAACCCATGCAAAAAACCCTAAACAGTTCTGGAATTCCATTAACTCTCTTCTTAAGCCTGGTACAACTAACAACCCCTGCCTTGACACTAGCAAATCTGACCAAGAAATTGACAAACTATTCAATACCTTCTTCACCTCTTCTATTGCTGAGCTAAACCTTCCCCAACAACACTCCCCCACCTCCCTCTGACCAGGTTTCCTCTGCCTCGTCTCCTTCAACTCCTATCTTTGAACTTAAACCAGTGTCTACCTTCCTTACAAAGAAACTTCTCTCCAAACTCAAACCCTGCACCAATGCCGGTGACAACATCCCCTCCTCCTTCTTAAAAACTGCCTCAGTCAGCATCCTGATAAATAGATCACTACTCGAGTCCTATGTACCCACACTATGGCACTCTGCTTATATTCTTCCACTCCATAAAGGTGGTAAAAATTGTAACTTCTCCAACTTCCGCCCCATAGCCATCCTTTCACCCATCTCCAAAATTCTTGAAAAATGCATTCACCCGCAACTCATGCCATTCCTAACCGAACACCAGCTGCTCTCTTCTACCCAACACGGCTTCCGCCCCGGACATAATACCAACACTGCCCTTCTCTCCTTTTTACACTGTCAATTCAGCTCGAGACTCTGGCAACTTAGTTTCATCCATTCTACTAGACTTATCTAAAGCTTTCAATACCATCTCCCACTCTCATCTACTAAATCATCTGTCAAACCTCAACATCTCCCCAAATACTCTATCCTGGTTTTCCAGCTACCTTTCAGACAGGTCCCAAGCCATGAAATGGGGCCAAGCCTCCTCCAGCTTCCTTCCCACCCCCACAGGAGTTCCCCAAGGGTCCATACTTGGCCCTCTGCTATTTCACATCTTCATTAACGATTTCCACAAAGCCATTCCCAATACCAAAATTGTCCAATATGCAGACAACTCAACTTTGATCTGCAAAGCCTCAAACCTTACAGATCTCAAGTCTCTAACTCAAACTGCCTTCTCAACCACTGAAAAATGGATGCACCAAAACCACCTCTCACTTAACACAAACAAAACTAAGATTCTTCTGTTTACTCACTCTAAATCCACCCGCACTGAAAAAAACTAATTTAATATTACTAGCCTAAACAACTCCACCATTGACATCGCTCCCTCCGCCAAACTCCTAGGGGTCACTATTGATGAACACTTAAAATTCAATACCCACATCCAACTTAACATCAAGAAAACTCACATAAAACTCGGCCTACTGTATAGAAACAATCAATTCCTCTCCCCCTCTACTCGTCAGACCTTGGCCACTACTTATCTCCACCCATCTCTTCTATATGCTGCTCTTCTACTTACAAATCTATCTTCCACCCTAACCTCTAAACTGGAAGTATGCTACAATAAAATCTCCAAATTCGCCACCAAGGCAAATTCCCTCTCTCATCACTGCACCTCCTTACAAACTTTAAATTGGCTTGAACTCCCTAACCAACTAGACTACCTCGAAATAGTCTCTGCCCACAAACTTATATTCCAACCTACCAGCTGCCCTGCACTATCCAATATTCTTCAACCATATACCCCCCCAGATCCCTTAGATCTTCTCAACAAAACCTTATTTCCATCCACAAACCCAACCGCCCAGCTGGTAAACTTCTACTCTCCTATTCCCTAGCTAAAAAATGGAACGCCCTGCCCTCTACTCTGAGGACATGTGACAACTTACACTCCTTCAAAACACAACTCCATTGCTACCTGAAAACTCAAAGAAAAAGCAACTGCACTCTTTATTCCTTACCACCCAAGCTCTCATCTTCCTACTCTCCTGGCTAAACTTCATACCTTGCTAATTTTCCCCTTAATCTTACATTGTTAATGTAACTAATATTTTCGCATCCAACCTTATGTTTTATCCCTCTCTTCCTCCAGGACAATTCTCATTTAACATCCTAGTTGCTTAACTATGAATTACTCTAGTATTGAATGCTTTTACCAGCTGTCCATGGAATTTCCACCTATTTTGACTGTAAAACAATTTTTTTCTTTGTATTTTAAGTTTATGTATTTTTTATTTGTATTTTCATTATGAGATTTAACATTGTAATGTGGAGCTTTTCTCCCTGGGCCTCCAATGAAAACGGGCTCTTGAGCCCAGTGGACCTCCCCGGTCACCAACTGGAATAAATAAATAAATAAATATTAATGGTTGTGGGAAAAGTCCCCTGAATTAGCAATTTCTCAACATTCATTAGGGTTTTTGTTTGTGTTCTACTGAGCAAATTTAATGAAGACGTATCTCTAGTGTTTTGCAATTGGAGCTTTTTGCTGCTGACTTGTTAAACTGCTACATAGGAGGCTTGTTTTGTGCAGATTTAGTTATAATTCATTTAATTGTGTTCTACATTGATTTGGCAGCACATATTGTTCCTTACTTGTAGTCACCCTGATGAGTACTTTGATGATGGGATAGCAAGTGAATACCAGACTTTTAAAGGCAGCTTTGGACAGGGAAAACACTGCTGATGTGACATTCTTTATTGCTTTCAGGTTACTTAAGGTATTATGATGGTTGTTAGTAATGAAGGAAACTAAAGGACTAGTTAACAGATAAACGTTTCGGGCATGCATTTTGAATTAAAGCTTTGTACCATGACATTGTTTACTTTGCTGACACGTTTTATTTTTTTAATATCGGTGGAAGAATGGGATAAAATGAAAGGCATACTGGAGGTAGCTAACATTATGGTGCAGAAAGTTGCAGCAGTAGGTACTGGACAAAACCTGTGTCTGTATGCCTGGGACCTTTTGCAGGTACAACCACAGACCTAAGAGACAGAATTACAGACTGGATACAAGTCAACTAATTACACGGGTAACACATAACAATGAGAAGCAGTTAGTAAAATATTGACAATACAAACACATTGCAGAGCAGTTCACCCAGCATTAGTAGTAACTCAGTCATTTTCCTAGGGTTAAACCTACTGATGGAGATGTTAACCATGTGCATAGAGTCACACAGTAAGTACACTGTGAATGTACCCCAAAGGCAAGACAAGGACATTCAGTGAATAATGGCACAACAATTTGCAGATACTCCTACGTTTAAATTGTTTTAAACAGGCATCTCATTTTGAAGTCTTACTGAGCTAAAGATTCTCTGACATATTATGATAGGACCTTTAACTACACCATGTTAAAGAGAAAGAAAGCTTGAATGATTTAGTTCTCATTGTAAAAGTCATGGGTTAGAGATGGGGATGCAAATTACATCAGCAAAGAGTTTAGTTGTTTTCCTTTTCACTACACTTTGGCAAATGGAAGGAGGTTTGAGTGGTCTTGCATTTTGTGCTTTCAGAAAAGAGAGATCTTGAGTATTTATTTTATTTATTTATTTATTTATTGCATTGATCAGGGAGAGACCACCAAGCTTATGTCCTTTTTTGGAGGGGAAGCAGGGAGTCCCATGGTTGTAGTTCTACAGAATGGGTGAAATTTAGAGATGTGACTAAGGAAACTTGTTTGCTCTTCATTAACAAATGCCACTGGATCTTAAATATCTAATTAAATTATTGTACTGGGCTTTTGTAAAATCATTATGTGATGTACTCACCCCCACTGCCAGAAAAAAGTAGCATCCATTTTAAAGTGAAGTTAATTCATAAGCAAAAGCAGAAGCCACAAATTCAGGCAGATTATTGCTTAGTATGTATTCCTGAGGCAGCATTAAGCAAAGTCATTTGTTGAGCAAAATAAAATTCACAGAAATGCAGTTTGTCAGGTGGCTGCAGTTTCATGCCCAGTTCTGTGTCTGTTTTTTGGGTAGTAGTTGTGTAAGCCATTTTCTGCAATGTTAGCTGGCTAGGGTCTATTAATTGTGCCACATCTCCAGGAATGAGTCTTTTGCTCTCCCTCTCTTCATCATCTTACTCTAAAGCAGGCACTTTTATTTAGTATATTAACTAGAGTAACACATTAGTGATAACAGAAATAAGGAAAGGAAGTTTCCATATTAACGGATTACAATGGTATCCTTGTAGGAAACTTGAGAAAAAGGCTAATAATTTAAATATAACCTCTGCCACAGTGCTGAAAGGAAGATCCATTGGAATAGATCCCAACATATTTGGCCAAGGTAGGGTGCAGGATGAAAAGTGCTGTTCTGCAGTGGACAGGATGCTAAGTCTGCTGAAGAAAACTAGGCAGAGAACTAGACCTAGTTATGATCAATGTCACAGACTGGTACACTGCAGAGATATAAGCTTCATGGCCTTGTTGGAGGGAACTGTAGTTGGATAAAACTTATTAAACTCACTGAAGCTTGCATCAGCATTGTGGATCATGGTTAAACAATGGACCTGTTCTACCTTGACTTCAAGAAATTTAGTTTTCTTAGCAATGGATGTATTTCAAAGAAATGTGGTTTAACATTTAACAATGACAAAACAAAAATCCTACCTATAAATACAAATAAGAATCAAATCAAAATTAAATTCATTAAATATATTGTCAAAGAGAAGGGGATGAATTATTTACGAATAATTCTAACAGATAACATTAAATATATAATAAATTATAATTATACTAACAGTATAAACATTATAAATAATCTAACAGACAAATGGAACAAAAATTTCTTCATGATGGAAGAGAGGTTATTATCTTATCAAAATCTTATATATTATATAATCACTAGCATTACCCCCCACAAAAAGTTGTATTAAAGAATTTAACACATTAATTTTGAGATTTCTCTGGTATCCCAATAAACCAAGAATTGCTTTAAAACCATCATATGAGGGACAGGGCAGCAGGAGGGATAGGGATACCAGGTCTAGAATTATATTTATTATCATCAATCATAAAAACAATATATCTTTGGATTAATTACACTTACACAGCTAGGTAGAAAGAGTTTTTATGAAATCTTTTCATAAACTCTAAACACAATAGATATTCCAAAAATTATCTCATATTAAATAACAGTCTACACTGGTTATTAAAGGATTACCTTATAGGGAAAAAGTCACTAAACAAGTGACTCCTATTTCATTTCTACTACGTATATTAAACACTTAAAAAAATTATATGTAGAAACCTGACATATAAAGCATGGATATTCCTTATATTTCCTATGGCATATACCCAAAAATAACATCTCCACCTCAAAATTAGAAACAATGATTTCACTTAAAGAGAAAAATCTGCTATATTGGTTTCAATTAATGAAAGGTGAAAAGCTACATTCAGTTGATTATATTAAGAACAAATATAATTTAGATAAAGCCATGGCTGGATGTACAATCCTGCAGACAACACTCAGAAGGGGAAATTGTTAATTCAACCAAGGATAAAAGACCATATCCCAAAACTAGTTGACTATCTAAGCTGTGAGGAGAGAAACAAAAGTTGCAATGAGAATTATTGGAACTATTTTACCCAAATTAATAATAGACCTCCAAGTGAAGAAGACAAAAAATTAATTCTAATATCTTCTAAACATACAACTTCATCTCTTAGATGGAATCTCTTTACTTGGAAATTTGTGCATAGATCTTTCTTCGCACCACATAAAATTAAATTAATGTTCAAGCAGAAACAAGTTTCTTGGAGATGTAAACAAGAACCTAAAGCAGATTGGCAACGCATGCTTTTTGACTGTACTGTCCTAACACCTCAGTAATTTTTTTTAACACTCCTATTCCTATATGTTTACTATTGTAAATAGTTGTTTTTTTTTCTTTTGTGTGTGAGGTTTAGTTGAATTTTTTTCATTTATTATGTTCACAATTATCTGACTGTAAATATTGTTGTGATTATTTTACAATTGAAAATCGAATAAAAACTTAAAAAAAAGAAATTTCTTACTATTGCTTCTTTTACATGACTTTTGTATACTGCATTTGCTAGCAGGAGTACTTCCACAAGTTGTAAGGTAAAGGAGTGACTGGCAACAACAATCATTTGAAAAATGTTGGTCAGTACAGTCCACCATGGGTGAGACTTGTAGTTGTTGGAGTATGTAGTGAGTGGGAACCTGCAAGGCTAAATATAAAGACATGCATTTTAGTGCTTAGAGAAATAATTATCTACCCCTTCTTTTGGGCTTTCACGTGCTGTACTTTACCACTGTTGCACATGAGGAACTTTCTGAACTCTGCTTCTTCCCGATTAAATTAATGGAGTTCCATCAGCAAAGCCTCTGCACTTCTACGAGAGACTCACTGTTCTCTTAGTGAGCTGGATAATTTGACAAGTCATTCAAGATAAAAGGCATTCCATCCTATTGAATTGTTATATTTATTCCACTGTGGACTTAAACCTTAACCCACAACTTCATAACCTGCATTTGACAAGTGTTACTTTAGGTACTGAAATCCTTGCAAAAGCCTTAAGCTACATATATAAGTTAACAGGTTTACTATTAAAATTCAGAAACACACTTGTATGAGTAGCGTAAATTGAAAGTATAGTTTCAAAGTTTCATAACATCGAAGCCTAACTTACTGAAGCTTTAATATCAATTTCCAGATGGCAAATGCAGTTCAACAGGCACATTTTCAAAATAGCGAATATCGAACATTCGGCTTTAAAATGGTTCAAGATTGGGGTGGAAAATCATTTTAATTTTTACCATTGTTTTTCGATGACATAATGAATAGAACAAGTGTGTTTCCAGATTTTGATAGTAAACCAAGTTAACATTGACAACGGAATTCATTCTCCTAAGTTTTAAGCATGCATTGGCCATTCTGTTGCCTAAAGCAGCCTCTCCTACAACTGCTGTTGAATACAAGCATCTGAATATAAGCCAAGATTCTTCAAAAACTAACATATAATTAAATACAAGAATATATTTCAAAAATGTATCTCCTATCCAATATGTAGTACGGCTTCCAGAATAAATACAGTACTCAAACTGATATAATCACCATTACATCACAGATTTATGACAATATGGAAAAAGACCTTTTAATAGGATTCATATTCTTATACCTCAAAGGAGTATTTGAGACAGATCAAAGACTGTCACTACTCAAGTTAAGATTAGTTTTCTATTGAGGTTACCTCATAGATCAAAAATGATCTTGTCAACAGATTATTTACAATGGTAGGCCATAACTGCTTTTCAGAAACAGACATATTAACTAGGTGAATGCTCTAAACATTCATTTTAGGCCCTCTTTATCCTTTTACTCTCTCTCTCTCTCTCTCTCTCTCTATATATATATATATATATATATATATATAGATAAACTTTAAGAAAAATCTAGCCAAACTAGAGTTTGCACTGTGTCATACCTTAAACCTCCTGTAATAGCGGCCCATAGGATATATGCAAATGACCCTCTAATGACATCATGTTCATCCATCCACAGCCCCTTTTTTCCATTTTTTGCACATGGAGTTGGGGTGTCACTTCAACAGTGACAATCAACATCAAGATCTAAAGTTTTCACTTCCGGGTAACTAGCCATACCAGGGTAGTTCTTTCACATCACACACTCACACTTATGGCCAATTTAGTGTGTCCAGTCCACCTATTGCATGTCTTTGGAATGTGGGAGGAAACTGGAGCACCCTGAGGAAACCCACATGAACACAGGGAGGACATGCAGACTCTGCACAAAAGGCACTCCAGCCGAGACTCACACCAGGGAACTTCTTGCTGTAGGGTAACAATGCTGTCAACTGTGCCACTGTCCACCCCCCCCACTTAAGGACATCAAGTGTTTCAGCAATATGGCTTCTCTGTTACAGGATGTTTAATGTATTACACAGTGAAAACTGTAGCTTGGCTAAGAGTTTCTTATAGTTTTTTCTAATTCAATTGTCTGTGTGACCTTTTTATTTTTTGTTTATATATACCTTTCTTCCATCACCTTATTATCATGGAGCTTTTCTCCCCAGGCCTCCGCTAAAAATGAACATGTATCCAGTTGGACTATCCCGGTCAACAAATGTAAAATAAATAAAAATAAAAATAAATATATATTTTATAATATATATATATATATATATATATATATATATATATATATATATACATATGTGTGTGTGTATATGTGTATATATATATATATATATATATATATATATATATATATATATATATATATATATATATACACATACATACAGTGGATATAAAAAAGTTTACACACCCCTGTTAAAATGCCAGGTTTTTGTGATAAAAACACAAGACCACAAAAAACTTTCCCCACCTTTAATATGACCTATAACCTGTACGATTCAGTTTGAAAAACAAACAAATCTGTTAGGGGAAAAAATATAAAAAATAAGTGTGCACACCCTTAAACTAATACTTTGCTGAAGCACCTTTTGATTTAATTACAACATTCAGTCTTCTTGGGTAGGAGTCTGTCAGCATGGCACATCTTGACTTGGCAATATTTGCCCACTCTTCCTTGCAAAAGCTCTCCAAATCTGTCAGATTGCGAGGGCATCTCTTGTGCACAGCCCTCTTCAGGTCACCACACAGATTTTCTATTGGATTTAGGTCTGGGCTGTGACTGGGCCATTCCAAAACTTTAATTTTCTTCTGGAGAAGCCATTCTTTTGTTGATTTGGATGTATGTTTGGGGTCATTGTCATGTGGAAAGGCGAAATTCCTCTTCATCTTCAGCTTTCTAGAAGACACCTGAAGGTTTTGGGCCATAATTGACTGGTATTTGGAAATGTTCATAATTCCCTCCACCTTGACTAAAGCCCCAGTTCCAGCTGAAGAAAAGCAACCCCAAAGCATGAAGCTGCCACCACCATGCGTCACCGTGAGGATGGGGTTCTTTTGGTGATGTGAAGTGTTATTTTTGCGCCAAATGTATCTTTTGGAATTGTGGCCAAAAAGTTCAACCTTGGTCTCATCAGACCATAGCACATTTTCCCACATGCTTTTGGGAGACTTGATGTACTGTTTTCCAAATTTTAGCTGGGCCTGGAATTTTTTCTGTGCAAGAAAAGGCTTCCGTCCTGCAACCCTACCCCATAATCCACAAACAAGCGAAACAAAAGGATGCCGAGCCAAAAAAAGACCTGCTCCAGTTTTATTTTATTTGAATAACAGACAGCGTTTTGCTACTCTAACAAGGTAGCTTCCTCAGAGAGAACAGCTATTTAAATACTGCACAGCCACATATGAATAAATCAATTACTACAATTAATATAATTTTAAAACAGTGTAATAACAAGAAAAAACAGTATAATAACGAAAAATCTCTTATACACAATAAAATTCAAGTGTACAACTAAACCTACAAGAAGCATTAACACTCATGTAAATCCAAATTTAAAAGTTTAAAATATGTTGTACACTTATACAAATCTTAGCAGAGGAATTACATACATATTCAAAGGGTTATTGATTCTATTCACCTTGAATTTAAACTTGTTCTACTTAATAGACTTCCTCCGCATAAGAAGTTAAATGTCCATCAACAAAAAACATGTATAGCATCCTAATAAAAAAACTTTTTAAACTTAATATGTAAGCAATATTATAAGCAATATGTAAATAGCTTATAAACAACAATAAACGTCCCTAAATTTACTTAAGGTGAAAGGTATTAACAGTACATAACGTTTAATGTAATACCTCACCTAGAATTTTCATTAATGACAAGACATGTAAATAAATAAAAACAGACTTCAGCATCACCTCATGTAAGATTTAAGTTTTAGGAAGCGAGCCTGGTGCATTAAAGGCATCCAATTTGAGCTGCCATAAAAGCTCTCGAGTTTCCAATAAAATAGATGTGGGACTGCCTCTAACAGGGACTGGTAAATGGTCAATCCCCATAAACACAAAAGCATGCCCTGGGAAGGAATCATTATGTTTGGCCAATGCATTTTCACTCTTCTTGTTCTTGATAGCATAAATATGTTGGTAAATCCTATCTTTAAACCTTCTATCCGTCTTCCCGACATAGAAGGCGGGGCAGCATGTGCAAAATGCAATGTAAATGATAGATTTAGTGTCACACTTTATTCTATGGCCAATAGTATATTTCCTACCCGCTAAGGAAAATGTACTACCTGTTTTTATATGTGTACAAAAGTTGCATGCCCCACAAGCAAAAGACCCCTTTGTTCTAGTACAGGGGTCAACTAATGAACTATTTTGCAGTAAATCTTTAATGTTTCTCCCTCTCCTAAAAACCATAACAGGTTTCTCCCCCAACTTATTGGACATTAACGCGGTCCCACATCTATTTTATTGGAAACTCGAGAGCTTTTATGGCAGCTCAAATTGGATGCCTTTAATGCACCAGGCTTGAACGAAAGTTGCAATATAGCTCCCTTCCTAAAACTTAAATCTTACATGAGGTGATGTTGAAGTCTGTTCTTATTTATTTACATGTCTTGTCATAAAAAAATTTTTAAGCGGAATTTACTCTCTTAATGAAAATTCTAGGTGAGGTATTACATTAAACGTTATGTACTGTTAATACCTTTCAGCTTAAGTAAATTTAGGGACGTTTATTGTTGTTTATAAGCTATTTACATATTGCTTATAATATTGCTTACATATTAAGTTTAAAAAGTTTTTTTATTAGGATGTTATACATGTTTTTTGTTGATGGACATTTAACTTCTTATCTGAAGGAAGTTTATTAAGTGGAATAAGTTTGAATTCAAGGTGGATAGAATCAATAACACTTTGAATATGTATGTAATTTCCCTGTTTAGAACTATATAAGTGTACAACTGATTTTAAACTTCTTAATTTGGATTTATATGTGTGTTAATGCTTCTTGTAGGCTTAGTTGTACACTTGAATTTTTGTATTTTATTGTGTATAAGAGATTTTTCGTTATTATACTGTTTTTTCTTGTTATTATATTGTTTTAAAATTATACTAATTGTAGTAATTGATTCATTCATATGTAAAAAACATGTGGAGGTAGTGTTATACTTGCAACCTCTGAGGAAGCTACCTTGTTAGATGTCTGTTATTCAAATAAAATAAAACTGCTTTTGGCTCGGCATCCTTTTGTTTCGCTTGTTTGTGGACTCATTCACGTTTGTTGTGGTTTCTTGCGGCTACCCCATAATCCAGACATATGGAGAATATGGGAGATTGTTGTCACATGTAGTACACAAACAGTACTTGCCAGAAATTCCTGCAGCTCCTTGAGTGTTGCTATAGGTCTCTTGACAGCCTCCCTGATCAGTTTTTGTCATGTCTTTTCATCAGTTTTGGGGGGACGTCCAGTTTTTTGCAACGTCACTGTTGTCCCATATTTTCTCCACTTTTTGATGACTGTCTTCACTGTGTTTCATGGTATATCCAATGCTGTGGAAATTTTTTTGTACACTTCTCCTGACTGATACCATTCAACAATGAAATCCCTTTGATGCTTTGTAAGCTCTCTGTGAACGATGGCTTTTGCTGTAGCAGGCAACTGAGTAAATGCCAGGAAAATCCTACTAGGACAGCTGAACTTTATTTGGGGTTAATCAGAGTCTCTTTAATTGATGGTAGGTATGTGCCCAAGAAGACTAAATGCTGTAATTAAATCAAAAGGTGCTTCAACAAAGTATTAGTTTAAGGATGTGCACGCACAACAAAGTATTAGTTTAAGGGTGTGCATGCACAACAAAGTATTAGTTTAAGGGTGTGCATGCACAACAAAGTATTAGTTTAAGGGTGTGCATGCACAACAAAGTATTAATTTAATGGTGTCCACACTTATGCAACCAGTGTATTGTACGTTTTTTATTTTTTATATTATTTTTCCCCTAACAGATTTGTTTGTTTTTCAATTGAATTGGTTATAGGTCACATTAAAGGTGGGAAAACTTTTGAATGATTTATTGTGGTCTCATTTTTTATATCACAAAAACCTGGAATTTTAACAGGCATGTGTAAGCTTTTTATAATATATATAATCCCACAATGATGCTAGTGCACATACAAACGTTAACGCATGCACGAGAAAGTCCAACAATACAGCAACAAAACTATAATTATCCAACGGCAGAGAGATTGCCAAAATTACTTTATTGTCTCCAGACAGTGAGAAAAACATGACTCCAAACCAGTTTCACCCTTTAGGCGTCATCAGTGGAAAACACCAGGTGCATCAACAGAACGCATTAAATATGTTTCCTTTAAAGGTACAAACCCTATTTTTAAAATATATGCACCGTACACATATAAAGCATATAAAACATACAGAAAATTACAAGCATTTAAACCTCAGTGCAGCCCAAAATTATTTAATTTATTATAAAACACATCTAATTACCTAAATAAATAACTACCAAATTATATATATATATATATATATATATATATATATATGTATATGTATATATATATATATATATATATATATATATATAATATGGATCTAGGACGTTTGCTCGACTTTAGTCGCAAAGTCGAGCAAATGACCAAAATCCAAATGGCCGGGCATACTTACACAAAAGTGCTTTTCACCGAAGAAGCAGTTTCGTGTAAGTATGACTGTTGCCGAGGCTGTATTACGGTGTGGTTAAGGGTAATTTCCCTTTTCCAAACTGTAGTGCGATCTCGGAGGGAGAATATTAAAGTGGGGGGGGGCGTATGGGGTGCAGGGGTGCGAAGCCCCCCTGCTAAAATGTAGAAGTAGTGTTTTATTTTTTTTTTGTAACACGCGTTAACGAAAGTGCTTTTTTGATAAAAGCGCTTTCGTTAAAGTGTGTTCGGTTTTTATGGATTCGGACGTTTGCTCTGTCGAGTAAACATCCTAGATCCATATATATATATATATATATATATATATATATATATATATATATATATATATATATATATATACTAAAAAACAAGAGTGCAGTGCAGATTAATGGTCCCACCAACAAATAAGAGAATATATAATATAAAAAGTAGAAGAACCAAACCACGGCCAAAAGTAAGGTAAAAAGCAGGTTTAATGGTGAGAGCTTTCACAAGATAACATGACACTTCATCAGACAAATCACATATAACAAAACTCTCATTTAAAACAGAAAGTAACCAATAAAATCATCTACTCAATTAATTATGCAAATCTAAAAAAATTCTAAAAACGTTTAAAGAGGCATCATATCACAACACATTCATTGTTCACCTAGCGAGATCTCTAGCCTGCAGAACTGATCTAATGGAAGTCTTATTGTTAATGCCACTGCCCATAATTCCTCTCATTCTAATTATCCATTCCACTTCTAATGTTTCTGTTCTGTTTTTAATGTCCCTCCTTCTCTCATTGGTAAAGATTCTCTCTATAAACATAAATTTAAACTTATATGTGGCATCATTCAACATAATATGCTTGGCTAACGCATTTGTTTCTGCAGCCCTATGAATGTCATACATATGCTCTCTCATATGATCTCTCAATCTACGGTTGGTCTTCCCAACATAGAAGGATGAGCATTTCCCACAATATGCTAGGTAAACAAGGTTGTCAGAATTACAATGAACTTTTACTCAAAATTCTAACAGTTTACCTGTGTCAGGATGTCTAAACTTATTACTACTATCTACTGAATAACAGAAGTGGCATTTAGTACATGGAAAAGTGCCCATATTCATAGTGCCTGCTTGATCCAAAGGCTGATTCTTGGGATAGCACAACATTCTTTTAAGCAACTTTTTATTTTTAAAAGCATATCTAGGTATTGCCTGAACTACCCCTTTTATTTTCTCGTCTGAACAAAGTATACACCAATTCCTCTTAAATACATCCTGTATAAGTCGAATGTTACTGGAGTACATAAGAGACAGTCTCATATCTGCAGTGCCCTGTTTAATAATATTGGAAGTGGGTTGTGTGTCAGAAAAATACAGTCTCCCTGTATCACATCTGTGCTCAGGTATAGATGACAGTATTTGATCCACTTCACTGTCTCTGTATCCTCTTGCCAGAAAGCTGTTCTTTAGACTATCCAATTACTTAGTGAGTCTAGAATCACTGGCTGTTAATCTAGATGTTCTCAATCCTTGTCCCTTGATAAAATATTTTTAAATATATGATTTGGATGCATACTTTGTAAGTATGTGTTCCTGTAACACTCTTTTCTATAAATTTTAGTGTCAAACTTTCCTTCACTATCTTTTGATATCCTTACATCCAAAAAATCAATTTCACTACAAGAACTACATATAGTAAATCTAAGAAAATTAGTGCTGTTATTCATAAGCTCATAAAATAATTGTAATGATGCCTCATCACCATCCCACAACAAAAACAGATCATCGACAAATCTACCAGATGGTTATGTGTCTTCTTTGTCAACAGATACTTCTTTTCCAACATGCCATCACAATGTTGGTGTAGCTACTGGCACACAAAGTGCCCATAGCTATGCCATCCATTTGTCGATAAAGGCTATATTCAAATAAAAATATATTATTGTCTAGGATTAGTTCAACTAGTAGACAACGTAAATCAATGAACTTTAAGTCATACTGGCCATCCTCCATGAGGTATTGCTTAAACATCTCTGCTCCTGTAGTGTTGGGTATAACTGTGAAGAGGGATTGCACATCAAGTGTTACCATCAAACATCTCTTATTCAATTCACTATCCCTTGTGGACTCATGCAAATCATTAAAAAAATTGTTTAGTATCACTAAATATATAGTTGTTTCTAGCCAAAACTGGTCTCAAATGTTTCTCCTCCTACAGAGACAGCTGTTCCATACACCAACCCCTTCCTGCAACTATAGGTCACATGGGGGGAAGTGTTAGGTGTTTATGAATTTTAGGAATCCCCTGGATCATGGGAATTAAAGGGTCATTAACTACAAAGTACTTAAATAAGTCAAGACTGATAATACGAGACTGTAGACAATCATGCAGTGTATCATAGATATTCATTGTAAAATAATTCACTTTCATCCTATCTAGCTTCTCATAAACCTTAGTGTCACCAAGCATTTCCAGCATAGTATTGGTATAGAAGCTACGGTCCATTATGACTATAGGTCCTCCTTTATCAGCAGGCATCATAGTATTCTGCATATCACTCTGTAAATTATCCAAAGCAAGCCTTTCTTTTCTATTCAAATTAACAAAACATTTGTTTTTAACCCTGCCATCATATAAGCCATAAATCTCCTTTTCACAAACTTTCTCAAATGTTTGAACAATTGCATTATTACATAACAGCTGTTTTTACTAAACACATTACAGGACCTAGTATCATTCTCAGTGTTACCAAATTGTAACTTTAGTATCAAATTATGACATTTTCTTGCACATCACTGGAATTCCCAGTTCTGTCTCCAATTCATCCCAAAGCTACTGCCCCACTAGACACCAGACATCACCATTTTGGTTTCTAACATAGCCATTACTGCAACTGTCTTCTAATAACTATCTATCTGTATGTAGCTAAAGCTCACATCCCCCTAACTAATTCCAAGGGTCTATCCCTCTTTTTTGTTTTTTACCCATCTCTTGACTTCTCCCTTTATTCTACTTAATTTCTTGTTGGCTTTTTAGTTGTCTTGCAGTCCTAGTACCATAACATTTATATAGCCGGTCTGTTCACTTTACATACTGCCAAATAGTGGTAACTTACTGACTCTCTGGAACAGAAATGACCAGAAAACAGGGTCCATCCCACTCTGTTCACCCTCACTACTCTCAGGCTCACTCCAGTCCTCTACCCTACCCCCATTCCAACCCACCACTGCATCAATTACCTTAATAGCTAACCTTCTGCTTCCTCATCCCCTCTACACTCAAACTTCCTGTAAATCTCAACCAGTCAGTTCTAGGACCTCCTACCTAAACCACACCCACCATTCTACACACTTTACCTAATTACTACCCACCCACATTCACCACCTCCATCCCCCCTCCCCTATGCTAATCCCACATACCTACCCTCACTCACACTAACCACCTTCCCAACTTAGTCCTAAACTTTTGCTATGTTCCTTGCATTATCACAACCTTTCTTCTTCTACTCCTTTCTGTCCTCACTAAACCTGCATCCCAACTCCCTTACCTCCTCCCACTACATTGCAAACACCAATACCCATTACTTCTCTCCCATATCTCCAACTCTCTTCTCCTACACAGAATGCACTCTAATAAACTTAGATTTCCTCCCAAGAACTTTCCACATTATAAATACAAACTGAAATTTTTCTCACCCTGCCCCACTTTATCACAACTACTCCACCCCTGTAACATCCTTCAACTTTCTGGTGACATTCACCCCAACCCTGGCCCACACTCTAATTCATTAACTCCCACCAACACTACTCACACACTCCTGGAAGCACCAAACCCTAGTCTCAAGCATCTCTCCTTTTACTACATCAACATCCACAGCATTCTTAACAAAATAACTAAATTCCACACTTGGATAGCCCAATACTTCCCCAACATAATAACTGTCTCTGAAACATGGGTCAAACCACATAACACAGGCTCCCCCCTGGCTACAACATCCTATGCCATGACAGAACACATAAACAAGGTGGAGGCATTGTCATTATGTACTTAGGCCTCCTTACCTTATCCCCCCAACCAACCCTACCCCCTCTTTTCACTAAGCTAAACTCACCATTGCTAATTACAACCTAAGCAACCATAAAACCCTAACTATAGTTGCCATTTACATACCCCTAGAGATAACATAAACTTATTGGAACAGATTCTTCACTGGATGGCTGACAATACACCTAATGAAACTATAACACTAGGTGACATTAACAACAATTGGCTTCTCCTCATTGCCAACCCCTCCACCTCCAGCAGACACCTTTGTGGCTATATCCAACGTATCTCTTCTCCAACTTCACAAACCCAGAAGTAGCTGTTCTATCCTTGACTGGATTCTTGTCTCCCATCCTAACCTCTATCACCACCCAGAATCTCTACCAGACTCAGTTAGTGACCACTTCCCTATATAAATCCATAGATTCCCCTCCCTATCTCACTAGACCTCATAAGCTTAAGGAATGCCGGAAGCTAACCACCTTCAACCCTGATACTTTTAATAACTGCCTTTCTGCAATCAGTTGATCTTTCCTTTCCTCCCACTCTCTTGATGAAGCCATTCTGCAATTCAGCTCCATTTCCTAAACACTCTAAACTCCCTTCCCTTTCTGAGAAATGTCAGAGTCAAATCATGCTGCTTTGCTTGGCTCACCAACTCAACCTGCTCTCTCAACCAAAACAGAGATTCTGTAAGGAAACTCTGGACTAAGACAAAATTTCACACACACTTCTAAAAATATAGGGATCTAAGAAACCTGGCCAAAAAACACATTAACATAAATAAAAAAAAACTTCTACCACATACCACAAACTACAGCACCTAGAAATCCCACAAAATTGTGGAATACTATCAATCAAATTCTCTATCATGGAAATCCCACAACTCCTAACCCCTGCCCTAATAACTCACCCCTAGAAACTGCTTCCATTTTAACTCGTACATCATTGAGACCACCAGCAAACTTATGCCAACTCCCTGTAAAATAATCCTGACACCTGAATATGATGGCATGACTTATGATGTGCACAACATAGGTTTTCAATAGTAGTGTGGACACTTACAGGTCGAAGGTCAGATTGCTATCTGCATGTGTTCCCAGTCCCATCACTGGGTTTCATCATAGTGGGACTGTTAATAATGCTGTAATTAGCATGGAATTCTACTTTACAGAAGGCCGCAATAAAGACACATTTTTGCATTTATTTGTAGACCACGTGGCTTTGTCACCAATCATTTATCTGTGTTAGCCCCTCATGTAGCATGTTATCATCACAGGTGATTGCACCCAGTATGCAAGAAACAGCACATGTGGTAAGCCAAAGGCTGTATACTTTAGCCTGGACTGTCAAGAAATAGATTACAGTAAATGGCCAAGCACAGATCCCTGGGGTACACCAGTGGTGACAGCTCTACTGGTACAGGTTGATTCACTAACTTTCACAGTATGTGTTTTGTCAATGAGGCAGTTGGTTACCTGTTTAGTGACATGAGGTTTAATCCTCAGCTGAGAGAATTTTAAATGGTCTCTGCATGGGGGATTGTGTTCAAACCCTAGGTGTGGCCATATACACTTATATCACCAAGTGGGTAGACCAGTGTATCACATACATGGCATGTAGACATGTTGACATGTGTGAAGTGACCTATACTTCAGGTCCAGGATCAGGTCCGTACATCAGGGCTGTCTGCTAGGGACTTTCCTGTCCATTATTTAAGTGATTAGGAACCAACGTCTGGCTGCATGATGCCAGGGCACTTCTATGGGCTAGGCTTTAAAGGCTCCTGGGCCATTAGCCTAGTACACACTAATGCACCTATGATGGAGATCAGGGATGACATATACATCCTTTGTCCAAACAGTTGCATGAAGGACTACAGATTGTGGGCAATCATTGACTCCAACTGTGATATTAGTATAATACAGACAGTATCAATGCACACCAAAGATTGCTGCCACAGCCATGACAACACCTGCAATGACAAGAAAACATGGGGGATTTGTTACTTCAGGAAAACAAGCTCACAACCCAAGTATAACGTAGACATCACACCCTGTAATCAGACCAATAGATATGTGACCTGTGTCCTGGGGTAGATGGTAAGTGGAGCATCTACCAGCATGTGATCACAATGCTGACTATTCCCCTGTATGTAACACAAGTACTGAGTATGTGCAGGACATCCACATCACAGGCCATAATACCTTCATAGTTCTCAGCCTTCATCACACAAATAACTGAGTACAATGCACCCTTCTTCATGTATCTCCCTACACATCTTCCACTGATGTGTAACAGAAGTGTACCACCTTTGTCACAGTGAGCTGTGATACAGCTTACTGTGCATACCTAGGTATTCGTTTTGTGGTGTAAACATGATAGTCTGATGGTGCTGAACCCCCATCAAGTTGTCACACCAGATGCATGTGCGCTACCTGTTCTGGTGATGCACACAGTACATACAGAGGTGTTTGACAAAATTAATGGCATTGGTACAATTCATGACAGTATGGATTGTGCCATATACATACACACACACACACACACACACACACACACACACACATATATATATATATATAGATAGATATAGATAGATATATATAGATATAGATATAGATATATATGCCATGCACACAAGTCAACTAGCCTGTATTGATCATAATGTCTCATGCAGGTATAGCAGTGTCCCTCCTAACTCCTCCAGCAGATGTTGTCTCATGCAGGTATAGCAGTGTCCCTCCTAACTCCTCCAGCAGATGTTACGGTGCCAGGACAGTGTGCGTGATTAGCCTCAAAGTGTGTGGTTGTATCATAATAGTTGTAAAAGTGTGTTTGTGCAAAATCATCTCTGATCACTCTAAATCACAGATGTTATTTCAGAGGCATGGGTTACTGGTGGTAATATTCTGATATTGTCCATGATTGTGCTTGCTTCTTTTAATGTTGTCTGTGAGTCTTTACCTTTGTCCCACTTGCTGAAGAAGTCTGCTGAGATTACACTCACATTCAGGGAAATCAGTTTGCACAGCTTCACAGTATGCATTCTACCCCAATTGTATGTAACATCCCAATAGATGCCTCTGCATTATCCATGTAAGGATGCTTATCTCAGACAGACATCCTCCCCATTGTTGCCACCTTGTGTGACAGTCACATAATACATGTTTTCACTGTGCAGACCCTAGGTACCAGATTGATATGTGAGTGGTATTGCTGCTACATTCGTCTTCCATTGACATGCCCTCATCTGCTGTACATTAGGTTGTTGTTTCACCTGTTCTCTTTCCCTGTGTTCATTCTTACAAGTCAGCTGTATGTCCCTATTCAAAACACACACAATTCCCCCGAGTGTTCATTTTACATGGCAGTCCATATACCCTTACAGATCATTTACACAACTTCAGTACAGAATGCCAGTAATGGGTAATCTGCACTATAGATACACTGTCCTGTACTGTATTTGCACTGCATGCTTAACAATCATACCTCTCAAATGTCCTGATTTTCACAGAATATCTAGATTTTTGCCCTTACATCATTTGGTGTGTTCCTTATCAAATTTGTAGTTTTCTGCCATATCACTGGGATGATCTCAGGACTTATGTCACTCAATAATTACTTACATTTGAGTTTCAGACTCCAAATCCTTCAGAACATGTATCTTAACACAAACCTCTGGTTATTCCAGCACATTTCGAAAGAGAAAATATGTCAAGTATGTCCCTATTTCTGGGTCATTGTCCCCCCCCTTATGTTGAACTTTGTCCAGATGTCCTGCAGTAAGAGATTGAGAGCAATCTGTTAAGCCGTGGTGATCATTATGGCATTCTGTACAAAACTGTGGACCTTCAGTGCTCTAACTTAAACAGGATTGCTATCTGTGTTCGCTTACATGGCTTCCTGGTAAGCAGCACTGTTGGCCACCATGAAACCTCACTTATTTACATTTAAATGTGGTGCTCGGCATGAATATGGCATGAGCGCTGCTGCTCAACGTTCATCACCGTGCACACATGTAAACTCTGTGTAGGCTTCGCGGATGGAGTTTATTGAATCCCAACTTGTATTTATTTTGTGGGTCAGAACAGACAGCAGAGGATTTTTTTTTCTGAAATGTAAAAGAGTGATGAAACTCATGAAAAGTTGAGTGAAGAAAATTTTTTTGAGAATACCAATGACATAAACAATATAGATGTGAATATGAATATGATTGTGTATGCACAAGAAGAAAGAATATGAGAGAAGAGTAGACCAGAATTAATTTTATGTAATATGGATTATTTGGAATGAATGACTGAATGCAATTTTGTTTAATCAGAAATGGATTTTGGTAGAGATATTGCAAAAAAAATTTGATTATGGTTGTGGAAGAAGGCATGGAGGTCAATTATGGAAGAATAAAAATGAAGATGTTATAAGAAAAGAGGTACATAGTAAAAAATAGAAATGAGTACATATGTGCCTGTAATTATGTAAATATTTTTTTATGCTGTGATAAATAAAGGAAACCTTTTCTGGAAAAAAAGAACCAAAGACAGGTAAATGATGATGTAAATATAATAAGTGTTAATGTAAATAGTATTAAAAATGAGATCAGGGGACTAATGGTAGTTAAATGGTGTAAGAAAGTGAAAATAGAACTTATATGTTTGTTAGCTACCAGGTGTGCCAGACAGAGAACAATGCATTTGAGATATGCTCTGCTATAGGAATTTTGCTGCAAAATTCAGAAATCAAAATACTAGATGGTACTATGGGTCTGCTAGATGTGTTCAAGGCACACTTGCTTGAGCCACATTTTGTCGCTGCCTCTTGTTGTTTTAGACAAGTGCCCTAACTCCCACTAATGCATCTTCCTTAACTAAGCATCCCTTCTGAAGCCAAATCTCACCATACTATCTAGCCCTACCAGAACCCTGATCTGAACTCTAAAACCTCCCACCCAGTCCCTAAACCTAAACTCCTGATAGTCTGATCCCTAATTAAGGCTAAAATGCCCCTTCCATCCCTATACTTAATCTCCTGATCACCCCAAACCTAAAATCCTCCTCCCCATTCCCCTTTTTGACTTACCTAGGCTGTGAGCACTTCCTGGATTCCTTCCCTACCATGTGAGCAATTTGCTTGAGCCAGCTGTTTGGCTGAACTTGTATTCAAATTTGAGTGTGAGCAGCCAGCTGTGTGGGCCACAAGATGCTCTGGTCCCTGACACCGCGGAACTTCTTTACAAGCACTTGGGTCTCAACTGCTTGAAGGAGAGCCTGTTACAGAACTAATATCAGGAAGGATGGTGATGTGTAATATAAGAAAACAAGAAAGGAGTGTATGCTTATTTGCAATTTATGCATGTACAAGTGTAACAGACAAAATATGTTTGATGTATTAATGAATGGTTAATATGTTTATTATTATTTAACTGCAATTTAAGGAGGGAGAAAGGGAGGCAACACAAGATGTGGAAGTATTGAATGAAGTTATAAATGATATGAGGCTTTATAATTTCAGGAAGGAGAAAGAGAAAATAACACAAGGCGTGAAAGCATTGAAGGAAGTTATAAAATGTGGAGGACTACAGGTAGGAAAAATAGAGAATGGATTTTATCAGGGAGGGATATTTAAAACAGAGATGGGCTATATAACATGTTCTAACGCAATGGAAGGAATAGAAGGAAGTGTGGAAATTGCTGAATTCTCTGATCAGAGAGCTGCGTGGGCAACAGTAGGTGAGAATAAAGAGATAATAAGAGAAGGAACATGAATAAAAGGTTAACTGTTGAAGTCAGTAAGGCAGAAGAAATGACAATGGAGTATGAAATTATGAGAAGAACATTTGACAATGAGGCTTTGCTTCCCTGTACCGCCTTAGTAATGGATGCTAACCATAATGCTGCCCCTTCCCACAACCCTAACCCACACCCTAATGTCATTAAAACTTTCCCGTAACAGTGCTTCTACATAAGGCAGACTCAGACACACAAACATTCATAAACACGCACAAACAACACTACATCTATCCCCTAACATCTCTTATGCTTACCCTAAAATGTACAAACTCGAATACAAACACACAACATCCATCCTTCAATCAGAGACATGCTGTAGGGGGAATGGACACTCTAAATTGGCCCTAGGCATGAGTGCATGCATGTGTGTGCCTTCTGTGGAAGGCTGGGTGCCGGGCTGGCAACTCGACACCGTAAAACACCACTGCCAATCATGACTGGACAGGTGATCTGCTGTGGCGACCCCTAACCTGGAAAAGTCGAAAGAAGAAGAAGACACCATTGACAGTAAATCACATCCCTGCATTTGTCGAACAAACATAAGTTTGGTAAAAAACATGGAGAAGAATATACTACTAATTCTATGTGGAATCAAGATAAATGCAGAAATATCATGGTCAGTGGTTATCTAAATCCAAATCATAAGCAAAATAATCATAAACCAAACAATTCTTTCATGTATGTATATTATAATGCTGCATATACTTTTTTCTATGTAGAGATATCCAGTGACTGTTTCAGTATTTAGAAGAAACTCACAACTTTTTCCATGGCTTGATGCAGGCTCATTCTGACAGTCAAAGAAGCTATGCTCTAGGCCATATCAGCTCTATCTTGCACTAACTGTACCTAATTATGAGCTTTCCAAGGATATTAAATTAGTGCTGTAGAAAGGCGGGGAAAATGGGGCACCAACTTGTAGATGGTGCAGAATGAAAAACAAAAAGTATGACAATAGCGTGCAAGCTGTCAGTTAAGTAATCATGATAGCCTAATAGCTTGCAAACTGTCAGAATATCCTGTTTTTACATCTTAATATCAGTTGATAGTTTACAAGCTGTCACTAAGGAATCACCTGTAGACAATCAAGGGATGCTAAATGGATGTGCTGCACTAGGCATAAAGTACTTTTGATACAGCTCTGTATTAATCTACTCTGTTATTCTATCTTATATACATGTAACAATGGATCGTGACTTGAAACTGCTGTTTTTGTGTGACTACTTCCATCTGTATATGTACTTGATTAAATGTAGTCACACCATTTACAATATAGTGTGATTAAATGTAATCACACCACATTGTAAACGAATATCTTTAAACTTTGCTGGCAACATTTTTGTATTACATTGATAATCCACACAGGGATCCTCTCTAATAAAACCGGAGGCTTAGTGGGAAAACTGAATAACATGCAGAGGTAAGGATACAGTACCTCCCTTATAGTCCATCCTTGTAAGCTTTACTTAGGAGTTTGCGGATTTCTAGTGGAACTAATACGAGAGTGGTCACTGTTGCCTAGGCTGTTGCCATGATGGTGTGTACAGCTTTAAATGTATGTCAGTTTGTGAATATCAGTAAAAACTCTTGTGCCCTTAAAACTGTTTAATACCCATAATGTACAGAATATTTCAGTTGACAAGCTGTGATTATGACTGTGTTTTGTGTATGTTGCTATTTTGTATAAAATTAAAGCTGCATCATAATGTCAAATGTCTTTGTGTTGTGCCTTTATTAATAGCACAGAATTAAAGATCTGCCATTGTCTCTTTTTTTAATTTCTCCAAATCTTTTGGATTTCTAATACTATGATGGGAATGGACCCCATTCCTAAGTCAAAGTATGATTAAAGTTCATGAAGTTAGTATTGTTTCAATCTTTGATAGCCAAAAGTGCTCTTTGCAGCACTTGCAATGTGCCCAGTAATGACTCCTTCAAGGTGAGATTGAAATCTCATGGCACTCTGTTTTCAAAGTCAGGTGGATTAAGATTTGCCTCTTCTCTTCCAGTGTTCTCTGTTATAATATATACATGTAAAAAAGAACACCAAGTACCAAAAATCACCATGTGGTTTGGTTCGTTGGAATAAAGCTGTTTTTATTCGCTTTGTGGCTGGACGTCCCTTCTTTGGGTACCTTGAACTTTTTATAATATATACATTTCAACAGTTACAATAATGCGTGTACATTTTTTCCTCTGTCCAGCGGGACATACTGTTGATACACTTTTAACACAAGCAACTTTACAAATCAGTTTGATATCCAGATAACATATAGTTCTTTGCTAAATTTCAACTAGCTGTGCTGGCTTATGTTACATATCCACTACCCTACTTCTCCTGGCATAGCTGGCAATACTTCCCATCATCACACAGACCACAAACCATGTCAAACAACACACTGTGAATAGAAGACAATAAAAAAAGAGCTGGCTATGAAAACTGCAGACATGCATGAACATAAAGGAACTGTGTGAAGGTTGTGTGTGAATAAATGCAGTAGAAAAAAAAAAAAAACAACCACACACCTGATCTGCAGAGAGAAATCAAAAGGTGGAGTAAAATAGACTTGTTACATCACATTCACACAGGCATATGCATTAGCCTAAGCAGAAATATGCAAACACATATGCAGTGCTAAATAGGCTTATAAAAACTAAGCAGTAGAACAGAATGATATACTGCACATGCAAACGGAAGGCACTATATCATGAAATACATAATAAACATAAATACTAACATGAAGATTTAGTTCAACAATGTAATGCCCAAACACATATTTCATTGTATGCAGCAACCTATAATACAAGGCTGATAAGGGGCAAATAACTTGACGGGTCAATAACACTGAGCAGAGATTAGACAAGGAACCCTCAGGCTATGCTTTCGACAATATAGGCACACATGGAGAATGCAGAATCTCAAACAGGAGGCGTTCAGAAGTGTATTGAGATGTAATATGCAGGCCCAACCCAGACTATCATAAGAAGGAGCTGGAATATGTTGTAATAGAAGTAGGCTTCCTAAACACACAGGGTGCTAATGAGGAGAGGGACAGGATCAGAGCTGCAGCTAGCTATTTTGGTGACCTGCACTTTAACTTTATGATAAATAGCAGAAATAAAAAAGGGCCTTCTTCTTTTGCAAGTCACTTGCTAAAAATGTAACAGCCAACTTGCTACAGCTGAACACAGAGCACTGAGCATCACAGCCCTGACGATGAATACAGATGGTATTGGCATTCTTTTCTGAATGTTGATTATATATGCTGCATATATCACACTCAGATTGCTAAATAACTTCAGAGCTAATTGAAAATGCTGTATCAGTATTCAGAAACTGAATGTCAGTACTGCCGATCACAGCCCCTGACACCTTGCACCCTTTTCACCCCACCCCAGCTATGCTGCTGGGCAGGCTAATCCCCATCATACAGGAAGAACCACAGAATTATGCAAATTAAATTTACCATGCATATGGATGATGAGGAGTGGCATTCTGCTCTGTGGCATGTGAGGCATTAAATCCCATGGCAATATGAGGGCACACGGCAGCTCCAGTGAAGGGCAAAATGCAGTGGGTACTACAGCGGGTGCTGCGCATGCCCTGTGAATACAAGTTATGAACACAGGTTTTTCTGTGGGCAGCATGTCCCCTTCCAAAAATAAACACAAAGACTGACTTTGTGACTGACATCAGGAGGTACATGAGTATATCCAGAAATGAGAACTAGATTACATTGCCTAATATAGAAAATTATTATGGCACAAGAGATGCTGGATGCAGCACAAACATTGATATTATCACAGATGTTATACCTGGCACATCATCCATACACAGGAGATATATATACCACAGCTGCCATATTCAGCACAGCAGGCCTGGATATGTGTAGTTTGGGTAATATCGTGACAAAACAAATCAATGGAATATCATTTGCTAGTGAAATAAATATGAAACAATTGCATCAAAAGAAATACTATAGCAATAAGATCAAACAACAGTTGTCAACGATCCACAAGGCAGTCACATCACATTTCAGCTATGTAACCAAAAATGTCAATTATCCACTACAAAGAATGCAAATAATGGACTGAATAGTTTATTTGCATTGGAACTGGTGACTGACTAAGCATTGCTAAGGGCTGCTTCAGTAAATCCTGTAAATGTGTATAAAATGAATTCACAATCATTTTAGTGAGCATTTAGTAATATGGAAGACATTGTCAACATCTACCACTTGTCATGGATTCCTCCTGAAAGTGTGATATTACTAATTGATTAGTAATTGTAAGTGTTGAAAAACACAAAAATGAATACATAAAGTGCACTCCTAAAGTAAACACAGCAAATTTTAAAACTCAGTATGCAGTTTGGCAGGGTCTGCACCCCTTTCACACCCCTATTACCTATGTAATCAAACACCAAGACAGCTGTACATCAGTAAGATTAAGGAGAATACTCTGAGGTACTGGCAACCAAGAAATTAGTACGAATTTTCCCACAACTGCACAGTGTTGCTGTTCTGTATATATCACAGTTGTGGTTTTCACACTTTTAACAGGAAACCATCTGACACACATTTTATTTTATTGTATTTATTTATTTATCCTTATGTTGACCAGATTAGTCCCACCTGGCTAGTAGCCTCTTCTCAGGGAGAGACCTAAGGTGGTATTTATACTACTAGGGGAAATTTGGACAGGGAGTAAAGAAATCCCCTTAGCAGGGGTGGCTCGTGCCATCGGACTGCAGCCCTCCTACCTAGAAACAAAAGAAATAAAAAATGCGAAACATAAAATTTAAAAAAAAAATTTTTTTACGAGTACCGGAACTTCCACGCATGCGCAGACACACTCAGACTGCCCCGCAGATGCCCAGGAGTCTGTGCGATCTCTGACTGCCTGAGTCAGCAGTCCAGATACAGGAAAGGTATTTTCTAACCTGCAGATGCCCAGGAATCTGTGCGGTAGACGACCGCACATAACAGAGGAGCTCCGGACTGCTTGATCCGCAGACAGGACCAATCAGGAGAGAGGTGAGGTTAAGCTCTTGCAGGGATTCAAGCTCAGGACCAATCAGGAGAGAGGTAAGTTGAGTTTTAAGCTCTTGCAGGGAAGCGTTGAAGTTGAGTGCGGGTTTGCTGCTTCGAGTGATTCTGGACAATGGAGTTGGACCTTGTGTGTGGAGGTTTGCTGCTTCGAGTGATTCCAGACCCATTTACAGGTAGTGGAATTGGACTGGTGTGTGTGTGTGTGTGTGTGTGTGTGTGTGTGTGTGTGTGTGTGTGTGTGTGTGCGTGTGTGCGTGTGTGTGTGTGTGTGTGTGTGTGAAATGCCCCTATTAACACATAGTGGTGGGTAGAGATACTCAAGCTTGAACCCTGTACTTTGGATGCAGGTGGCAAGGACCTAAATTCCCTACCCACCACTGTTTGTAAACAATTGCAGATTTTTGCCTCATATTTGTTCTGTTTCTCATAAAATCTGTGGTTTCTGTATCTTCATTTTTTCTTGTGAAGGTTTGTAGTGCAGTGGTGCACTGGTAGCATTGTTGCCCAACAGGTTTTCTGGTTTGATTCTTGGCTGGGGTGCCTTCTGTGTGGAGTCTGCATGTCCTCCCATCCCTTACAAAGATGTGTCTGGAGTGCTTCTCCCTGCTCTGCTGAAAATTGGCTTTGTTTTGTTCCAAGTCAGACTATTTTCTTGGTTAACAAATGTTTAAAAATAACAGGCATTTGAATTTCAAACTTCATATTCTTCAGAAAGTACATGGTAAAACAAAACCTTTTATTCTAGCAATTGTCTAAGTTTATAACATGGATATTTGAAATTTGCCCATATTTTTGGGACTGTATTCCCCCATTATTGGCCTCATCCAGGTATTTTGTGCTAAGGTTGAGAGCTATGGTGAGAACTGAATTCACTGAATGTTTGGGGGCTGTATTCCCCCCATTACTGGCTTTGTCCACATGTTTTTTGCTAAGAGGTTGAGAGCTATGGTGAGAACTGAATTCACTGAATATGTTTGGCAGCTGTATTCCCACATTATTGGCTTTTTTCAGGTGTTTTTTGCTAAGAGGTTGCTATGGCGAGAACTGAATTCACTAAATGGTAGCCATTTAAGTTTGTCTTCATCTGTTTCAGCTGATTTGGCATAGTGGTATGTTTCTCTGACTGTTTTGCACAGGGTCCCCTGGGTTCAAGACGTGGCAGTGAAGTGTATGGTGGTAACACTGCATTTTATTCTAGCAACTTTCCAACATTATACAAGCAATGTTTAAAATGTGTCCCTGGTTTTTGGCCTTTTGTCTCCCCTCCTAATAAATTTTGGCCTTTTCCAGATTTCTTGTGCTGCAAAGTTCAGAGATACAGCTGAGTGTCGAGTAGATTTTACAAGAAGCTGAGAGCTGCAGGGGAACAAAAGTTTAGTGCTGCTTATGCTAAGTCTGCTTGCATTGTTAATAGCACAACAGGTAGTGTACTTGCTTTTGATGCAGAAGGCTGTGTGTTCTACTCATACAGTAGGTACAGCAAAATAATGGGTATAGTTCCCCATACTAAAGGGGTGGCGTAAGCCACAAAACTATGGGGCTAGGCTTGTAAATGCCCTCGGGTAGATAGCCTAGTATGAACCTATGAACCTATGAACCTATGCATTGCTGATACTTTACTGTGTTGTAAAGGGGGTGGATGCTGCAGTCCATTTTGGCAAAGATACCTAGTAACTATGAACCTGTTATCAGTTTGCCATCCATTCCCTATTGCGGTATTACTAGCTTATCATTTTTTTAATGCATGCAACATAGGCAATTTATTCTTCAAGGGCAACAGGCACTTTATTTGTAGATGAAACAATGACATATAAAGTTGTTTGCTAGCAGCAACCTCTTTATTAGTCACAGATTTCTTTAATGTGGATTTTATTACTTCAGAGATTGTGCATATTTGCTGATACTGGTGGGCTATAGAAGGTTGAGTAGACTTTTTATGATGGAAATGTTCTGATTTGGGCAGTTTTGTCATCGGTGCATGCATTTTGTTTCATTGTTTACTGGAAAAATGTTCAAAACAATAAAGTTAAAATGCCCTCTAACAACTGTACTGTATTGTACAAGGAATATAATGTAATACAGTCAGGAAGGTGTATCAAAGAACATGTGTATGTTTCATGTTCAAGAGGCCTATGATTTTGAAAACAGCCCAAAGTTAATCTTTATCTGCCATTGGCAAAATGTATTTTCTTTGAGTGTGGGTTTCAATGCTGTTTCAATGCATGTGAGTTTCAAGGGCAGATAAGTTTTAATGCTAAGTCTATTTTCATTGTGAGACTGCATTGCTTTGTTTAACAGATATCTATTAGGGTTTGTGCTGTAAAATGCAAAATAAAACTTTCAAATGAAATCTAAATCATCGCAGAAGTAAAGCAGTATGCACATTACAGTGTTTATGGTAAATGGGACAAAATAACCAAGGAATGGGACATTGGAATGGCTGCAGGGCGGAGGCTCCATTCGACCATGATTTTGTAAGGGGGAAGGGTAGCAAACTCAGACAGCCCCGGTTTAACTATACCTCTCAGTTGTCCATATTTTTGCAGAATAAATAGATATTTGCTTCTTATTTTTGGTTTGTTCCTCATAAAATTTGTGGTTTTCTAGCAAATCATTTAGGAATGAAGTCACTAAATGACAGACATTGAGTTTCAGACGTCATAACCTTCAGAAAAATACATGCGAATGCAAGACCTGTTATTCTATCAGCTGTCTTAAGTTTGTACAAGAGCAATTTTTAGTAGTGTTTGTATGTTCCCCCAATATATTTGGCCTTGTCCAGATTTCCTGCATTAAGAGGTTGAGAGGTACATGCAAATCGCTTTGTAGAATTAGGAATATACAAACCTCTCAATTGTCCCCAATTTTGGCTCAAAATGTTGCTTTCCCCTAATAATCCCTCCTCAAAATGGCAATTTTGGAAGAAAACGTGGAGGGTTTACAATTATATATAACTGTAATGATACAGAGTTATAAATTACTTTTATTTCAGAAATGCATGTAGATGCTTTATTTTATTAGCTGCTCAAGTTAACAGTGTTAATATTAAAAAGGTGTCCCTTTTTTGACAGGTTCCCAGCTGTATTGTGTGGCAACTTTATATTTTTACATCACATTTTTGGTCTGTTTTTCATAAAATTGTGGTTTTCTGGCAAATTAGTGGCAAGTCATTAAAGATTGAAGTTAGAAAATAATGGCAGACATTTGAGTTTCAGATTTCATACCCTTCAGAAAATTCATACTAATGCAAGACCTACTACTGTTCTATTATCTAAGTTAATAAGAGCAATATTTAAAAATTGTCCTTATATTTGGGTCTGTGTCCCACTTCTAGTTCTATGTATGGCTTTGTCCAGATTTCTTGCTCTGAAGTTGAGAGGTATGAGTGTCAGAGCCATCACTGTCAGCCAGAGACATTTCAAATTGTGACATACTTGTTGCACCCCACTCCCCATTGTAGTGGCTCTGGATGTGTCCAAGGAAGGCAAGGACCAGTTATGCAGTATAAGTTGACAGAGTATTCCCCCATCCAAAGTAGACCACAAGTACAACCGTGGCTTTTCATCTGCCCTTGATTTTGCAGAATGTTCTGGTTTTCTGTCATATTTTTATACTATTGATTTATGCTTCTTATTATTCAGGAAATGCATGCTGTCACAGTGCCCTGTTGCTCTGTTTAAGTAGCAATGATTTAATGACCATCAGGTAAGCTTGTCAGAGATTGTAAGATGCAAGTAAGCTTTGATAAGCATACCGTTAAAGAATTACCAGCATTGAAAGCATTTTCGTTGTTGCCATGCAGAGAATATTTACAAAACTAGATAATGTATAAGCCTTGGGTATTGAAATGCATATGACAGTATTTGTGATAAAAGGACAAGATTACAGTATTTTCAGAAGCTCATTACATTTGTTGAAGACTTGCACTCATCTTTTTTTGGAGACTTGCAGTCATCTTTGCAGGCTTTACACGTAATCTAAACAGAATGCCAATCTATCATGTGTGGTCCATAACTTGTGCAGGAATCCTTTAAGCAATTTATCTTGAGCTTGTTTCTTGTTTGCTGTCCATTATTTACTTTGATCATGTCTTCCCCATGAAACAAGTAGATAGTTGTGTCAGGTCGCAGGTCTTTTTTGGATAAGAAACATTTTTACAAGTGGGGGTATCACAGAGATTGCTACTTTCAGCATGTTACTTGGTAATTTTATAAAGCTGAATATAAATTATAATTAGAACTGCAGTGCAAGGAGTAGTGGTTTGAGTTGAGTGCTACTTATTTTTTTATACTTGATTTTGACTGGCATTCCAGTAATGTATTTAAAAAGTAATTTATTTTTTCATGCCTCACAACCTGTTTCCATCTGGATATTAAGAAAGTTGTCATGTAGCCAATGCATTGAAATATTTTTTTCTTTGACACTTCATTTTGTCTTGATTGGACTCTCGTAATGACTGTTTGCCACCCAGGGCAGCATATTTAATTAAAGTTCCAGTTGTTGTGGTTTTGAGCATAGCCCCACCCCTTTCTAGTTGGCCACACCCCTTCCCAATTGGCCCTCCCATTCAGCTGTCTCCTGCAGCCCTTCTTTAATTTGAAGTCACCAGCCACCACTGCCCCTTAGTCTTTTCAATACATGCAGTGGGATCTTTTGCATTCACCTGGGCTACCACCAGTTCAAGCAGACAGGACCTCATTAATAACTTGTTGTCAATGTGTTTCCATAAATCCACATAAAACTTATAAGCTTCCTCAGGATCATTGGATCACACAAGGCATATTGGCTATAGGCTAGTGTGGGCCCCTCAAGGGAGTGGGACTTTATTGGGCCAAATAGGTGCAATTGGGCTAAGGCAGCCCTGTCATTGAATGACATACATTAAATAGCACAATTACATTACAATTAATGTAAACAAATTATCACTTGGGTACACTTCAGCACAGGAGGTACAGTACGGACAGGTTGCCTTCATAGCTAGCACATTCAGTGGGAGGCAGACACTGCACCTCCTTATGTGTGGTGGTATAAATGAGATAATACATTTAGGGAATGCTAAGGGCATGTTCTTGTTGATGCTGGAATAGGATAACACAATGATAAACATATATGTGTTCACATCTGTTGTACATTAATGTCTGTTGGAATGCTAAGAGCAGCAGAAGTAGAGTCTATGCAGTGGAAGGTAGATAAATGGCACAGAATATCAAACTGCAAGCTGCTCAAAGATAATATAATTCACGTGCCAACAGTCCCATGCAAGGTTACATGAATGGACTACAGTGGAATATCACATGTTGCTCATGAGTTAATTGTGGAAGTTATGATTGTTCTATGAGGTTTTAAACAGTTCTAATGGTTTCAATTTGACTTAATTGATTTTAATTGAATTAGGATGAGGGTATATATAAACGCTTTAGATTTGAATGCTTTAGTGAAATCTGAAGAAGCGTGCCGAGGCAGCACGTGAAAGCGCTTATTCATCTACAATAAACTTGGAGTTTTTATGCACTATTTTGTGGTGGTCTTATCCTGCTTTTTACTACTACTTGGAATACCACATTGTGACAAACCAGTAAGTCATGTAGCTTCCAACAACAGTGGGTATAATCCTCACATAGGTACAATTTAGACCATGTTTTTTGTGTATATGGATGATCTCTACCTGCAAATTATGACCACATCACTTTCTTCCACTGATGATCAAGCCACCCAGCAGTGACATATCCCCCCAGGTGAATGGCTTTACTTGTGTCCTAGTCTATGTGTAGATAAAGACAATAACCACACCACCTTATACCGGCATATTATCATTTTAATGTGATAAGGTCTGATGCGTGTTTTACAAAGGACATGTTCTGGTCAGCTTAGCTTACTTGCCTTACATTATGACTTCACCTTTGACTCATTATGGCATCTTTGTCTGGGTGCACAATGCAAATGTACCTAGTCATGGTATGTAGTTTGACATTAGGCATTGATGTAACATCTGCATGTGGGGCACACTGCACCTGCAGTCCTGTTCTTAGATTACTTATCACTGCTTCTCCTTTTCTTGGATGTGTATGTGTGCCAACAGGTGGATTTACAGGTTTTGAGCTACCAAGTTTAGATGTTCAACATGTTTGGCCATTCTAAAGTTTGCAGTATTGCACACATGTTCACCATACATGTTTACCATTCACACACAGTCAATATCTTTGTAGCTTTTCTGGAGTATATTGGAGTGCATCTCTTCAGGTATCCCAGTACTGGGTTTGAGACTGAAGCAGGCCAAAGGCACATTATACAACAGATATGGTTATGGACTTTATTTCATTTAATCATTGTCCCATAGCCTTCAGTCATACCTCTCAACCAGGACAAAGCCTAAAACAATGGGAGGACCAAGGCCTAAAAATAGGGACAGATTTTAAATATTGCTCTTATAAACTTAGAACATTTTTAGAGTAACACGATTTGGGTTACCATTCATTTCCTAAATGTATGTCATTATTTAGTGAGGAACATACCAAAAATATGAGGAAAAAGTCAAGAGATTCTATGATAATATATATAGTTGAGAGCTAAGTCTTGAGTTTTGGATTGGTGTAATTAACTATACCTGCAGCAGATACCCCATATACCTGCATAGTGAGAATGGCACACTATGGGTTTGCATACATAGTGTATCATGGCTGTTGCTGTTGGATTGCTTCTTTACTTATCTGGAAGACTAGCATGTGCAATGCCCCCTCTGTAAACATCCACTGTGGCTACACATATGCCTCATGTTGCATAATGTACATTCCCTGAGTACCTAGTTTATACATTAATGGTTAGGCCATCTGTGTCACAGACAACTTGGAAATTCAGAGTGCCATCCCATCTGGTTTATTCCATTGTCACAGTCATCAGTTGCTGGAGCTTTTATCCATTGATATGTACAGTCAGTAGCACCTGAGGAATTGTTTAAAGTGGTTGAAGGTTGCCATTCATATCTAGTGTTACCTGTTGATATCAGCAACCTTATAAGTTCATGGAAGTATTCCACAACTGTGTTCCGATCATGGTTCAAAATCCATGAAGCAGTGGTCTGGAATATGCCAGTGTGTTCCTTTTGGTACTGCAAGATTCTCATGGCTAATATAGCTAAGGAGACAGTTACCCCAGATGTTGTGTGTCACTGTCTACAGTGCAGGTAACAACCTTTTAAGATGCATATTTTATTGTGTAGCCTTCAGGCATTTACTGAAACCATCTTCACAACAGATTTTATTTATTTATTTAGTTATTTTTCCCCTTTTCTTTGTGCCTTGGAATTTTTTGGGGTAGAAAAATACACAACAGGAGTAGAAAACATCTTGTTTAGTCCTTATTCTCCTCAGGAAGAACATCAAAGGCAAAGCAGTTTGGCTGGCACCACATCTGACTCCAAGCTAAATCCACTTTGTGTGACAACATGCACTCATCCATGAATTGGAGGCTAACATTCTTTATCATATTTGGGATCCATGTGAGTTCATTGAAGGATTTTGCTAAGCAGAGGTGTTTTTCCCAACATGTGTTGTTAAGATGTTCAGTAATCCCACCGTAGTTTGTAGTATTGCATATCCAAGAGGGAGGACCATTTTAGACTGTTCACTCTAATGTGAACAATGATCATGTCATGTCATGTGTTGCCTTATCCCTTTATAGCATAGTTAAGATGTCCCTTATTTTGGACATGGGTAGGCAGAATTCTGTTGTAAGTGCCTTATAGAGTTCAATGAAGTATATTTCTGCTTTTCTTACAGATGGCACCGAATACTAAAATGTTTTGGGGGTTGATAGGTCACAGTGTCTGTGTTATGTTTTCTTTTAAGACTGGCATGGTTCAGTGTTAACCCTAGATAGGTTCATAATTATATACTACAATAATGTCCATCAGAGCCTTTACAAGGCTAGTCATGCAATTACAAGTCTATACTATGGGCCCTGCACATTGCTATGGTGTGGTCTCACTGTATGGCTCCTTTGCAGTGGTGACTGGGAAATCCATATAATATTTTATGTGTAAGAACTGAGGATCTGGTTTTATTGGGTTTGTGATCTATTGTGACACAGCTGAGGCTTTTGAGCATGCACTTTCAGGACGTCTCCATATGTAGTGATTGCTGTGCATGCATGGTGTCACAGAGTGAGGCTCATGGATGCACAGCAATCACTACATATGCAGACGTCCTGAAAGTGATTGCTGTGCATGCATGGTGTCACAGAGTGAGGCTCATGCATGCACAGCAATCACTACATATGCAGATATCCTGAAATTGATTGCTGTGCATGCATGGTGTCACAGAGTGAGGCTCAAGCTTATAGTCTAATCTCATTCCTTTGGATATACTTACATCTGTCAGTCTTACAGATATTTAAATTAGGTCAAAAACAGTGTGTCTTTTGTGAAAAAGCATGTCCATGTTTTCACTTTCTGCTTTATTTAATGCAGTTGTTCTCATAAAAAAAAATCACCTGCAGAAAATTATATAGTCTCTAAGTTTAGGAAGACATGGGACAATGTCCATATACACTTACAGGTTTTGGTACTCACTGTGGTGTGTTTTTTGTAAAGGGTTCACCAACAGTACATTGTAGGACTTGTTTCTGAAGGAATGTGATATTTCAGAGTTTACAAATTTTCCAGGGTGATTTTTTTCACATTTGAAACCAAAAGAACATTAACAATTGCTCGGGGTAAATACCTGACTATATGTGATAAAACTCAAAAACGAGAAATTCCACTTTGAAAATACAAGAAAATTGCTTATTTACATTCTTCAATAAACAGTTGCTTTTGTTAGGTTCGCTACAAATAAACGAGTTAGCAACTGTTTTTTGTTGCTCAGGTTGATTATGATTTGTGTCCATACCGACAGTGTGTTTAAGTTGTATCATGTCATTTTATGATCACCAGCAGCTATAAAGGCTCAGCTTTCAGTGTTGCGCCACATCATTTCTTGAGCATGCTGGGATTCTGACTACCACTCGCCCAGCTGAGTATTACTGTTTACATATATGTGTTTATATGCATATTGTTGGTATCTGGTATTATAGTATGGCACTAGGCTACAAAGAATTGATTCTGTCAGTTCCCATGTGCATACTGTATATCTCTGAGACCATCAATTAATTCAATTAATATTCTTTTTGTAGTCCTCAAAAAGTGGTGCTTGGGTCTAAATGGTCCAAATGAATAATAAAAAAAATGAATGTGCAAGTATGTTTTCTGCCAGAGTCTCTTTCATTTTATGGTCTCCTGATAAAGAGTGTTTCAGTTTAAATTACTTAGGTCACTGTCTGATATTAAATTATGAACATTAGACTTTTAAATGCATTCTGGAAGAAAATATTTTTTGATAGCAAACTAGCTTCTTGGAGTACACCCTGTACTGGTGCATTTGAAAGGCTGCTGCAGTTTAGACATGCTAGATGCTTGTCAGTAGAGTCAGTTTCCTGATAGAGACAGATGGAATCTATAGCTAAATTCAAACAAGCAGCAGAAACATAAGAAAGTCTCTAATCTTTCTAGTATCTACATAAAGTTATTACTAAAACACAAACAACATTCACAATGTTTCCAGTGGCTATGCCACTGTTTTCATTACATTTGCATATGTACATTTCAGTAGAATATTGCACCTTTGAATTTATCTGTCGTACACCTGACATTGGCAGCATTTACTGTGAAATCAATGCTGTCTTATGATACAAGGGGTGGATTATGTTGTGAACTACAGAGATGCAGCCAGAGCAAATGACATATGCTGATGAGGCAGTCGTACATTACTTGATAATATTACTGTTTAAATGTCTGAGATTCTTAACATTCTTTAAGTGACATTGCTGGGGCACTTAAAAACAGCATTTTCCCCTATATTTTTCATTAAAAGCTGTCAGACCATTTTGACACTCCTATTAGTCCTTTGTTAATGCAGCACAACAAACTGGCACTGAATTTTCTTTTTCAACAGAATATTCTGAATTTCATTTAATGCTTTAGTGGGTGGGGGACGTAGCTTTCTGGAGACTGTGACTGATAAATGATATGTTTCATCATGTCCAAGGCCTCTGGATGACCAATTAATTCCTTGGTGATGGTAGGGTGATTATAATGAAGCCCTATAGCATTTCTTCCCTTGGCAATATTCATTAAAAAAATGGCATCCAGCTGAAATATTCAAAAGGGTTTTTCCCCACAACATTTGATAACCTCCCTCATTTTTGGAGCATCACTCTAAGGGTGACTGCTGCAATCTATATACGATTGCTTCAGAATGGGTGGATGAGTTCCAGACAAACTTTTGAACCTCTAAATTGTCCTACATAAGGTGTTTGCTGCCTGTGCATCAGTTACAGATAAGCAGGGTTATTATGACAAAAAGCAGCTTCAGGGGGGAGATATGCATTCTGTCCTTTTTTGGACATATTCCATCAGTGCACCCACAGGAAGTCATTCAGGAAGAAAGAGTGGCATCGCTTCTATTCAGCTGGTGGCATTCAAGACTGAAGCAACAAGCTTGCCTTACTAGTAGGCAGTACATGACCTGGCCTATCACCTTATGGTGTTTGAATGGCAGCTGAACCCAATGCTTTCTAGTGCAGTTATCTGTAAACAATAAAAAGATCAGAAAGAGTATATGCTGTTGAGGCACATTAACAACCATGGCAGTAGCCAGATTTCCTTCATGCCTACCAAACTTTAGGTGTTTGATTATTAAAGCAACAGTTGTATTAGTGCTGCTATTGAAACAGCCCCATTTTGTTAGCTTGATGACATCATATTACTAACGCTGCCCAGAACTGCAGCTGAATCTGCCTGGCATATTAGGAGCGCTGCCTGCAACAGCTATGGCCTATAATTAATTTATACGAACATAATATAAAATTATATATTGTGTGCAGGTCCCACAGAAAGACTATCTTCATTCTCTTGACTTGTGGGCTGCTTTTTGACAGGCTGACAGCATTTCCAATATTCCACCTAATTTCATACTTCTGTCTAACATTTCTCTTGCTAATTTCATAAAGCACCATGATGTAATTAACAGAAAGTAATTTTGCATTAAATGGGTTGAGATGGGATTGTGTTACATGTAAATTAAATCTGTGCGAAACACTGGCTGAGACAATTAAAGGTGGAGGGGGAGTACAGTGAGAAATAGAATCATTTTCTTTGTGTTTTTAAGTCAGGGAAAACAAAAGAAACTGAAAATATAAAGTGTATCTCAGAGATAGAAATTTTGTTCTTGTGAATTAAAATGCTTTTCTTGAAAACTAAATGGTTTTGATCCAATTTTTGAGCTACAGCTTATGAATCTGTGCAGCCCACATCTTACAGGATATGGTGTTGCTTTTTCTGCAAACATCAGTGTCATGAGTTCTCTGGACTCATTGTCACTGATATTGTAGGCTAAAATGCATGTCCCCCTGCTGCAATGCATCCCTGAGACAGACTCCCAGCATCAGTTGATTTACACATCATATGGGAAAACAGAAAAAAGAAATCATTCTACCTGCTAGTGCTCAATGCTGATATTGTGTTTGTGTGGACTATCATCTTGGACATGGCATATGATTTGTAGCAGGCTAGTGGTTCTAGTATAGTCATTTTGGTTAAACCGCCCCTCTTTTTAAGGATTCTTCATATTTTCTGATTTAGTAATGCCCTTGCATCACACTAAGTGATAATTTCTTTCTAATTTGTTACATCCCAAAATGGCCTGATGGTGACTTGCCATGCTGATATTTCATTTTACATTTAAAGTTTTCAGTTATCTGTTGTAACTTTAAAGGGGCACATAGTGTGATGTGGTGAAAAGACCATTTACTGTGGTGACGTCTCACCAGCAATTTACAGTGATTGTACTTTGATGTCCTACTTTTTTCTGTCTCAAGGAAACATGCCAGCCTACCTACTGGATTGAAATCATTTGTTTTTATATGAGCAGCCATGTCTTATTTGAATATTAGGCTTGAAAGAATTACTTATTTAGTGTTTCTGTTCAAACTGAAGTTTGTAATTCCAAGTGACATACACTTTCAGGTTGAGGTGTAAAAACGTTATTGGTCATCTAAAAGTTGATAAACTAACATAAAAAGACTATAGCCAAAATCAAAAAAACTACTTTGTTTTCTTAAAGTCATAAGATGATGTAGTAATAGTTTCCAACCAACACTGTGTCAGAGGTGATGTTCCAAATAGCTATTTGAAGTAAGTAAGATTTCTACTGTATGTTACAGCTCAGTTAGGAGATGACTCAATGAGCACAACTGGATGGGAAATAAACTCACTGAAGAAAAACTAAATGTAAGAATTTTTGCAGGTGTTAAGCCCCTGCATTGGCATGTGAGAGGTAAGCCCCCTATAAAATTTAATTTATGCAACTTTACAATTACATAAACATGAATAAGACATAAATCTGTCAAAAGAATACAATCACTGCTGGTGCACACTAAAAGAAAGCAATCACTGCTGGTGCACACTAAAAGAAAACAATCACTGCTGGTACACATTAAAGAAAAAAACAATCACTGCTGGTGCACACTAAAGAAAACAATCACTGCTGGTGCACACTAAAAGAAAACAATCACTGCTGGTTCACACTACAAGAAAGCAATCACTGCTGGTTCACACTAAAGAAAACAATCACTGCTGGTTCACACTAAAGAAAACAATTACTGCTGGTTCACACTAAAGAAAACAATCACTGCTGGTGCACACTAAAGAAAACAAAACATCCACTGCTGGTGCACACTAAAATAAAGCAATCACTGCTGGTTCACACTACAAGAAAGCAATCATTGCTGGTTCACAGTAAAAAAAACAGCCACTGCTGCTTCACACTAAAGAAAACAATCACTGCTGGTGCACCCTAAAGAAAACAAAACATCCACTGCTGGTGCACACTGAAATAAAGCAATCACTGCTGGTGTACAGTACAAGAAAGCAATCACTGCTGGTTCACACTACAAGAAAGCAATCACTGCTGGTTCACACTAAAGAAAACAATCACTGCTGGTGCACACTAAAGAAAACAATCACTGCTGATGCACACTAAAAGAAAGCAATCACTGCTGGTGCACAGTAAAAGAAAACAATTACTCCTGTTGCACACTAAAGAAAACAGTCACTGCTGGTGCACACTAAAGAAAACAAAACAATCACTGCTGGTGCACACTAAAAGAAAGCAATCACTGCTGGTGTACAGTACAAGAAAGCAATCACTGCTGGTGCACACTAAAGAAAGCAATCACTGCTGGTGCACAGTAAAAGAAAACAATTACTCCTGCTGCACACTAAAGAAAACAGTCACTGCTGGTGCACACTAAAGAAAACAAAACAATCACTGCTGGTGCACACTAAAAGAAAGCAATCACTGCTGATGTACAGTGCAAGAAAGCAATCAGTGCTGGTGCACACTAAGAAAACAATCAGTGCTGGTGCACACTAAAAAAACAATCACTGTTGCTGCACACTAAAAGAAAACAATCACTGCTGGTACACACTAAAGAAAACAATCACTGCTGGTGCACACTAAAAGATTGCACTGGCTATAATTTCCTACAGAAAACAGCAAGTAGGGAGTTCAGCCTCACCATAATGTGCCCTGTGAGTTGGTACCACAGCCAGTATGTACCCAATGAATGGCCAAGAGGCCCGAAATAACATTAGAGTTCACATTTGCAAAGAAACGGCTGAAACATTTTTGGACAGAAATTAGAGTAGGAAGTAAATTGTGTTTTTTCTCTTTTTTGTATGTTGCAGTCTTGGGCTTTGCTTGATTGGAAGGAAAATCACTTCATCATGAGAAAAACTTGACATATGAATGAAGTTGTCTTTTACATTCTGAGTCATTGGCTACAATAACTGTCAAATAATTTTAACTAAGAGGGTGGCAGAACATAAATTGATGGTGTGGTAAAGGGCAACTAGTGTGTAATGGACCATGCCTTAGGGTGTATCTGGACCACCTAGTCGTTATTTTGTTAATAGATCTGTATGTTTCTATGACAGTACCATCATACCTCTCACACATATAATGCGGCTAGTTCAAAAACATTTTTTTTCAGCATAGCCATTGTTGTCAATTCTTCACTGCCAACTCCCATGTTATACTGAGTTCATAGGTTACTACTAGCAGCTGATCAAAGTGAATCATTTGTATAATTTAGCCAAGTGGTGCTCCTATTTGTTTTAGCTTCAAATAAAGTTGAGAGAAATTAGTCCATGGATGTATTTGTAATTTTGCATCCATTCATCCAGTTAGTGTTTAATATGAAGGGTTATGCAGCTACTACAGTTAATATGGAGGGAGAGTCATTTCAATGGACCTTATTATTTTAATCTCAAATGGCTGTGACTGTACAGTCTATGTGCTAATAGAGTCCTAAAGCTGGAATACGTTTCATTCGCTGTCACTGAACATCTTGTAAATTTACAGCCAGAAAGCAATCTCTCAACAAACTACTTTCTAATAATAGCAGAATGATATGAAAAAAAAAAAAACATGCTGGAGGTCTGTTTTCCTTAATAATAAATAACTGTTCTCAATAGAACTGACAGTATACCAGTCCAATGAATAACTGTTCTTAACAGAACTGACAGTATACTGGTCCAATGAATAACTGTTCTCAATAGAACTGACAATATACTCGTCCAATAAATAACTGTTCTCAATAGAACTGACTGTATACTGGTCCAATGAGCAGCAAAAGCTACCCACACATAACATCAGTAAGGCTGGCATGATTATAAAAGCCATTAACTTTTCTGGCTGTCAGATTACAGAAAACTTTACAATAGGGAATAAAGAGATCAAATATTTTGAGTCACAAATTATTTTAACAAAAGGCATGTAAATTAGTAAAGTATCCTGTGGGTATATGGGGGTACAGAAGGGACTGCAAGGTAAGAACACAGACACTTAAAGAAGCATGCCTGTTGAAGTACAGAATGACAGTTCAGTCAGTGAACAGTAGACAGGTTGCTTAATTATCTTTCTTAATTTACCAGATATGTATAGTGACCAGATGGACTTTCATTTTTTTTGTAAACCAAAGCCATTCAGTCCATTTTCATAAGTAGTGTTGAACCCTGTGATCATGCAGGTTAAAAACAATGTCCACAAATGTTTTGATATAATTCCTCACTGAAATAATACAATGAAAAAGATATTCCAGCAAGCATATAGACATGCTAAAAGTAGTATGCTCTGTTAAACAAATAAGCAAATCGAAAAGAAAAAAAAAAGAACGGTTCTCAAAGGGGTAGAAGGAATGTTTAGACATATGACAATGCCTGAAAGATGTAAAGACTCAGAAGGTAGAAGATAGAGAACTGTACTTAAAGAATAATAAAGTGTGAAACACAAAAGCATACATACCCGGTAGATTAAAATATAGCCAAACTACTTAAGATAAGGCTTGCGGCCTTTAATAGTCAATAAGGTAGAAAGAAAAAAGAAAAGGCAGACAGTGGAAATGGCTTAACAAAGTAGAAGGCAGGTGAAAGGACAGAAAGACGGAGAAAGAATACATTTTCAATGAATACATTAGGTTCAAAAATGTCAAGTTCAAGTTTGTTAAGGTGCTTTGAAGCAACATTACAAAAGTCAAATAAGAATTAACAAATTCAGAGACAACAAATGAAAAACAGTGCCCAACATCTGCTCAGTTTTCAGAAAAGAAAATAAATGTCAGATGTGTCAAGTTGGAGTAATAGGTAGTCACAAGTATGTGTTCTAGGAGATCATTGAGGAGCCTAGCCAAGTGTGGTCTAGGAGACCATTAAGTAGCCTAGCCCAATTCCCCAAGAGTTTATGTCTCAACTGTCCAGATTTTCGCAGAATGGCCAGATTTTTGTCTCATATTTTTGGTCTGTTCCTCATAAAATTTGTGGCTTTCTGGCAAATTATTGCAAACTGAAATCACTAAATAATGGTTACCTATTACAACCGTGAAACCACAATTTCGCGAATATGGAAACGTCGACACATATTGAGCGAACCGCGAAAACACTGAACGTCCTGAAGCGCAAAATTCAAAATGTTGAATTGTCATAGTTGGCCCTTCTCCGGTATAGCTCCTTAAGGTAAGTGTGCAATAATTACGGACCTTAGGGTTAGGGTGCGGGGTAAGGTAAGTGCATACATAGTAATATATGTAAGCTTTAGTTTAGGGTTAGAAGTATGGTTTTGTTAAGTGTATGTATGTGGATTATTTATTTTGCTTGGGTATAGCTCCTTAATGTAGTTGTGCAATAGTTATGGACCTTAGGGTTAGGGTGCGGGTTTAAGGTAAGTGCATACATAGTACTATATGTGAGCTTTAGTTTAGGGCTAGAAGTAGGGTTTTGTTAAGTGTATGTATGTATGTGTATTATTTATTTTGTTTGAGTAGGTAGTACGTAGCAGGCGGTGGGGTTGGCCAACTATGCCGATTCAACATTTTGAATTTCGCAGTTCAGGACTTTCGGTGTTTTCGCGGTTTGCTTAATATGTGTCAACGTTTCCATATTTGCATATGTGAAGTTTCGCGGTTTTGATATAGACCCCTAAATAATGATAGTCATTTGAGTTTCAGACTTAATATCCTTCAGAAAATGCATACCATGACAAAACCTTTTATTCTAGCAACTTAAGTGTATAAAGGTAATATTTAGAATCTATGTATATTTATCCTTCCATTAATTTTGGCTTTGTCCAGATTTATTGCACTAAGAGGTTGAGAGGTATGCCCAAGAGCGGTCTCTTCTTAAGTGACTTGCTAAGGCTACACAATAGACAAATACAGCTGAGGGAATCAAATGGGGGAATACAAGAAGCAGCTTGTTAGCATCTTGTAGTCTTACATCTTTGGCTGCCAGATTAAACCCTGGGTGGGCTCAAACCTCCAAACTTCAAGTTCATACATGCTAACCAGCTGCACCAGAGAGACATACCTCAAGAATGTTGAGAGAACTATGTATATGTATCTTTTCATCAACATCACAGTGGGTTGTATAGTAAAGTAAGAATGCAAGTACATGGCTGCAAGTTGAGATAAGGCTCTGAGGTGGGCTCAGAGTTGCAAACTTATGCATTGTGAATATTTTCAGGAATTTCCATGCTGGACATAAAGCACATAGTACATAGAACATAAAACGCTACATACGTAAAAATGCACCAGATAACTGTAATTACAAATTAGTCCAGCAACTGCATACAAAATATACTCCATTTGTGTTAAATGATGCAGTCAGCATTACAATTCATGTTATTTAGTATTTCTATAATTCACCAAACATGCTTGAAAACTATAGTTCATTGAAAGGCATTTCTTAAGAGAGAATGGTTTCTGAACCTCTCTCTTCTTTTTTTTTTGCCATCTCTGTATTCCAGAAGTTCAATTTACTTCATCTCTCTCCTGTCACTTTTTCTATAGCAACTCAGTGATATTATGTGTGGTGTATAGACTATCCAAATTTGGTACAGCACATCTTGGGAACAAGTGGGCTTCTGTCTCCATTCAGCCTTGCTACTCAACTCTGTTTACAGCAGGGCTATAGGCCTTCAACAACCAGGTCCAGCCTTGAGTAAACTGGTGCCCTAGGAGGAAAGGCTGCATGACACTCCCACTACTGCCTAACTCATCCTGGTATGATTACACTATCCAGATTACTTTTCCTTCCTTTTTCTCAATTTGCTTTACACTTAATTGTTTCTGCAGTTATTCGTTCATTCATTCAACATATAAGGAAGACTGTATTGTGACAATGGTGAATGAATCATCTGCATTAAGCTTGGGGTCTGAGAGCTGCAACATCCTTAGAAACCATAGGGGTTCTAGATGTTCTGAGGTGCCTTTCAGAGTTTTTTAAACAACCTTTTCAATGAATGATTATCAGAGAAAACATGATCAAAGAAAGAAATTTAGTCTTAATTTTCAAGTCTATATTTTTCTTGCATCCTTTCACCACTTCCTAACTGACCAAGACAACACTGTAAAAACCTGTAGTGGAAATTGCTATATTAAGCTGGAGGTCTTGGGACTGCTAAACACCCAGAAGTCACAAGGTTTCTAGATGCCCTGAGATGCCGTTTTGATTTTTTTTAAACAACCTTTTCATCCATTGATGGCCTGAATGAAAACCATGAGTAAGGAAAGAATTCAGCCTTACTTTTAAACTTTGCTTTTTCCTGCATCCTTTCAAACCACCTTAACTGGCCAAGACTAGCCTATAACAGCTAAATTAAGCAGGGGGGGGGGGGTCTGGGGCTGCCATGCACACAGAAGCCATGGGGTTATAAATGCTTGAGGTGCACTTTACTTTACACATATGAAAAAAATTCGATCTTAATTTTTTTATTTTCAAGAAGAAATAAGCAGTGTCCAGTTTTAATGCTCAAAGCTGACCAAACTGTATCTCACAATAAACTGAGAAGACAAATGATTGTGAGTAGTTTTGTATTATATCGGGGAACAAGTCACTTTCTGGGTGCCCCCCACTGAAGTTAAATTGGGAATAAATTTAAGGCACAAATGCTCACAGTAATATATTTCAAAATGCTGCTGTCGTATTTTTATACAGTATGCCTCCTCACCCCTGTCCACAAAATGACAGACGTATAATGTGTACCCTTATGATGTCAGACTGGGACAAAACTGAAAAACACAAATAGAACATACGTTTCCCTGTTAGACATATGTAAGTAGCATGCTTATTTACTCACTCCAAAGGATAGCCTCCTGTGTATGCATCAGATGTCGGACTGTGAAGAAAATGAAAAAGAAAATTATTGCAATAATGTTTGTTACTTCTAAACAGTACAATGCTCATGTATTAATTGTAGTGACCCTACCTACATAAATGTTTGTTACTTCTAAACAGTACAATGCTCATGTATTAGTTGTAGTGACCCTACCTGCATAAATGTTTGTTACTTCTAAACAGTACAATGCTCATGTATTAGTTGTAGTGACCCTACCTACATAAATGTTTGTTACTTCTAAACAGTACAATGCTCATGTATTAGTTGTAGTGACCCTACCTACATAAATGTTTGTTACTTCTAAACAGTACAATGCTCATGTATTAGTTGTAGTGACCCTACCTACATAAATGTTTGTTACTTCTAAACAGTACAATGCTCATGTATTAGTTGTAGTGACCCTACCTGCATAAATGTTTGTTACTTCTAAACAGCACAATGCTCATGTATTAGTTGTAGTGACCCTACCTACATAAATGTTTGTTACTTCTAAACAGCACAATGCTCATGTATTAGTTGTAGTGACCCTACCTACATAAATATTTGTTACTTCTAAACAGTACAATGCTCATGTATTAGTTGTAGTGACCCTACCTACGTAAATGTTTGTTACTTCTAAACAGCACAATGCTCATGTATTAGTTGTAGTGACCCTACCTGCATAAACGTTTGTTACTTCTAAACAGCACAATGCTCATGTATTAGTTGTAGTGACCCTACCTGCATAAATGTTTGTTACTTTTAAACAGTACAATGCTCATGTATTAGTTGTAGTGACCCTACCTGCATAAATGTTTGTTACTTCTAAACAGCACAATGCTCATGTATTAGTTGTAGTGACCCTACCTGCATAAATGTTTGTTACTTCTAAACAGTACAATGCTCATGTATTAGTTGTAGTGACCCTACCTACATCCCTCTGAAGTTTATGATGAAAGTTAAACAAATAATAAACACCGCTCCAGCCCATAATAAGACACGCCACCTCTGTGGTTTGAGAGTAATGTTAAAGAAATAAAAACACTGTTCTCATCAATCCATATAAGTACAGCAATCTTCTGTATACGTCTATGAGCAGTCCTGGTTTTACACTAGGCTGGGTTCAGGGCAGAGGTGATTACTAAGCCCATATCAAAATGTACTTTTGCAACCTGGCTGTTGGGGGGGGGGGGGGGGGCACAAATTCTGGTCTGGTTATTCTGTGATGCATTTATCTCTCAAAAAATAAGAGATTACTGTTAAGCTGAGCAAGTGGCAGCAAGGTTAGTAACTTTCAGCCAGCAACCACTACAAAGCAGTTACAGCCACATTTATGTACAATTCAGATGTCTGATTGTGATGGCAGTGTAATGAATGTCACCTTGATTCCAAAAAAGTAGTTGCCACACATTAAAATATTTGCAATTGCCACACATTAACTATTACACATCACTTCACATAATTACATTAGTCCTGCAAAGCCAAAATAATAATTAAACAGCAATAAGCAGCTAGTTATTTTCCTAAACAGAAGACAACCACAGGAATTATGCCTACTCTGTCTGTATATATCAGGTGTCCATTTAAGTAGTCCATCTTTCTTCTCACAAATGCACAATAGTCCTGCAAAACAGACTGACTGTTTAAACTGAGCAAATGACAGCAGGGTCAGTTGCTTTCATCTAGCCAATCCCAACCACTACTGATAAGTTACAGCTATGATGTCTGATTGCTATGTAAAGTTATTTCACAGTCACAGTCTACGTAAACAAGTTGCCACACATTACAGAATTCCAATCCAAGTTGCTCCACACAAATCAGAAAGCCAGAAAAATCGACAACATATCTGGATGATCACTGCCAGTATAAAAAGAAGCAACATTGCTTCATTCACTTCATCATTCCAATTTCCTGTCATGTCCCATAGGTCACTAACTTTATTTTATTTTTTTCTGGGGAAAAAAAGACCTCCTTCAAGTAGCTTCATGCCTATTTTTGAATGTTGTGAGGTGTCTACTCCCATGACCTTGCAATGTTTAGGGTTACTTTAAGCTGACTTGAGTGTTTTGAAGTTATCTGGAGAAACATCTCTCCTGCCCCCTGGAGTACATGCTATGCCTCAGGAGCATTTGTGTGTGTGTGTGTGTTGTGTGTGTGTGTGTGTGTGTGTGTGTGTGTGTGTGTGTGTGTGTGTGTGTGTGTGTATGTGCCCACAAGAATGCATATGTGTTTTATTAGTACATATTCATTTATGAGTACGTCTTTGTATACATGCATACAAAAACACACATGCATACACACGCACAAATATATATGCATATATTCATTAAGTAAATGAGATCATGACTTGAGAAGTTAACTGGCTAAACAGTCATACGAAATTTGATAGAATAATCTTTAGTCAGGCGCAGGGGCATAGACTTTTATAACTGGCAAAGAGTTTTGGGTGTGTCAGACAGAGATGCAACAAGGAAAACAAGTTAAACCTTACTAAAAAGGCTTAATAAAACCATGAATGCAGTGTTGCCTTTTTTGAAATAATGTGTCATGTGTATTCTTTACACTTTTGTGCAATATTTTGCCCAGTCAAAATTCATGATTACAACAAAATTACACTTGTGCATAAAGGAGAATTACTTAAACATGGTTAACCAGTGCTTTCTGACCCTCTTAATCTTCAGAATAAGAATTTTTATGAATCCATTTGTGTTACAGTGCATTGCCCAGCAGTTAATTACATGCCACAACAGATACATAATTGCTTCATAAAGAGATGTAGGTGTCATTAAATTGTATTGTTCCACTGAGTCATAATCCTGAAAAGAAAAAAAAAATTCAGACCATCAGAGCAAAATTATACTTCATGTTGAAAATGAAAGAAACAGCAACAGAAAAGCTTAAACATGAATTTGTCCTTTTGCCAAAAATTGCCACCTCTGGTATTATATGCCATCATGTGATGTATGAAATTTAAACAAATGTAGCAGATAATTGTAAAAAAGATTAAATGCTCTGTTCCCCCCCCCCAAAAAAATGGCAAAGCAAATGAAAAAAAGGATGGAGAAAGTGTGCGTCATCAAACTTTATACATATCACCTGATACTGCTCGAAGTCTTACAGAAAGAAGCGAAATGTATATACCTCAGGAAATACAGGGTAAGGGCTCACACCTTGGCTGTTAGACTAAATAAAGCAAATAAAGGGTTATTAAAGATGGGAAATGTAGCAGAACAAGAGGGCATAGACTGAAATTACATGGCAGGCAGGTAAAAGGTAACACAACGTGAAAAATGATTTGTTTCACAGTCTGAGTTTCTTGAGAGGGGCATAAAGCTATTTTGAGGCGGTAGTTTGGAATAATGTACTGTTGATTAAATAAGACTCTTAAATATGCAGAGTTATGCGCAGATTATAAAGGCTAAGAAATCCTTTTCTGCTTTCATGGTCAGTGTTTCTGTAATTTTAATTATTCCTGCATAATTGCTGTGAAAATGCGTTATCATCATCATCAAAACCTTTATATCTTCCTGTACTGGTATTTAAAATAATTAATTATTAATAAGTTAACCATTTACATTTCCAGAAACAAATTATTCTAAAATCATTCCACAAGATTAAATGTCCAACTTGTATTAAACAACGTAACTCCTTAAAAGCTCAAATTAATAAGCATAGCTTGTTTATAAATCACGAATAATGGAATGCCAGCTGTTCAAATGCAGGTTAATACATGGTTCTCCTTTAAGGACACAAGAAAAACGCTGCATTATTGCTATTAGCTCCAGTGTAAATGCTCTGGAATATTCTAAGAAAGACTGTGTAACCAGATTTTACTACTACATTGCCCTTAGCACCTTTTGAACTCTGATTATTATGGAACTCTTCTCAAAGCACAAAGGGCTAATAAGAGTAGGTCTATACAAAAATAAATAAAAAAATAAAGATGGCTGGACCCACTATTATTAATTTGAATTCTGTATTAAAGTTTCAGTTAATGAGACTGAAATCTGAAATCACCAATAAAATTAGCTTTTGGCCATTCTGCACATACTTAAGGTATTTAAGGCAGCAGTCATCCTGTGTTTTGCATTTTATCTATGTTCTATAGGGATCCGTACAGATGCTTGACTGCATCTTTCACCGAATCCCAAATTGGTGAGCATATTTGCGGCGTGAAAGTGCTGTTCACCGAAGCAGCACTTTCGCGTAAGTATGCTTGTTGTTCCGGTAGTACTATGGTGCGGTAAGAGAAAATTCCCTTTTCCCCACTGCAGTGCGACCTCGGAGTGAGAATATTAAAGTGGGGGTTGCCCCCCTGCATTCAAGTAGATTTTGTGTTGTTTTTTTCTTTTTTTAACATACTTTAACGAAAACACCTTTTCGATGAAAGTGCTTTCGTTAAAGTGTGTTCGGTGGTAATGGATTTGGGCTTTTGATCTTTTGATCAAAAGTCCTAGATCCGTTCTATATTTTGTTATTACATTGTAATCACAAAAGATAAACTTATTGTTATGTCTGACAGAAATATATCCTGTAGTACTGTGCAGTTTACTATCACATAATTATTTACTGGCTGGGGATGGATACAGGCACAGAAAAGGCTATTAAGGATAGTTGGAGACAGAAACAGCAGGGGTTGGAAGGGAAGATAGGAGTAGAACGTGGTAAGGTATGGAGGGTAGAGATAAAGCAATAATGGCAACAACAAAGGCAAAGAGCACTGGTTTTGCAGAACACTAAGAAAGTTAGGAAAGGTTGGAGGATAAAGGTATACCAGAGTTAGGCCATTATATATCCAAATCTCAGGCTGGGTAGAATAGGCTAGGCTTTGTATTTATCCAAACTATAAGGAAGAGGGAGTGGCTTTATATACTAATTTACCTGCATCTCCATGAGGGTGGAGAACATGTAGATCTTTTTTGGTCGATCTTTCCATCGTTATTGCTGGCCTGGCCCCCATGCCCCATCTGCACCACTTCTACCAGCTAACGTCTTGCTCGCCCCAGACTTATTCTGGTATTGCCTGGACCAGTCATGGATTCTTAAGCACTGGGTTTCGACATGTCTGTACATCCATCCACATTTGTTTTCCTTATGACCTACCAATTTTACCCCTCCTTTGTAGTAATATGGTTAAGTCTAGGGTGGACATGCAATGTGAGCAAGCAGAGTAAAGCCCTACCCCTGCAATAACTCAGCCAGGCCCACTTCTGTCCCTGCTGATCACATCACCTCTAGTGACATCCCTGCCCTCCACTGGAGATTGTCACAAAGAGATGCCCACTTACTACCCCCCCATGATAGGCATGCCTATCCCTCTTTGCTGCCTTGTTAGTGGCCACTAATTGAACCCGGGTCACTTGGGCCATAGTCAGGCCTTTATCCCTGTGTGTCACCAGGGTGGCAGAAAGCATGTAGATGCCAGTAAGAACAGATGAAAGCAATGAGAAGACCAGAGTTGAAGTTCATTTGTTGTACAGCACTATTGTAAGCCTTCTTGTTCTATTACTTATAGGCCAGGAAAGGTAGAATCCAGGAGTTCATTGTCCATTCCATGGGCTGAAGATGGCTGAAGTAGTTTGGATTATTGGTGGATGTTTGTAATGCATAGGACAATACATAACTCTATGCTAATGCTGAGGTCATCTGCTTCTGGAAGAAGAAAACAGTGGAAATCTAAAAAGTCAATTACAGAACTACATTGTATTCATAATGGCAGTAAATGAAAGGGATAGCTTTGGGAGTTCGCCCCAGAGTCAGTACTGTATCCGTAGATGAAGTGGAATGACTGAAGAAGGGTCAGGGATAGCAGAAGTGGAGGTTTATTTGTGAAAGATGACATATGCCATCTGGTAGAGAAGGTCAAAAGGGATTGAAACATTTTCAATGGATGGAGGCATAGTTTTGGTAATGAAGCTGAATTTGAAGGGAGAAGCTGTGCAGTGGACCTCTGCATCATACAGACACTCCAGTGCAAACATCATAGCTGGTTATCTGCTGAAGAAGAGACACAGGATATGTTTGCAGAAAATGAGAGTTGTAATAATAGGAGACAACAGCATGCACTGAGTGATGGGAGCATCCTTATCTTTTGTAATTCGTAAGACAATACCTTACTGGAAACAGTTCAAAAATGCAGCCTGGAAAGAAAAGTATTGATGTAATGAAGGAGCTGGTAGCATATTCATCCTGATGCAACTGAATGATAATGAGGACAGGGATATCGGAGAAATAGATTTGGTAGGGGCCAGTGACTTTACTACCGTGTGGTTTATCACTATGAGTTGGTAAGGAAAAGAAAGAAACATGTGAAAGGGGCAAAATATGCTTGGTTTATAAAGTGGTAGTGAATGTATGAATGTGAAAAGCGCAGTTTAAGCATGGATAACAAGGAGTGCAGGTCAACCCAGAAGATGACTGTCAAGCCCTTTACACAAATTTACCTCCTTCAAGACTATAGTGCCTTTTTTGTATACTTCCAGTGAACATCCATAGTGCCTTGTTGCATCAAGACCTTTCTTGGGTCTGACTTTTTAACAAAGTGACTTACCAGCTAACAATAGGCAGGATTAGAAAGAGCAATGATTTACCAATAAAACAACACTAAAATTGTTAATCTAGGATATCCTTCAGTAGAAAAGCCTTGATTATCTTATGTTTTTTATGTTGATTTTTCAGAAAATGCTCTGTAATGCAGCAGTAAATATGTAAACTGAGGTAAACTGGAAACCAAAGAGAATCAATGCCAAATGAGGGACCAGAAATGGTCCAAGAATTAATTTATTAAAACAACCTGAAAAAATAAAATGAGCGCTTTTGTTTCATACAAGAGACTTCATCAGAATAAAATGGTCCTAGTACAAAGCAATTAAATAGTACATAAAAAGATTTCATTGGTAGATAGATAATTCATTAATTAAAACTGTAATATTCCTTAAAGGGCCAGACAACAGTTATACAATAATGAATGATGATACACATAATCCTTGCCAAACAGAAAGGCAGCACAACAAGGTGCAATGAAACATTTGATTATTTAAAAATAGTATGTGTAGAAATGTGACAAATCTAATAAAAAATTGTAAAAACTTGGTCTATAACTTAGCCTTCAAAGTTAAAACAGGTGTAATTGAAACACTGTCACATTTTTTACACACACTATTTTCAAATTTATCTAGTTGACACTGCAGCATTTTTTTTCATTTCTAAACCGCAGTAAAGCTTGTATTAAGTGGTATTTCCAGAAAAATAACAGAGAGAAAAGCTGTGAGCCTGCTATTTCCCTGACAAATGGTTAAACATATTGATTCACTCACTCATGAAGAAGCACTCTTTAAATTCTTTAAAATTCTTATCATTCTTCCTCAAGGAGAATTGGGAAGGGGATTTTTTTTCCCAGGAAAGTAGAGGGTTTATTGGCAGAAGAGTTGATAGGATGGATGGTTGAGTATTGAGGGGAGATGGGGAAGTCAAGGGATTTTTAAAGATTATGTGAGAAGGGGCATGATCGATGGTCCTGGCACATCATCGCCTCCTTCCCATTCCCCAAATAAGCACATAAGGAACTGAGTGTTGGGGTAATGGAAAACAAATCTATCCATTCCATTTCTAAGCATAGGTCATGTAGAGGATAACTGGGAAAATAGTTAACATGATGCCTCTATATAACAATAATCAAATAAAGAACAACATAATTATAGTTTGTTGATTTTAATGTCAGTGGTGTAAAATTAATGACAGAGCTGCTTAAGGGGCAGGTGGGTTGTCTCCACAGTGCCAGTGAACTGTTAGTTCAGATCAAAATTGTTTTGCTGAGACAAGTCATACAGAAAACTTTGATCCAATACTGTGACTGACCTTTTTTGCTACTGTTTACAGTAATGAAGAAAAAAGTCTATGTTATGCAACTTACAAACAAAGGTATGCCCTCTAGGTCCAAGGAGGTCATTGTTCTACTATATTCAGCATCCATCATTGAGGACAATACTCCATTTGGTATCTAACTCATCAGGCACATCCAACAACTGGCGTGTCCACACAGGTTCCTCACTAAAAGAATGCAGGGCATAAGTAGCATGTCCTTTGCAGACTGCCTCAAAGCCTTATCTATGCATTCTGTTTACAGGCTGCTGAGGGAAGATCTATGCATGACGTGATGTCTCCTCCCTGGGCCAGTAATCAAGGAGCCTCAATACTCACCACTGACACTGGAGAGGGACATTCACTTGGAACAAAAATGGATATACCCAGTATTTGCAGATGCAGCTGTCTGTATCAAGTACAACTTCCCTGAAGAGCACACAGGGAACATAATCAGTCCGGAGTCTGGATTTCTCTCTCTCTCTCCAGAGCCCCACTGAGACTCCCCACTGGCACAGCTGTAGAGTTGAGTCCTTAGCTGAGTGTCTAAGCCAAGTCCTACAACACCCTCTCTGTGAAACCAGTGCTTTGTGTCCCTGCTCCAAGCAGCCAACACACACACTCTTGGAGATTTTATTTGCACACACACACACACACACACACACACACACACACACACACACACACACACACACACACACACACACACACACACACTCACACACACACACACACACACACACACACACACCTGGGAAAGGCTGGCACAGATTTACTAGCTAGACCCCTTCTGCCCAGCCTATAAGGTAGTTACTGTCACCAGACACTCCAAAGCCTGCTACTCTAAGGCTCTTATAAGGGTCCCCAGTTATACTGAGTGAAATAAATATTAATACAAATGGTAGTGTTTGACCAATGTAGTAAGGCTTTCAGGATTGGTCACAGAGTTGTGAAATAGACATAAGTACTCTCAAAGGTTGAAATATTCTCTAAAGGAACAGCCACAATGAAAAGTTTAAATATATTTAATAAAAATATAAAAAAAAAATGAAAATACTAAATATCTGTTTACAATACGCACTAGAGTTTCAATCACAAGAAATATTAAAATAACACAGATGATAGATTCACACAGATACAGAAAAACAGTACTTAACTAATCTCACTATATTTTTCTGATGGATCTAAAGAATTACTATTCCATGGTCACTTACTAGAACAAGACAAGATGAAGTCGGTGAGGGGTCCTTCTTTGTCAGGTTTCAAAAGCAGAGTGTTCTGAGACTTCAGTCTCAACTAGTATTAAAAAAAAACATCATTTCAGTGCTGTATTACAGAATGACATCACATACATCTGGTCTTCTGACTTCTGGTTCCCATGCTACCCCCATTACTAACAGCTGACCCAGAATCTTGAACATATGTGTTACCATACACACAGATGGAGCTTTGCTAAGATCTGTTGCAGCTTCTGGAAGTCATAAAACCATAAAACACTTCCAATCTTCCTACAGGAGCTAATAAACCATTCTCTGGCAAAGACATTTAGTCTTTGGCTGCAGTCAGAACTGTAAGATACAACCTTTATGGCCTAAATTAAGTAATTTAATTTCTTAATATTTTTCAAAGTTAGCTGGACTGATATTAACCTCTTGTCTCCCAGTATCCTCTGTTAAAACATATACATTTAATCAGTTACAATACAGTCCAGACCCACTCTTGATACATTTTTAACACAAGCAGCTTTACAAATACATTTTTCAACACAAGCATCTGTACAAATCAGTTTGATGTACAAATGACATAGAAGTCTTTGCAAAATTCCAGCTAGCTGTTCTGGCATATATTACACATCTACTGTCCTACTTCTCCTGGCATAGCTGGCAATACCTCAAATCATCACATCTGGCATACAAGGCATTGTCAGACCCCACCTTGATGGACCTCTTGCATATCTGCACAACAAACAACACCAGAATTACCAATTCTAAAGACTTAAACCTAGCCTGTGATATAAATAGGACCTGCTGGAGAGACAAGTGTGTATCCCAGAGATAGACTATCCTTTCTTTTATACAGCCTCCCCATTCATGTAAAGCAGAGTTCTCCCCTAACCAAATTCAAGTGTAACTTTGATAATCAGATGTGGAACAGGAAATTCATCTGTGGTTTGGCACATATGTGTCTAATGGACACAGATAGCCTGTAAATGGTTCATTTCCCAGGCCCCTACTTGTAAATGTTTTGTCTCTCAAGCCCCTGCTTACACTTATCGAGGGTAACATAACTACCAGTGGTTAGGAATGCATGACTACGCTTAGAAAAGTCCTAGTGGTTGTTAGCCTAGCACACACCTATGAACCAATAATGACAGCAAAATGCCCTGAGACATGTTGCATAACAAATCCACCAAGGACAATGACACACAGTGGGCTACTGAGTAAATAAAGAGCTGTGTGGTAAGGAGAAATTAGTGCAACAAGTAGAACATTCTTCCATGGTATGAGAACAGCTGACTTTGGAGGTATCACAAGTATTCTTCATAGTTTTTCTTTTAATTGTTGGTTTCTTTGCCACAGAGTTCATCTCCTAGCTAGAAAATAACACAATCCTATTCAATGGTGATGCCGAAGTTGGGGCTATCATGATAAAAGGTTGATGACTGTGGAAGGAAACATTGGTGGAGAAATTACTTCAGGAGTGATTCATTCTTACTAAAAAGAATGTTGCATCTTGCATTTCAGCCATACTAAAAAGAATGTTGCATCTTGCATTTCAGCAGTAGAAAAAAAAAACTGCAGGTTATTACTTCTGAGGATGAAGAAGGGTAAAAGCTTTACAAACCCCCCCCCCCCCACACACACACACACACATGCACACTCTCTGTGAGTTTAATGGTTCATTATTAGTTTTTCCTGGTTACCCAAAGATACTTTTCTTCACTGGTCTTCTGGCTTTGCTTAGATGAGCTACCACCTACTTAAGGAAGATGTTGGGATATATTGCTAAGAGCATTGGTTTAAGGAATGCAGAAATTATTCTGCTACTTTTCAAGGTTCTGAAGAAAACTGACCTGGAATGCTATTTGCAATCCTGGGAATTTTTATTCATAAAGTAGATAAGATGTTTAAGAAGTACATAAGATGGGGGGGCAGAGTTCAGAGGAGGGGAACAAGGATAACAGAGATGATATACTGATGGATTATGACAGCCTCCCAAAGATCCATTACAAGTGATTAGATTGTAGGTGAGAAGGAATGAAAGGCTATCATTTGCCCTATAGTAATGCGAGCTACAAGGTAGGGTATCATCACAGTGGATGGATGAATGGAGTGAAGGACCATTGGCTAGATGAAGAGCAGAAGCTTTAACCAGAAGTAAGGTGTATTGTTTTAGGGTAATGGTTGTGGATTAATTAAATATATTTTAGCTGCTTATAGGACATGTCTCATCAGATGGGGTCAAACCTGAGCTAGGATGTGGTAGTAGGAGAAAGAAAGTATTGGCCAGACATATGGAAAGCCAGCTGTATATAGCCTAGCTCTCTTTCCAGGTAGAAATCAGTAGAGTGAAAGACTCCATTATCTGCATATGTCTTTTTTTCAGACATCATTGTAAGGCTGTGATCCTTTAATATGCATGCATTTATGATATATGCAGAGTTGGATACAATAGTAAATGTGCTAATGCCATGTAAGTACATGCATTTGGGTATCCAGATATATACACTGACATGTATGGTCCTGACATATCCTAAAATATGAAGTATATATATTTTAAGTAGGGTGGCAGTTGTGAATGTGGTACTTCTAATTTCAGTTATGGTAGTCGGGTATTCAGTTAATATAAAACTGACACAAACTGGTTATATCTCCAGAGTAGTGTGATCAAAAAGAAAACTGTTCTATGGGAAAAGGAATTTTGAATTCTAGTAGTGTATAACACCTATCATGGCATGGAAGATAGAAAGCTTAGTCAGTCCTGGCCACTGAAGACAAAAGCAAAAAATAAATTTGTTAATTGGGTAAGCTCACTGGACACAAGTGTCCCTTTTCAAGGGTGACCAGGGAGCCCTATCTGGTCAAATGACTTGCTAAGTGTTATACAACATGCAGATGAATCCTATCTGCAGGCAGAAAAGCAGCTGTTATGCTAGGAAATACCTGAAATTTAAACTACTGCTCATTAATAACTAATTGTTTAATGTAAGGTCTTAGTTCATGCATTATAACAGTCAGAAAGTAAGTCTGCATATTATTATGAAAAACAGTTGACCATTCACTTAAACTGCTGCTGTGAGATAACATCAGGAATTTACTATTGTCTAGACACTACTGGATGATTCAATTTGAGACTGAAGAGGAGCCATTTTTTTAATGTTGAGATAGCATACCTTGCATACTAATTAATAAAGCAAATTAAGTGACATCAGCTTTCACCTTTGCGATGGCATATTATTACAGGTTTGAACTCAGTTCTGGTGTGAACATTTATTATATTAGTTAAAGTAAATGAATAAATATCACAATAACAGGAAAGCACAGCAGAATACATTTAACCCTATTTCACATACTTCTAATAAAAAAAAAAAAAAGCTTTCAGATTGCTACTAACCTGAGATAATTTCATCAAATTACTGATATATATATATATATATATATATATATATATATATATATATATATATATTAGAACAGGTTTACATGTGTCGTATAAGGTACTGTTTTTGTTAAAATGCTTTATTCATATGAATTTTACAGCAGATTGTCTAGGCTTCTGGTTTAAATGATTGCTTCTTTCATTGTGTATTTTCAAACATTGTCTTAAGCATATCTAATATCTTAAGTAGGCATTGCTAGGATACTGTTACCGATATTGAATGACCTGTTATTTGTTTATTATTTCACCATGCTTAAGAATTACTCATGTATTTATGACCATGAATAGTGGTAGATTATTGTAAACAAGTTTCCATTCTGCACAGGGGTAGGGAAGGTGGGTATTCATACACCGCACTGTCAATTTATCATATGTTAAACAGAAATCAGGTACATGATTTCTGTCAAATTATAATATGTGTAACATAAATCATGTATCTGAGAATACAAGTTAACGGTCAGTATTTATGCCTAAAAATTATACTGATAGCTGAAAAAATGGGGTCTATATTAGAAGCAAGAAAATGCTTCTGAGCGAATACAGAAACAGCGACACATATTCATCGAATCACATTTATGTGACGTTGGGGGGCGTGGGTGAGAAGACCCCCATCTCTTTATGGTGGTAAATAATTTTTTTTAGTGAACGGTCGCATAACCTTTTTCCCTAGGGAAAAATTTTATTATGTGGCCATTTGCTATTTTCAAGTTTCGTGCATTATGTGTCGACTTTTATGTAGTCGCACATATGCACTTTTGGTCTTATAATATAGACCTGAAAAAATGCACAGGAAAGTTACAGTGTTTGTGCTGTATTCATAGAAACTGCACAGTACAAATACCACCTTGCCCCCCCCCCAAAAAAAAAGAGGCTACTAGTCTGGTGAGCTAACCAGGTCAAAAAAGGATAAATAAACAAACAAAAAATAAATAAATAATGTGTATTATTCATACAGTCTTGTGACATGCAATAGTCATTGTTTTGCTTTTTTCTTAGATAAATCTGCTGCATAATTTGCAATTCAAGTTAACTGCATTTTCTGTTTGTTTGTCCTATGTATACTATTGTCTTATCATCACTGGTCTGTTTTGTTTTCACTATAGACTAGACTGCTGCTTGGACTAGAGCTTAAAAATTAATTTACATCTATGCCATGAATAAACATTTGAATGGTTAATCTAAGACAAAACTATTTTTGGGAACATTCTTTTTTATTTAGAGTTTTTACATACTATAATATCCACTAGTATGTATAATAATTAGTTATCAAGTATAGATGTGTTATATTCAATTTCTGCAAACTTTTCTATCTAATTATATTTATCTCTATAATTCATAAGCTATTCACATTTGTAATGAATAAATCAAATCTCATTTTACGATATTCATTTACTAGTGATGTTATTGTATATTGTTTCTTTGAATTAATTCCTCTACTGTTTGTGAAGATATCATTCTAGGTATTCTATTCTGTTCTTGCAGGAAACTTAGATTTTTAGCTTTGTAGCAGATGTTTTCTGGAAAGAGCTACTGAAGACATATAGATTATCAAAAGTTTACTAATACAAGCCCAAGTCTAGAAATCTTGTTTAGGCAAAAATTCAACAGCTAAACTTCAAACATCTCTTCCACAATGCCCATACCTGCATATTTTAACTCAGAGGTTGTATGACTTCAGAATAAAGGCTGCAATGATCCCAAAGGCCACATTCAAGGTTTTAGTTTCTAGTTAACTAAATGATTCTGGTCTGGTTTACAGCAATAAACTAGTGTTAACACCACACTGCTATGTTTTAAATACTTTTATTAAATAAATGGCAAGATTGTCAAAGTGAGAACTTGCAGTAAAACCTGTAAAAATGCATTTTTGAATGTTTTATACATAATACTGAAGACTTGAGTACCACATAACTGCATATATAAGGCAAATCTGCTAAACATAAATATATACAGCAGTTGTAAGAGGACATACCCATACCTCATGCTGTAAATCTGTGCAGCTGCAGAATAATACATTTTGTAAACAGATTGCTAATAATCAATTGAAGCAAAGCATTATAAAAATATCCGCCTGGGACATTTCCCTTCTCCTTTTCCAATGTGCATTCTTCTTCCCATATTTCTTTTGACCTTTAGTGTAAGGTTAATGGCATCATTGTATAGTTCACTGATTTATAGACAGAATCTGTCAACTTCTAAGCAAAATTGTTATTAATTTCGTATTAGCCTCAATTGTTTTGAACCTTAGGTCTTCCTTCAAATGCATCTGTATATAACAGTTTTTGGCTAATCATAAGGTGAAATATGCAATTTATTCACAGTCCTTATTTTGCAGTTCCAAAAAATGACATAGGACATAATGGTACAGTTGTTATCACTGCTGACTAACAGTGTTTGTCTTTCCAATGCAGGTGGTAGCTAAGTTACCTTCTGTGAAGTGTCTGTATGCCCTCTCTGTGCCCGCATTCTATATGCGTTTTTACTAGGTACTCTTGTTTTTCCTCCAAATCCCGTAAACATACTGTAAGTAAACTGATAATCCTCCCTGTTGTCTCTAGGTATGCCTGAGATGCAGAAGTGTGTGTGTGTGTGTGTGTGTGTGTGTGTGTGTGTGTGTGTGTGTGTGTGTGTGTGTGTGCATGCATGTGTGTGTGTGTGTGTGTGTGTGTGTGTGTGTGTGTGTGTGTGTGTGTGTGTGTGTGCGTATGTGTGAATCCTATGGCAGACTGGCTTTTACTCCAGAATTATTTTCTTTGCCATGCAGCCACTAAGTGCCAGAATAGGCTCTGTCTCCCGCCACCATGACCCTAAACTTACTAAATCATGTACTGGGGATAGATGAATGAATTTTGTATTTAGACTGATAACATTTGAATCTAATCTTTGCATGTGGATTCAATACCAGTTTATTTTGACATTTCTTTGATTCTGTATAGGATGGACTGTTTCTTGACTGCAGTTCCTTTAGTTTTAATACTTCAGCAGAAGAAGCAATGACTAACCATACAAAAGTGTTTCTCTTACAGACACATTTTTCCTAGTAAGTTTCCTGAAGTATACTAAACTTTTCTCATTACTCTTTTGCATTCATGTCGATAAGGCAACTTGTAATATAAAGGCGTTTGGATTTATCTGGACATAAAAGTAAGTTCTTACTGTTTTTCACTTTGCATTCTGAATGCAGCTAGTCCAATTTGTGAAATTAACTTTGTTTCAGGGGAACACTAATACTAGGTGAAGTTTGGAAAAGGTAAACCATCATTAAAACTGTAATGGATTAATCTAACCTCCACATAAGGAAAGGTTACCTTTCTTCACCCAGCCTTCTGCTATTTATTAAGAAGGGGCATTGGTCTGATATTAAGTTATAATCAAAGTTTATATCAAGACTCTCAATTATATGTTTCTTAACCCAGTTACTAGATAATACAGATGTATTGCTTTTAGTGTGGTTTTAATCAGCATTTGTAGTGTTTCTCTCAACAGTCCCTGAGTTTACCTTCAAGTTCTACTGTGTTTCTCACAAAATATATGATTTATTAAAATGTGCCCCTTATTTTGGCTGATGCCGCTGTGGGAAACTGGTACATAACCCTCTGAGAGCAAAGTGGATGAGCTCCAACCTGCTGAACAACAAGCCCCACTGATACTGCAAGTGATGTTGATAATAATTCATTTTGTTACAGGGGATAGATATCCTATTTTAGTTGCAGGCTTCTTATTCCTCTGAAAATTTACATTAATATAAATCTTTTACACCAATAGCTTTCTGAATCAATAGTTTCAATATTGTAAACGTATCCCTGTTTTGTCTTTCATTATGTTTGACATTGTTTCTGATTCTAAAGCTAACTTGTCAATAGCTATATTTGTACTTTTGCACCTCTGTAATTTTCTTTGTAAGCATTTTATAAGAACACCGAGGGTTTTGTATAGCCAGTGGCAGATTATTATCAGATACATTTGTGCATTTTTTAACTTTTTAATTGACAAGAATATCATTACAGGAAATTGTAGCTTTAATATTTAGAAGGCCAGAACCAGAATTAAAATATTGAAAATTGACAGCATAACTTTATCCTCCTATTAGGCAGTTCAGGACTGGGCAGAAATTTTTTTGGCTAGGTTTAAAAAATATTTCTCCCTTTTTTAGAGATCTCAGCCAAAGTCTCAGTTTTATTAAGTTAAAAATCACTAAACATATACTGTAAGCACATTCTTTTTACAGCTTTAATAAATTAAATTTAGTAAATATCTTCTTTAAACTGTTCATGATCATTGAGGGATGAATTCTATTTAATCTTCATAGGCTGGCTGATTGATATTTGTTTGTAGTCTGTTGCTCTATATTTAGTATGAATTTTTATTTTTCATATTCAAAATCCATTCGTATTTTCTATGATTAACATTTAATCATTAAATGCCTCAAAACTTATATAGTTATATGGGCATTCATTTCTCTTTGAAATGAGGCTAGTACTAGATTCATATATGGAAAGATGCAAGATTATTGCATGTTATATTTCTAGTAATGCTATGTATAGGTTGTTTGGGAGTTAATCTTGTTTCTTAGATTGCATAAAGTTCCCCGGGCATGTCACTAAAACATAAAACCTGTTGGCACATTTGAGATGGATCCCAAAACGATGTCGGGAATCAAGGATTTTTTTGGACGCATGGAATTACATGAGGCTCAGTATTTTCCTTTAAAAGATGTAGTATGTCAACAGCAATGAAATCATGCAAATGTGAGGAGGAGGAGAAGCATATCAAAAAGTCACACCAAAATATATAAACTGCCGCTAAGAATGAAACCACGATGAAGCGCTGTTTTATGCAGGTGTCAGATAATTAATAAGTGTCTAATAATGAAGTGAGTTACTCTGAAATAATATTATGTGTGGGCTTGATAAAAAAACACAGTGCAACACCAAAAACTACATGAAAGACTGGGTGTATGATCCTGACTGAACTAAAAGAACAAAGCTCTACCACAAAAGATAATACAAGCAGCCACTTTATTTTGAAACTAGCTTTAGCACTTTTGTACAAAATTATGTTAGTCTGCTTGAAAACTACATGATTTGATTAAAATCGCATTCAAATATAAGCATTCTGGTAACACCCATGAATAAACTTCTCAACAGAAACAGCACCTCAGCAGCAAAAGGGTTAGGAGATGAGGAGTATTCTGGAGACAAACTTGAAGCATTTAGGGGATAACATCAGTTCAAAATATTCAATTTAAGTTCAATCACAATGAATTTAACATATTTCCCCTTACTGAAAAAAAGTCTATCTTTCCTACCAAGCAGCAGACATTCACAGAACATATGTTGTTTTATTGCCAAAAGAAGCAGACTGGAACATGGCCTCACTGTGCAGGTTAAAACTTATTTAATCCAAACTTGAAATACTGTATAAAAACAAAGAAAAATGCATACAAAACAAGGTAAGCACTTTCACATCTACATAGGTTCATAGGTTCATAGGTAGGTACTAGGCTATCAGCCCAAGGGCCTACGTAAGCCTAGCCAACAAGGTTCCCTGGCTTACGCCACCCAAGAAAGTTATTTTCCTGTGCCACAAACAGATGCTTCATCAGACTGTTAAGTAACTGCTACACAGAACTGATCTAAACTTGCAGTTGAGCTTTATAACCTATCAGGAATTACCTATGCAAACTCCTAGAACCCAAATGAGGCTTTGAAGAGACACATTCATTAAGAGCATGGCCTTTGTCAGACTGCAACGCAATGGTCCAGTGCATTTCTACCTGCTCTATCTTATACCTAACATCACCCAAATGTCTATTAAAACTCATTAAATGTATGACCTGAAAAGCAAAGACATGATCTGTACTGGTACTGCTAGTATGCTTAGCTAGTGCATTTGTAGTTACTCCCCTATGGATCTCACTGACATCTTCACATATTCTTTCTCTGAAAGAGCGGTTGGTCTTCCCAACATAAAATGCTGGACATTTCCTGCATCATACAAGATATACCAAATCCTTACTTGAACAGTCAGCATATAGAGCCAAACTAAACAACCTACCAGAGTCTGGATCTAGAAAGGTATTCCCATTTTCAACATAAATGCAAATTGTACAGTTCCTACAGCTAAAAGTGCCTATTCTCTGTGAGGTTACCTTTTGGGTGATGTCTGATCATAGCATAACATACGTTTCAGATTATTTTTATTCTTAAAAGTAAAATATGGAACTGTCCCAACAATTTGTCTTATCTTGTCATCCGCTGTTAAGATATTCCAATTCTTACTCACAATATTACAAATCTGAGAGATATCTGATGTAAAAGTAACACATAATCTAGAACTACTATTCTCTGTGTGCCTAACCACCCTAGATGCAACAGTATTATGTTGCATACAATGCTTTGCAAAATAGTGTGCCCTTTGTTTCTCCTGGCTACTCCTTCCACTGTTAACTTACCAGTCATTTTGCTTTCCTTATACCCTCTATCAATTAGTTCATCTCTAAAAGAACTCATAGTTTGACAAAATAGTTGTTCATCACTTATCAACCTGGAAAATCGCATAGCCTGAACTTTAACCGCATTCCTAAATTTGTACCTCAGGTGCATACTGGTCCTTTGCAGTAGCGTATTCTTTCTACACGCCTTTCTATGATGGTCACCAATAAGTGCACCATCTGTCATTTTAACCAGTTTAACATCTAAAAAAGTGATTTCAACCTTGGAAAACTCCATAGTGAATTTAAGAAAACTAGCAGTGGAATGTAAATAATCCAAAAACTCATGCAGCCTATGAGAGGTACCTGTGCATAGGAGAAATATACCATCCACAAATCGCTTGTAGTACTTGATATGCTAAGGTCCGGATTATTAAGGACAAAAGTTGTCTCCCAATATGCCATCTCTGTGTTCGCATAAGAGTTGGCAAAGGATGCGCCCATAACCTCTCCAGAGCCTTGTATATAATACATGTCTTTAAATATGAAAACCCTGTTGTCTAATATTAATTCCATAAACAATACAATAAGAGAAAGAGTACTATGAGAATACTGTATGTACTTTTGGTATTAAGATACAATATAACAAAATCCAAACCTATGTCACTAGGAATAGTTGTGAAAACTGAACATACATCTAATGTCACAAAGAAATAATTATCAAACTTACCAACACCATCTGCATAAACAAATATAGGCTCCATGAAATCCATCTTGTCTTTCAAGACAGTAGTAGAGGCAGCTAATACTGGTTTCAGCTGTGATTCAACATAGATAGAAAATTAGACATTAGACAATTGTAAATTCACCCTCCCTAATATAGACGGTGCATTCTTTTCAGTGATGATGGAGAGACATTGGATGAACTCAGAATTCTTCGAATGTTTAAATAATGAAAACTGACAAGGGAAAACACTTATTACTACTGGATACAGATTAGGGTCAAAAGGTGTGCATTTTATTACAGGACATGACTAAATATTGAGTGGCAAGCAGAGTAAAAATGTACCTGACTTATTTGATCAGATAGACCTTAAACTTTGAGACACACGTATAGTAAGAGGCTGGATATAGACACTTATACATTTTTACAGGTTAAACACCCAAGGACAGGTGAACATTTTGGCATACACAAAATCCATAAAGATGTCAGTAACTCTCAACGCAGACTCAAAGTGCCTTTATGGGCCTGGCAGACAGAATACTTTTCTACTTACTTGGACTCTTTTTAAATAAGATTATCCAGTCTACTTCAACATTCACTAGAGACACTTGGAAGGTTTTAGAGGAATTCAAATGTATCAAATTACCTAGTATTGTGGAAAACATTATCACGGTTGTTGTGGAGATAGTGTTTCTTTTTATATCTATTCCACAACAGAAAGAGGTGAAAATAATTATGTGTTTTTAGCAAGTGCATATAATTTGCTATCAGTGAAATATATATATATATATATATATATATATATATATATATATATATGATGCATGATGTTAGTCAGTGTTACAAAGTATTTTTTCATGATAATTTTAATTACCAATTGCAAGATGTAGCCATAGGGCCTTAACTGGCTCCCATCTTCACTAATTTATGGTTAAAGAGTCAGGACTAACCAAGTTATACCAGTTAGAGTTTTGCAGATATGTTATCTTTTATAGGTATTTTATCATGACATATTTCTTTCATTGAAACACGGTGAAGAACAGCTGCTTTGTTTTATAGATCAGTTGAATTCAAGCATTATCTTTTTGATTTTTATTACAACACATCACAGAGAAAGTCTACTGTTTTTATACACTAAAATAGCATTCCGTTCACACACTGGATCTTTTGAGTTTCATGTTTATAGAAGTGAGATATTTGTCAACAGTTATATTTACAGAACAAGTAATAATTGCAGTTTTTTTAATAATAACAGATTTAAAAATCAGGTTATATGTTTATGTAACTTTATCACACAAAGATCTTGATTTTGGTTTGACTGAGTTGAGGATATTGTTTCAGGACAAAGGATTTGTCATTGGTTTTATTTATGATTTTATAGAAGTCAGACTGGACAAACATACAGAAATATTGACTAATATTAATAATAAGGGAGGCTTCAAGAAATACAGTGAAAATCGATAACAGAGATGTTCAGAATGCATTTCCTATTGGGCATAGTGTATATCATACGTCTCTACTTATAGACAATGAAAACAGGAACAAACTACACCTTGTTAAAAATCTGAACATCTAATTAGGATAAAAATTGTTTGACAAACAGCATATAACTCTTCACATTTCCAGCAGCAATCTGCAATGCTACTCAGGAGCATGTTAAAAAACAGAGTGACAAAAATTATGGAAAATATAAGCGCATTATCAAAGAAACAGTGTAAAATTTGTAAACTTCATTGGACTGTATTGTAAAATTCAATCATACAAGGTCATTTATTTTTGCTTCTGAAAAAGGTTTTTGCTTATGAAAATAGGAGAGGTAAGATATGTGCCCTTTTTCTTTAAATTATTGATGCTTCTAGTATGTTGATCATATAGTGAGGACTCAGAAAATTGTGTAAAGGAGTAAATCAAGCCTGAAAATATGGGCATACCTCCAAAAATAGGTACATCATGTGCAGGGGTAAATTAGGCCTGAAAATATGGGCATACCTCCAGAAATAGGTACATCATGTGCAGGGGTAAATTAGGCCTGAAAATATGGGCATACCTCCAAAAATAGGTGCATCATGTGCAGGGGTAAATTAGGCCTGAAAATATGGGCATACCTCCAAAAATAGGTGCATCATGTGCAGGGGTAAATTAGGCCTGAAAATATGGGCATACCTCCAAAAATAGGTACATCATGTGCAGGGGTAAATTAGGCCTGAAAATATGGGCATACCTCCAAAATAGGTGCATCATGTGGGGTAAATTAGGCCTGAAAATATGGGCATACCTCCAAAAATAGGTACATCATGTGCAGGGGTAAATTAGGCCTGAAAATATGGGCATACCTCCAGAAATAGGTACATCATGTGCAGGGGTAAATTAGGCCTGAAAATATGGGCATACCTCCAGAAATAGGTACATCATGTGCAGGGGTAAATTAGGCCTGAAAATATGGGCATACCTCCAAAAATAGGTGCATCATGTGCAGGGGTAAATTAGGCCTGAAAATATGGGCATACCTCCAAAAATAGGTGCATCATGTGCAGGGGTAAATTAGGCCTGAAAATATGGGCATACCTCCAAAAATAGGTACATCATGTGCAGGGGTAAATTAGGCCTGAAAATATGGGCATACCTTCAAAAATAGGTGCATCATGTGCAGGGGTAAATTAGGCCTGAAAATATGGGCATACCTCCAAAAATAGGTGCATCATGTGCAGGGGTAAATTAGGCCTGAAAATATGGGCATACCTCCAAAAATAGGTACATCATGTGCAGGGGTAAATTAGGCATGAAAATAGGGACATACCTCCAGAAATAGGTGCATCATGTGCAGGGGTAAATTAGGCCTGAAAATATGGGCATACCTCCAAAAATAGGTGCATCATGTGCAGGGGTAAATTAGGCATGAAAATAGGGACATACCTCCAGAAATAGGTACATCATGTGCAGGGGTAAATTAGGCCTGAAAATATGGGCATACCTCCAAAAATAGGTGCATCATGTGCAGGGGTAAATTAGGCCTGAAAATAGGGACATTCTTCTAAAACAAGGACAGTTGAGACCAAGGGTTGGTGTGGATGATCATAGCATAACAAAAGTTAATGAAGACAACAGGAAGTATTAACAGGACAACTGAACAATTTGGCCAAGCTAGTCAACACGCCACTCTTTATAACAAAAAGTTTGTACATTTTAAAACCATATTAGAAAAAAAATGAACACAATGAAAATCAAAACAAACCATCTGGTACATTTTCCTGAGTATTATGTTAGCAATACCATTGTGGCTGTTTATTTCCATTACACCATAGGGATTGTGTGTTTTATTCTACAAGCAGATACAGCTGTAATAAGGACTGTGTAGCTTATTTAGCTTTGTGTTTCTCCCGTGGGCATATAAGCCAGTTGTCGTGTGGATTTTATGAACATGTTTAATGTTTAAAAATCAGTAAAAGACTTCAACAGAGATCATTAAAGGCCTCACTCCATAAATGTGATTTATGACAAAGAAGGTTAACAACAATAATACAGATTTGTATCTACCGATTTCAAGAAATGTACATTTTTTAAACAGCTTAGTTAGGGCATGCAAGTTGGTAACTTAAATATAATGTTGGAAAAAAGCAAACTGATATGGTAGGTTAATTAATGGAAGTCAGCTGAGATAAAAGGGGATGTTATGAAATTAAGATGGAGGACTTGTACTGATCTTACTTTACTTTTACTTCCACTACTTTTGTCCTGCAAATGGCTGCCTTTGCACATAGCACTTTACTGGTCAATGCACTTTCATGTGACAGTGATTCATGAATATCGTAATGCTTCTGTTATAGAATCTTGCTATTCTAAGTATGTTTAAAGTATAATAGATTTGTAGGTTCATAGGCAAGTACTAGGTCAGCTGCCCTGGGCCATTTTAAACCTAGCCAGTTTGACCTTTTGTGCTCACAATAACTTGTCTCATTTGGTTATAGACTGGCCTTACTCATCCCATGGTTTACAATTATATATTACCCCTAATAAGAAAAACTGGGATCATACCATAGATAATTTGAGGCGACCCATGTATGGCGTAAAATGTTTAGGAGCTGCATCTGTCCATTAGCAGAAAAGGGGACAGTCCTGGGGTACATTTTCTGTTTCCCATCCATAGATGTAAGTTGAACTTGAATATGGACAGAAATTAACTTTGTTTTATGGGGATGGTTAATCTGTTCCATAGACAATTTTAATTTTCTATTAATTTTAATTTTAATTAATTAATTAAATTTAATTAATAAACAAAAGCACTGACATTGATTTCAGATAAACCATCTATATTGTCTTTTGTGGTTGGTCTTTTTGTTTTAAATTATGTAGAAAAAAGTTCTTTGATGTCCCATTAGAAATCTCACTGTCACCTCCGGAGTGCCTTTTTGTCACTGTACAGTGCATCATTTATAACGCTAATATATTTGTTCCTATGGCTGATTAAGACATAGTTATCTTATTGAATAGTATCATGTGTGTCTTGAATTTCCATAGTTATTATATGTTATTATTCCAGGATGTGTTTAATTAGAAAGGAGACTTCTTTGGATTTGGATGAAATACACTAGCAGATAAGATGTGTGAGGTAGATGCATATCCTTACTTCTTCTGAGATATAGTGGTCAAAAGAAAGCTCATTATCAACAGAGGAGTTTCTACTATTTTTCATCTCATTTTCCTTTGTCACCACATGCCCCCATTCCTTTAACAACCTCTTTACATTTCAGTTTTTTTTGACGTTCCTGCTTTATCCATCTCTGTCAAATACTCTGCACCCTTCTTATAAACAGGTTCTATGTCTTACCTCTACTATCCTGACTCATCAGCTATACAATGCCTCACTTCCTCTTCTAGCTTTAGTTATTATTTACCTAACAACTAATGTTTCACATTCCTAACCTCAGTTTTAATTATTCCTAAATTTATAGTCTAACCTCCCTCGCCCATGTCTTATACATCATATCAAATTTCTGCTTGTCATTTATATTGTACATGAGCTGTTCCCATACTACATTTTTATACCTGGAATTTAACATCATATATCACATCACCACTGGAGAAATACCTGTTATATAGTTGTGTGGTGTCACTACAGAACAATTACCTGTTTGTATCTAGATGTCTTAAGAAATATTTGTGTAGTGTATTTTGTAAATTTATCTGCTGGAGTTTTTTTTTCTCTGGTTCTTCACTGAGATAATATTTTAAGGCGCATATAAATAATTTGGCAAAAGAAAAGGGTGCTGACTTTACTGAAGGTAACTATATGACATTTTTAGCATGAAGTATGGTCCCATGACTGACACACAAAGTGGACCTTCATCTTGCTGAGCTCTGTTGGAAATTTGGAGAGTTTGAAAGGAAGAAGGGGATCTGATAACTGCATCCAGTATACAGACATCACCAAACTTGGTTAGCCACAACCCCTCAGTGTCTGATATAACATGTGAAATGGAGAAGCCAAAGAACAGTAGCCCCAGACACACACACACACACACACACACACACACACACACACACACACACACACACACACACACACACACACACACACATAGCTGGCCTTAGGCATAGGCCAACTAGGCAGCTGCCTAGGGCGCTGCTTTAGCAGGGTGGTTTTCCAGTAATCTGGATGCTGTAAGTAGACCAGGATGGAAGCACAGAGTGGTGTCAGGGGGTGCTGCAGAGACCTTTTGCCTAGGGCAGCGGTTGACCGAAGGCCAGTCCTGCACAGACGCACACAAACACACACCGATGCGCGGACGGGCTTGCTGTTGTACAATATGTAGCATATGCTAAGTTATGGTAGATCAGTATGTTTGTATCCATTGTATCCCTTGAGCAATATATGCACACCCAGATATTTAAGTCAAAGCTGACACTCCAGCGCCTTCAATTTCATCACCATTTTATTAGCCCAGTATTGCATGCACACTTTCTATCAGCTTAATATAACAGAAGACTTTATGTGCAAGAAATGTGGCAAAAACAACATATTTACCACAGAAATATATGCCTGAAAGTATCACAACAGATGAAGACACAGTGCAACAAGGTAGTGTAAATCATAGTAGTGCATTACTGAAGAAAGCTCCAACATTCAACAAGTAATCATATTTAAATGTTTTGTCAACTTCCTTTGATACTTGACATGTGTCCCAGTGCCCCATGTCCTTTGCTGGGTTTACCATTACTCTAATATCCCCTAATCAATGTTAAGTCCAGTGAAAAGCTTAAGGGCATCTTGGTAGGCAGTGCTATCTATCTTAATTTATTTTTTCTTTTTATGGCCTACCCAAAACCCCATCCCTTCCTCTACGTTCACTGACCTGGTCCAAGGGGTAATCTCCTGATTGGATCATGCCACCCCTTATGGAACATCATTGGTGACTGTTCTTTACCCCAGTATGGAATGGGTGCATACAGCCCATCCCTGCCAGTCCCTTAGATGCCAGAGATGCTGATATAACCTGTGTTGCCTGTGCCAAAATTATGGCTTTATCTCTCTACACCACAATGTTGACTTGAAATATATTTTACTTTTAATATTCTATGGGGAAGAGTTAGAACTAGGCAGTAGCAGTGAAGGGAAAGTGAGAAGAAAAAACAGACACAGAAAAGTCATATCAAACGGGCACCCATATGACCAAGTATAACCAGTAAGAAAGCATCACAGGTTTCCAAGGCAATGAGGTGTCAGGAACTGAGAGTGCAGGAGTTCCAGGTTAGAGAGAAATACAGTATAGAATGTGCAGTAAGAATGCATCCTGCATCCAACAATGTTTTTCCTAATAAATGAACTTCAAACTGCTATGAACAACTTTCCTTTTGTTTCCAAAGAGCTCCATTCCAGTTTGAATCATCTGCTATTACAGCAAATGCTTCTGCAATATGTCACTGTATCCATTCTCAGAGTAAATCTTTGGTGTGCAATGCCTCAGTTAACAGTGAAACACATAATCACATATTACACCAGGTGAATTACTACCCCCTCCAAATTTTTCAGTAAGTCCCAATACATGAAGCAGACAGACATATTCTCCTTTTGAATTCTAGGCCATTAATGGTACTATTTTACTTTTTGTCTTACAATATTTTGACTCACCATTGAGTTGAATGTATACCCACTGCCTTCAGTGCAGCTGGCATGATTTTATCATTATGGAGGGTCAGAAATCTGATCAGTGAGCTAGGTACCGCCAGACTATTTTGATGATCAGGGGAGCTGGAAGTTCTTAGTGTTTGTTTCCTAGTTATCTAGCTACACAGCTGAAGACCAGTCATAGCCAAATTGCCCTTACATTTTGGAACGTGGGATTACTAATGCACTCTGGAACCAAATGATGCCAATAGTAAGACATTTTCTTCCATGTGCTATTTCTATCAGTCACGAGTTTCTTTATCCAACCGTTCCTTGTCCCTTAAGCAGAAATTAATGCATAAAAGAAAAAGCTGGCAGCCTTCCAGACTCACAGCAAGTAAACATGATACTTCAGATAATCTTGACTCTCTGAAGTGAAAAGGGGTTAAGAGAAAGTAATACTAATTTATTTACTTGATAATCATCTATGATTTGAACCAGTTGGAGTGGTGCACGTCCTTACTCAAGCCCCCAATTATTTCCTGAAGCTGCCTCATTTTATTTTTAGTGGTTTCCAGTGAAGGTCCAGCACCTGCAATTCTGATTGTGAGAATGGGAAGAATTTAATAAAGAATTTATGGAATATATACCAATACAAGTTTGTCTGTTGCCACGGTCGTACGGCGGTAGCGTTGTTACCTCACAGCAAGAGGCTCTCCCATTTGATTCTCGGCTTGGCTTGGGAGTGCCTTCTGTGTAGAGTCTGCATGTCCTCCCCGCGGTTGGGTAGCGTTCAAAAGACATGCATGGGTAAATGGGTGTGCCTTCGTTGAAGGTTGGGCGTCGAGCTGGCACTTCAGTGTTTCGTAAAAAATCTACTGCCAATCATTAGTGGACCAGAGTTCCACTGTGGCAACCCCTTACCGGGCAAAAGCTGAAAGACAAACAACATACAAATACAAGTTTGTGATTCCTTGCAGTATGCCCCCCTTTCCTGAGGTATCTTGACCTTGCTGCTGGTGTATCTACAGTTAACAGGGGTGTGGGGGTGCATGGGGGAGGGCATAGCCCTTACAAAAGATTTTGAATAATGCAACAAGTTTCATCATTTGCTGTTATGGTTTTGACATTGTGGTTTATTTTTGTAGTTTCTTGGTTCATAGAATGTGCTACTGTGCTTGTGATAGGGATCAGTTTTATTATATGAATTTGTTTTGTCTGTTACAACTGTCTATAATGATAACTTAAACTTGAAAATTTGGTGATATGTTTGGTCTGATTTTATACAAGTGGTTGGTTTCAAACATGTCAATCTGAACTTAGTAACATGGCAGCTTTCGCAACATAAAAGTAGCATATACAGTTTGACTTATAAGAGAGGCCCGTGCTAGGTTTGAATATATTACACGAATCGGATTAAGGCTAAAGTTCATCAATGAAGTGCTCAGTATTCATACATGAAAGTACAAAGGCACAGTTAATTCCAAGGCTGCATTTTCTTGGAAAATTCTTCTTACTGTTTTATTGGACTACTGCCCATGTAAGCATTAACAGATGCATGCTCTAGATCTTTGAGTAAAATCATTATTATTACCAGCTTTCACATGTACATTTTTCCTTAAATCCCAACAACTGTTTAACTGCTAATGTGTCTGTACCTTACGTGCTGGCAAACTCCCTTGTACTGGCTATTCAGTGGTTGGCATACACTGAACAAACACTGAGAGAGCTATGTGTTCATGAGGGACGTAATATGAAGTGTTACTGTGGGTGACAGAAAAAATACACTCCTACTGTCAATACAGAGGTGTTGCTAACTGCTTCTTAGTCATTCTGAAGAAGTGCAATATTTCAGTATATTCCCAGATCTAAACACTTGGAGACTTGCTATGTGATATCAGCTGAGCTATTATTAGGGGGAGGACAATGGCATTCTTATTTGCCTGTAAACTGCACAGTTTGAGAAATACTGAGTGTTTGTTTATTATGCAGGCAGGCATAATTTTTTCATATTTCTGTAAGTATCTCAACAAATGTTGGTACTCTATGCCTGTACTGGTAGTCTCCAAGATATGCACGACAGCTGATCGGGAAAATATAGAGAAAGAAGTAAGTCTGGATTTGTATTATAATGTATTACTGTATTGATGCAAAGACTTTGTATTGACAAAATTCCAAGTTCAAAATGGGCAGGTTAGCCTCCCCAAAAGTGTTGCTGTTACTTTTTCTTTCTGTGATTTAGTGCTGAACATTTTTTTGTCGGCACCTACATCTTTATTTGATTGTATAATATTCTGTCATTAAGCCATGATGATTTAAGAGCCCTGTGCACTTCAACTGTCCGTGACAGGCCTCCTTACACAACACTGCTGTTCAAACCTAAGAAGCAGAGCTTGTAATTTCCTTACCCTACAGACAAGTTCACCTGAGTGCATTCAGTGTAATCTCTAAGGTACAGAGCCACTGCCCTCTTTCCTTCCTGTTACATTGAACTATAATCTGTGATGACCATATCTTTGTCTTTGTTAGCTGATGGCTGCATTGTAGCAACATGCATGCTATGATTAGCCCTGCAACACTCACTGTCTTACTTTTCAAATTCTCACTTCAGCTTTCCAGAGGTATAGTCCAATCCATCTTCTCTAATTGATCTCTTAACTGTGATTTTTTTTGTTTTAATGGTGTTCCCACAGCTAACCATGAGCTCCTTCCTGGGGCTTGGACCTGTGGTATAACTGGATAAAGCCCGACTATGGCCAAGATGATCTTGGTTTGACAAGCAACCAGGACATGGGAAGAGAAAGAAGTGATGAGCTGGACAACTGCTCATATATCTTGAGGTAGAAAGATAGAGTGAATATGATATGGACACACCCCAGTGGTCAACTGGTGCAGACAAGTAGCTAAAGTGGTGGTGGTAAGTGGGAGTGGATAGTGCAGTTTTGCAAAGCTGAGGGCATCTGAGACACAATTCCCTCTTGCAGTTGTACATGCTATACATTGCATAACACATTTGAAGAAGTAAGGACAATTCACTCTCCCACCTGGCTGTATTATAACAGCCCATGGAGTTTTTCTTCTCTCTGCAGTCATAAAACAGGGCAGAGCTTGGTAGCTGTCAATCTTTCTTCACTGGAAAATGAGGAACTACCCAGAGAAAAGTTATGTTTGGTGTACACCTCAATAGTGGTGGTCCCAGAGAAAGCAGAGCAAAGGAGAGGTGTTGAAGGGCTGATGCATACCTCTCAACTGTACCAATTTTTGCAGAATGTTCAGATTTATGCCTCAAAACTTCAGTGTGTTCCTCATAAAAATGTATGTTTTTCTGTTTAACCACTTGGATGAGCTGAGGAATGAAATTACTAAATAATGACATACACTTGAGTTTCAGACTTCATATCCTTTAGAAAATGCATTTTAACACAAACCATGTTATTCTAGCTACTTTCTAAGTTTGTAAGAGCACTGTTTAAAATCTGTTCCTAGTTCTGGGCCTTTGTCCCCGCATAATGTAAGACTTTGTCCAGATCTCTTGAGCTAAGAGGTTGAGAGGTACAGACTGATGTCATTAGTGGCAGTCCACAAAATAAATAAATACATAAATAAATCAAAGTACAGCACCTCTCTATACCTTTCTACAAGGTGTCTACAGCCCAACAGTTGCAGCTAACAGTACATCTACAGATAAGATGGCACATTGAGCAAAGCAGCATGTGCCTAACAAGGACCCATTTCCTTGTGAACACCAAATGTAATCTCAAGTGATATAAAAATCTCTCCTTCTCTATTGATTATATAGAAATAAATTTACAATAAGACAGAAATCCATTTCAAACTGTTGTGCAAATGTGTATACTCTTCCTTCTATGAAATATGGGTTTTAGTTTGTTTCATGTTTTTCTTGCTGTGTAAGTGCAAGAAAGCAAACCAAAGCAGCCAGTGTTATTTGGGTGATTACAATACAAAAATAGCATCACTTTTCTGCACCAACACTACAGACTGAGCATAATCATCTTGTTTTATTTTTCCTTAATTGAGCTAGTCCCATTAGACTAGTGGCCTCTTTCCAGTGGAGACCCAAAATGATATTTATGCTACTTGGGAAAATTTGACCAGGGCATCGGAGAACTTTACCTACTCTTTTCAGTAGGTATTGTCGGATCTTCTACATACACCTGAGCTCCCACAAACTTAAGCAGATGGGATCTCAGATTACAGAAAAATACCCTTAGATAATCTGAAAATGTACATCATGTGACATCAATGCTATTTATAAAGAAACATAAGGCAAACTGAGAATGGTAATATGTGCAGATTAAAAAAAAATGTAACAGTACTCTTGATTATACTGAACTTTATTTGACTCAAAAGAAATCTCATAGCATCTTTGAGCTTTAGGTCTCTGCTAGAAATATATTTGAGCACAGTATGCTTCCTGGTTAAACAAGTGAGGGAACAGCAGTTACCGCATGAGAAATTGGGTATATTGATAGTCTTTTGAAACGTATTCCTTTCAGACCTGTTTTTTTCAGAATCGGAGTACCCCAGTGCATAGAAGTTTAAGAAGACTTGTGGGATATTCTATAATGCTTGTAGGAAATGTATTCTTTTGGATAAATGGATCCATATTATTTATAAATCCTACTTAATTAATTGCTACCGACATGCTCCCGGGTTCCCCATTACTCTCTTTTAAGCACCGATGTTGTACATTTCTGTCCAGTGAAGGGGATTCAGAACTTTGGATTATAGATAAGTATTCTTCATGTCTGCCTTTGTTTATTAGAGCTGGCAAAAAATGCAATTAAGTAAATTATCTGTGTGAAATTTACGGGAGCATGTGGCTGTGTATGTTTGAGGGGCAGAGGGAGTGTAGGTTTGGTGTAGATCTGTACAGATAATGCTGGGCCTGTTTAATAGGAGCAGGGCTGTGCAGTCCCAGCTGTTCCTTGTAAATGGAAGCATGCAATAGTAGGCTGTCTGGGGACCTCTGCCTTTTGTTTTTTACTCACCCCCATCTCATTATTCCCAGTTTCCAAGGTCCCCAGGCAGGCTATGATCTGGGCCCCTCTTGTTACTATGGTACTGGCCCAGCTGAGAGCTCCCCTCTCTTCCTACATCTGTGTACAAAATGTATGCCTGCTTGTCACTGACTGTGTGAATTAAATTAGTGAGTGTAGCTACCCTTTTCGTTTGATCATGGTTAGAATAACACACAAAAATATTAAAGCAAGTAAACGGCACATTCTCTGTGAGGTGCCAGAGATAATTTGCTCAGAAGATTCAGTTTGCATTTTTTAGATCCCTTAGGACACCTGACAATTACTCCTGAGTTACTTAGCTCTGCCTTTTTTCTGCTTTGAATTTAAATTAATAGCAGGTTTGCAAAAATACTTTTTTACTGTGTTTTATCTCCCTCCCTGCATACATAGGATCTCACTGTATCTATTCTTCTTTTTTGCTTTAACTTTTCAATAACTAACACTGTACTAGTGTTGCCAAAGCTTAGATGCTTTGAAACCCCCCTTAGAAAATACATTACTAAGATTAGAATGAAATGTTTTACATTTTGTTTTAAATAATATGGTGATATAAGAAAACACATTTAGTAATTGTCCGTTACAACTTTCATTTTCCTTGCACTATGCAGTATGTAACAATCATCTTTTTCCCTGTCATCTGAAAATATGGTGTTTAATGTTAAGACTACAGCATTATTAGAATAATTGTACTGTCAAGTATAAAGGTGTTTGTGCTTCTCTGTTAATTATCACTTGGATGCAGGGTCACTTCTGTAGGATTTTGGATTAATTTAGACATCTCTGCCTTTGCCAGGAGCTGCAAAAGTAACTTCTACATTCATGGTCAGGAATAGCAGAATACTCTGGAGAACTTAAATAAGAACATATGACATGTCCATCATGGTTTTCCCTTAAGTACTACCAAAAAAAAAAAGAAAACCTACATAAGTTATTATAAACATAAATAAATAAAACATAATGAAATGAAAGAACATGAACAATTTGTATGTATTCTCTTTCTGTTCCTCTAGTCCATATATTTTTACTGTACCAGAGTTCTCAGTCCTTCATCCATGAAGGTAAGTTTATAAGTGAACTCAGAGCTCCTGTCTTTAAAAATGACATTTTAATCAGAAAGATGAACACTTTCTCATTTTATTCAACTGGTCTGTAAATACTAGACCCCATTAAAATTAGTAACACAAAATCTTTTTTATAGACTACATTCTATGACATACTGGTTTATTTTGGGCAGTACCACAGCTCAGTAGTTAAGATCTCTGTGACACATCACCTGGGTTCAAGACTGACCTCTGGTTATTGCACATTTGGAATTTTTGTTTTCTCCGTATAACTGCATGAGTTTAGTGTAGATATTTCAGCTTTCTAACACAACAAAGAACACTTGCCTAAATAAATAAATAAGTAAACTTCTTTGTTCATTCTTTAGACTTTACAATAACCCATTTTTCCTTGAGATTGGATATAAATATTTGAATTAATGTACAAAACAGTTATAAATAACAATCAGAACAGTTTCTGTATGCAGTCTTTGTAGGTGCAGTGAATCTGAATACATTGTGACTTAGCTAATTAAATAAAAGACGATGCTTTAGATGAACGCAGATAACCAGTCTCATGATTTGGATGAAAAACTGTTTACAGATCATATTTCTATTCTTTAGCACGCAGTGATCTCTACATGGTAGTAAATCACTTGTTACCGTTAGATGGATCAAATTATTTTGAAGTAACAAGTGATATTCAACAATGCTCATTTCAGGGACCCTTTCTGTTTTATGTGTTTACATCCACTGTGGCAACTACCTCTAGCTACCTGATCTCAAAATATACAGGTAATACAAAGGTTGCAAGTCTGGTTACTACAATTATTGATCTGGAATATATTCACAACCATTTGAATGATTTTTATGTTTGGGCTATTGAAAATGGGGTTCTCATTTAATAAGGAGGAAGTATAAAATTATCCATGTGGGATCTAAATAAGCATTACCCTTATGCCTTAAATAGAGACATTATCTCTGAATGAATTTACTTTAAAGATAAAGTGATTCCGATGTCTAACAAATTTGGCTGTAGTTACTGTGTTGGTCAAGTTGTGAGGAAATGCTTTCCTGTGATAAAATTAACAACGTAGACTATTTTTTCAAGGATTAGTGAATTATTCGCTCCTGTATGGAAAAGTAGACCATTGCTTGAATGCAGAACTGGCTTTTGCACATATTGCAGCAATGATATTAAAAGACTCAAGCACTCGGACGACATTGTACAGTATTACTTGTAGACTTTTAAGTGGAGACATAATTCGACTTGCAAGTGTTTTATAAAGTACTAACACTTAGGTCACTGTGAGCAAAGAATTCCAGAATCATTCATTATCAGCTAGGAATAATAACTTATTAATGGCAATAAATAGTAAAGCAGGACTGCTAGGCCTTTTTATTCCAGTAAAGAATCAGAAATTGAAAAACAGTAACACTTGACTTGGAAAATTGACTGATGCAGCCATTTTACTGTTGAATGCTTTTTTTCTTTATTATTGCAACAAGAACCTCATCAGAACATTAAACAATTAATAATGTGAAGTATTTACATATAAGAACAAGTCATGTGACCCACTAGCTGATGAGCCTGAATTATTAAAATAAATAACATATTGCATAAATAAGTACTTAAAATGACTACACCAATACACATGTATATAATATAAATAAATTATTTAAATCTGCTGTGACTTTAGTATACATTTGATATTAATAAAACCATTCAAACCAGGTACTTTTCAGCCATCAAAGTGACTTGCTACTTTACTTCCTTGCATTCTAATATATTACTGCATTCACCAATGCATAAATTGTCATTTCCATTATACTAATGTAAAAAAAATAACTTTTCTTTTAATTCTTACAAGTGTTAGAGTATCTTGCCAATGCATTTGTGTAAACTTTTCTTTTGATAGCTAAGACATGTTCATAAATTCTCTAAGAACATTTTAGTGGTTTTACCCACATATATCAGACTGTCTGAATACACTCAAAGACGAAGTAGATTCCCAGTTTGAGGACTAAGTTTTTAGTACCTTGATACTATGGAATAGTTTTTGATGACCTCCTTAGCCTTAGACGTATATTTATTGAAACATCTAGTTTGGTGAATCTGCATATTACAGAAGTGTGTTCAAAACTGTACAATAACTATTAGAAATACTCATTAAGCATGGATGCAAACACAAACACACACACGCACGCACATGCATGCACACACACACACACACACACACACACACACACACACACACACACACACACACACACACACACACACACACACACACAAGACTGACTATTCATACTGTTTCTCTATGAATATGAATAATGCTATGAATGTCCAACATACTTTGTGGTTCAACTTTCCTGAAGTCTAGACCCTTCATTCTTAGCAATCCCAGTAAACATAATGAGCTTGTATATGTTTAAATCAGCATTGTTAGCTCTTTTACAATGTACATCACTAAGATATTTGAAATTCCTAAATTCCAGTAGCTTAGAATTTTTGTCCACATAAAAGGTTGCACAAACACATTACCAAATATATTACCTCATATCATATATTTCCGAATTATAAACAGTCAAAAACCATGGCTTTTTAGCACATCTTTGTCACAGTTTCCACAAATCTTTCTAACTTGTGCTGTCTTCCTCTTTTTTTTATGCTGATCAAAATACTAACCGAAAGATTATTCCTTTTCTGTACATAAATTAACAACAAACAGGCAGAAACATATTAAGGTTTTTATTGGACTATAAAATATGCCATTGCTAGTGCATTGAAATCAGAGGAATAGCATGGGTGAGGTGTTTACACAGGTGCACGGTGACAGGAGCACAAGACCAGGAGATGCTGTTGTCTCGGTAATGTAGTACTGGTACTGATTTGTCTAGTGGCATTTTTGAATACTGATACAGAAATGAATTTCAGTGATGCTTTTATGGTCAGGATTGCAGTAAACAAGTGCTTCATTGCTTCACGACTGGTATAAGTGACTTGTTATAGTTTTAAAGTAAAATCAAAACTTTTTTTTAACTTGGAGTTGAGGGGAGCAGAAATGGGATCTTGTTGGCTTCTGAGATTAGGACAGCCATCCAGACTGGAATGGACCTTTTGTTTTTTTCTCTTTAGCTTAAAGTTGAGAGTTGCACTTCAGGGAACAATATCATGTTTGAGCCCTGCTTGAAATGATTTCCTTGATTCTAAAGTTTTGCTGCAATAAATAATAAAACATCCCAAGCCAAAATGTGATCTACAAACAGGTGGTTTATAAGTGCTAAATTATTTCTTGATCAGGTCTCAGCCATACTATGTGCTTGTTGAAATCACGTTTTGTGAATAACCAGTGTGGGCAAAATAGTGAAACAATTCTATATAGAATTTATCAAACTCACTAGAAATACAAATTCTTTTGACTCAGAAAAAATTGAGACTTTGGAATATTATTTATAATATGCAAACAGTGATAATGTATGGCTTGAAGCAGAGATATGACAACTGATCCATCCAATGTCTTAGTAATACAACAAGTAAAAATGTCATAGAGAAAAAAAAAAACTCAGGTTTTAACATCAGAAACTCCTTGGCAAGCCAGAGACTTCACTGTTTAATACTTCAAACCTCCTTTGAAGGAGTCTTATGGGAATATGCAAATTTCCCCTTAAGACATGCCCCTAACTTTTTCATTTTTAGAAGTCTTCATTAAGACATGCAGGCCAATAAAGCTATGCCCCACTAGCTATAGACATGTGTTGCTCGTTTTATGAGCTCATCAGTACAACATAAGTAGACCACATATCTGTTATAGAAAATGAGCCCAATAAAGAAGCCTACTTTTTACGCTTGTATCCATGATTTCACCCCTTCAGTCACTACTGAAAGTTGATATCCATAAGTGAGGATGGAAACACAGACTAGCTGGTAAATTACGAGGTTTGTCCTAGCTTGCTTTGCTACTATAGCACCCACACTACCGATGGTACTGTATCCATCCACTGGTCAAGTTCCTGATAACATATACCTTGACTGATGAACAAGACCTCTTCTGCTACCCCTTAACCCACAGAGAGCAATCCACTCTCCTCCAGGAGACAACCATGACATCTCACTTTTATCCCTACCACTTCACACTGCTGAGCAGTCACTTGATGCTAAGAGCTGCAACTCCTATGTTTTCAAACTGGATACTCTCCAAACCTTAACCGTACCTTGATATCTTGTCTATGGAAGTCTTGAATAGGAGGTGAGACAATATAAACCTGTGGTGGAGACACACATCTTCCTTGAATGCATTTGAGTTAATGCCAAGAACACAGACAACTCTCATACTTCAAAAGCAGAGACAAAGACTGAATGGCATGCAGTAGCAATGGGCCTAAGATCCCATAGCACATTGTACAAGTGCTTTTAGGGTACACAGTTATATGGATTCATAAGTACATGTAACGTGTGCACTCAGTAGTGGCAAACTTCCATGACCCCTTCAGTATCCCTGCAAGGACAAAGATTTCATCCACTCATACATGGTCAGGAAGAAAGCACATTCCTTCTCCTAGATCAAAGGTTGATTTTGGACAAAGTTTCCTTTGTAGCCCCCTGTTGTATGCTTTTACAAAGAGACTGTGAAGAGTATTACCTCTGAACAAACCATCTTGTCTCCCTTTCCAAAAAGTGGATCACTAGCCCAGTTTACTAACCTTGAGGTACCGTCTCAGACTTGTGTACAACACTAAAAACACATGTTATTTATGACACCTCATCAATGTCAAGCACCTCAGCATTTTCTAGTCTGGTCTCACCCACTCACACAGACTTGCCACAGCAGAAATTTTTTTTCTGTATTGATTTCATCTACTGACATAGTGCCAGTTCCACCATCTGCCTCTGTCAGTGTCAGTTCCTCCCTAGAGGAAGACATAATTACTGAATTCAAGCATTTCTTAACATACTCCTTCTGCAGCTTGACATTGTCCACAGTGGAGTTTAGTGCACCTCTCCTGAGTCATAGGCACGTTTGCCAGAACATCTTTGAGGCCTGGAAGCAATAATTCTCTCTGGGAATGCCAAACTTCTCTTATGCCTGGGTCTTTGCTTTGGTGACTGCCACAGCTGCTGTTTTCTTGGATTGTTGGTAGCTGTCAATAAATCCACAAGCCTCTCTGTGAACACTGCATGAAATTATTCTTTATTTAAACTGACAACACCCCTCAGCTCTATTATCTACCAGTGGGTCCTACTGCTAACAACATGATAAGTTCAGACCACCTTTGGCCATGGGTCCTTGATCTTAAATGCCTTAACTATTGAGATCTTATACATGGTCTAGTCAGTCTCCACATCCCACATATCCTTCACCTTCCTAGGTATATATGAGATGCTCCTCTGGAGGTAGGAGCTGAATTCTTCATACACAGAAGCATCTGTTAGGAATTCCTACAATATCCTTAGATTTCCTGCATCTCTTCCAATGCCACTGCAGCCATCTAAACCAACTGACCACTAGCTTGTGATACAGTGATGGTATAGATCCCCTTTGACCCTAATATTTAGAATTTTCGTCTAGGATACTGTAGTCTCAAGTACACTTATGATCATTTTTGTGTTCAGCTATAGTGTTTGTTAATAGTAGTGCTTCACTACTGCAGAAATCCAGAAGCAATTCCTTATTTGTGTTCAGATCAGGCAAGCTGATCCTTTCAATCACACCCTTCAAGGTATCTTCATCATCCCCATACAAACACTGGCATTTCCCAGTGGAATTACAGAAAACCTACATCCTCTTTCAATCCATGTTTTGAACAGCATCGGGGTACTTTTTTGATGCTTGTAAATCTGTTCAGACATCATTCTATTTTGCTTTTATTTGCCTCTGTTTACAAATTATATGTTTTCCTGCACTTGCTTAATTCTGTTATTTTACATAGATATCTAGTGTCTTTTAGTGAGACCTGGTTATAACTGTTATTGGAAAGGGCACTTTTTAGGCAGTATATGAACTGTTCCATGTTTTCTAAAGATTTTAACATTATTGCTAAGGATGCTGCTACCTCAAACATATGTGCATATCTCATTAGATGGTACAAAGTTATTCAGATTCATGAAACAGATAGACCATTTCATTAAAAATTGCAAGAAAAACCCAGCCAAGCTAGAGACTTCACTGTGTAATACCTTAAACTTCCTATAGGGGTCCCCATAAAGACTTAAAAAGAAAAAGCCATGGGCATCAAGATGCCATGTAGCTAAAACACTGCTGTGTTCTTAAGAGGTCATTTGTATATATATTTAATGGAGCTTTTTGGTTTGGATGTTGTTTGGGATATTTTGCAGGCACTCATGTTTATGGTCTTGATTTACAGCTTAATGTTTCTAAAGTATAGCTAAATAATCTACTAATAAAAGTCATAAAAATGGCAGAAAGATTCATATCTACAGCTAATGGATTTGCCTTTATTGGCTTGAATGTACTCATAAAGTCTTTCAAGAAGCCATGTAGTCGAAAAACATTGATATGTCCTTAAGGGTTCATTTATGTATATCCCATGGGCCTCTACAACAGGAGTTTTAAGGTAAATAAAGATATCTAGCCTGGTTCTTTATTAAACTTTTTACTGAACGTTTTGTCTCTATGAACTTCTTACCATTTGTATCTATCTATCAATATATATGTGTGCATATATATATATATATATATATATATATATATATATATATATATATACACACACACACACACACACACACACACACACACACACACACACACACACACACACACATATTTATATACAGATACGCACACTAGAAGTCAATACTGTGGGAGGACTTCAGGAGGTAGAGAATCAGTTTGCAATGTACGACTGCCTTACGAAAGGACTGATAGATGGGCATGCAGATGTAGTGAAAGAGCAGTAATGAAACATTAACAACAGACACCACAGAAACAATAATCTCTTTCTGTTAAGAAATATGCAGTTCAGACTGAAGAAAAAATCCAGTATGCTTTCAAATGTGTCAGCAAGAATGTGGAAATATATAGAAATAAAAGAAATATAAAGAAATCCAGACTGAGGACAAGGAAAAGTGAGAGATCTCAGCTAAAACATAAGGATGGTTTAAAGCTGGTCCAAACCACGAAGGCCCACACTTTGCAAAGAAAGCATTTCCAGTCAAAAGAGCAAGGAATGACTACATAAAATGCATGGCTGCTGAGGTGACAATGACAGTGTGAAAGCATATCTTCTTAATAAATATTTCTGATGAGTTGCCAAAGAAAGGAGACAAAACTGCCAGTGTCCAATTACTGCAGTTCTCTGTCCTTTAAGAGAACAAAGGGACTGGAAGTTCTCCAGAAAATAAAAGTCTACAAGTCAGTAGAATCAGATTTTACAAATCTTCCAGAAACAAAAGGGTTAACTAATGTTTATAGTAAATATAGGGAGAGTAGTAAGGATTCTGAAAGAGTGGAAGGGGATTGATGTCATTCATCTTTACAGGAGTAGGAGCAAGATAGGCATAAAAACTGTCAACATGACCTCACTTGTAGAGATCAGGCAGTTATTGCTGACCTCTGCATCACCACTCTAATTGGAGAATGAGCATTCTCCAGCCAAGCTGTTAATGTACAGGTAATGCCTATTGAAAAACAGTTCCTCTGCTTCATATTAAAATTAAAATTTAATTTAAAAAAAAGATAAGAAAAGCTTGTGAATCTGGGTCTGTGTGTGTTTGTGTGTGTATGTATGAATGCATATATGAGAGAGTGAGAGAGAGACACACACAGTGCTGACTGCTGTGGAAAGTCTAAAAGCTGGGATCCGATAAAGTAGAACAGCATACCTCCCAACCTCTTAGCTCAAGAAATATGGACGAAGCTTAATATAACTGGGGGGATAAAGACCCAAAAATAGGGACAATTTTAAATATTGTTCTTCTAAATGCAGAAAGTTGCTAGAATAACAGGTCTTACATTACCATGCATTTTCTGAAGGCTATGAAGTCTGAAACTCAAATGTATGTCATTATTTATTGACTTCAATCCACTGTGATTTGCCAGAAAAACAAACATTTTATGAGTAACAGACCAAAACATATGAGGCAAAAATCTGCACATTCTCCAAAAATCTGTAGAGCTGATAGGTATGTAGAATGGGTTAAAATTTGTTTGCCTGGTATTATTGACTGCCCTTAATCCTCTGTGATTTACCATGAAATGGTTTTCAGAGCAGCACTGCACAGTAAAGGATGTGGGAGGGTGGTGAGAGGTGCACTTTCTTTCTTTCATTTGATCAAAACTAGACATCTGAGGATATGTTACTCAGCAAACTCTGTAAGTGTTTTGTCTGTGTGTGTGTGTGTGTGTGTGTGTGTGTGTGTGTGTGTGTGTGTGTGTGTCTGTGTGTGTATGCTTTTATGTATGTGTGTATGTTTCTATGTATATGTTGTGAGGCTTTGCTTGTGAATGTGTGTGTTTCTATGTGTATGCTTCTGAGTATGTCATTCTGTGCTTCTGAGTACATCTTTTGTGTAGTTGTGTGTGTTTGTGTGAGAGTAAGTGTGTGTAGATATTAAAAATCTACATTAATTATATTATGAATGTAAAATAATTCTTCCAAAACAGTTACATATACTACGGCAGGTTTGAAACATTAGGCAGAATATTTTACATCAAAAATATAATTATACACACATATATATATATATATATATATATATATATATATATATATATATATACACACACACACACACACACACACACACACACACACACACACATACATATATTTATATGTATGTCTATATATATATATATATATATATATATATATATATATATATATATATATATATATATAATAAATAACTAGATACAATTTATCAGACAGGCCATTCTCTAAGTGCAGTAATAAACAGGGTGTGTGTTTTTGTGCAAATGATGCCATTACACAGCTGTAGAGATATGTGGTGTCATGCCTCTAAACACCCCTAGGCATGTATTATTTCTATAATGACACACACCCTGTCAGGGATTATTAATTCTTCACTCATGGAAGCCAGTAAGAGACTGAGTTCATAACAGCATGAGTTCAAACCAGAGGTCATGCCCAGCATTTCAAATAGTGGTCATTTACCATTTAACAATAATATTATGTCCAGAAAAGGAATGCTGATGTGAAGGAATTTGGCATGGTATAAAATAGGTTAGTGAGCAAAGTAGAAAGACTTGCATTTACGTAGTGTAGAGGTTTCAGTAAGATAATGGCTAGAAACAAACACACACAGTTCGCGCAGATGAAAGGAAAGGTAACTAGTAGGTGATACAGACGTTAGCTCTGAGTCCTGTCATTTTCTGTGTCTAATTAATATCATTAATGAAGTATGTGAGGAAAATCTTGCATGTTTGCTAAAATTACTTAAGTTATACAAGATTTGCAGCCTATTATCAGCATGAAAACGTATTAGATTAAAACCTGACCAGTCAGAGCTCCTTAATATGACATAGCATGTCATGAACTGTTAGGCAACAACACTTAATGCATTTCTGTTTCAAGTTACTTCCCACAGTGATTTTCCCATAGGTTTTGTGCTACATCCAATGACAGCTCTGGTTTCTTCTTATAATAATTAAACAAAGACTTTCACACTGCATTGCCCACATGGGAACTTTAGTCAGCATTGTACTTTAAGCACACTCCCCTTGCCACTCCACACATAGTATTCAGAATATTTTCAGAACTGGTTAAGTATATATAGATAAGACCACACTGTATTATTTTGTCTTTGCTTAGTTCATAGTTATTACAGGCAATATTATGACAATGAAATAGTGCCCAAATATAACATATCAACACTATTTGTATTATACAATCACTGTGTCACATCTTACTTTCTGGAATATTCAGGCTGCTGTAACAAGACGTTCAACAATTGGCTTTATCAGCAGTGGTAGTGGTAATGGCCTCCAGTACAGGGCAGCACATTTTACATAATGTAGCCTGTGCTACTGCAAGGTATGACGTGACATTTCTACAGCTATGCTGTGCATAGCTTACTGAAATTCAAACTGTTTCTCTCTCTCTCTCTGTATTGCTGCTTTTGCCAAAGTGCTGAGGTGACTGGATGAAGTGCCAGTATATGGCAGGCTTGTGCTGTTTTATTGTTATGTGTTGCTTTGCTGCTTCTGCTTTTCCTCCCAGTTTACTCTGGAGTGCTGGATGCGATTGCCTCTGCCTCCAGCACTGTACACCATGCTAGAAAATTAAAATATTGAGCAAAGAAAGCTTCAGATAATGTTGATGTCTTTGGTTCTCTTGCCTAGTATTTTTTTTTCCCTTTGTATCTTTTGTTTTCGTCCTGGCCTGCTAATTATCTGCTAACTTTTTTATACCAGGGTCATGACCCAGACAGCAGTTAGGGTTTTCTGGCTAGCCAGGTCCCTTTTTTCTCCTTGTGGTTTTACTGTCCTTGCATTGCAAATCCTGTAGTGTATATACTTGTCTTGATATATGCACTAACTCAAGCTGCAATGCATGATGTCATGCCACACCCTTACACAAGCCTCCTGTACCATGATCTCCATCACATGAGGCAGCATTCCATTACTGTAGCAGATGACACCATGGTCCTCCCCACCTTCAGGATGGGTGAAGAGACATTGTCCATTTCACCGCCCCCCAAGTTGCTTCCTCCAGCACTCAGGCCTCTACTTGAATTGGGGTAGCTGGCTCATATTGAGAGTCTAATTCCACTGTGCCATGGAGTCGACTGTATTTAAGTCATTTTTAAGAAATATTCCTCACACTATTTGAAATGAGTTCCAGTAGTCACCTCCACATTTTAAAAATACTCTACAGTGTAAAGCCAAGTGATTCATAAATTACATTGATATTGTAAAAGAATTTGTTTCATGTTTACAGCATTAAAATTCATCTTAATTTTAAGCATTATTATTGATGAGTAAAGTAGGTATAGTCAGGATCACAGAAATGCTAATTTAGCACAAATCACCAAATTTGACTAGCTGAATATCACTTCTTTGTCATAAAAAATTAACATTACGTACTGACAAGAGTCTCACAGTGGACATTGCTTCACACATTTTGATGTGGCTTTGTAGAGGAATCACTTCAAATCTACTATACAAAATGAAGTTGAGACCATTGCAACAACATGAAGTCATCATCATCATCATCATCATCATCATCATCATGATCATCATCATCATCAACCCCCTTTTTCCCATTTTTCTAGATGGGGTTAGGATGTCGTGTCACTTTTCGCCATCTCTCCCTATTCAATGCCACTCACCTACTTTCTTTGACACTCGTGTCTGACTGTCACAGGTCTTCTCTCACACAATCCATCCAACTCATTGCTGGGTGCTCTCATTTCCTCCTGCCTTCTTCCTGTCTGTCCCAAATCTTCACCATATTGTCTTCTACTTTCCTGCACATCTGCCTGAACCACTGTAATCTGTTCTCTTTGACGTTTTCTGCAATTGGAATGACTTTGGCTTCTGCTGTTATGTCCTCATTTCTTCATCTGCCCCACAGTGTGAATCCTACCACCCACCTCAGGCACTGCTCTGTCTTTATTGCCCAGGTTTCTGTACCATACAGTAGTACTAGTTGCACCGCTGTTTTGTACACCTTACTTTTCTGCTTCTTTGCATTTTGTCATATTCTACCCCTGACACTCTGTGCCAGTTGGCTGCAGACCCCCTGATTCTAGCTGTGACCTCCTCATTTAGACTTTTCTTCTCCTCAACCACCCTTTCCAGATACTTGAGCTGGTAAATGTTCCACTGTTTTTCCTTCTATCTCATTTTTCAGCTTTGTCTGATTTTCCCATTTACTGCCCCTACGACTACATTTTTTCTACTCAGCATCCCCTGTATCAGATCAAACACTGTTCTTGCTGGAGTCATTGCGTCTTTGTATGTAGCTTCCTCTAATTCTACCAGTGTTTTTGGGATTTCAGACCACCACAGGACTATCTAAGTCATCTTTCTTGGGACCTTGTCATATGCCTTCTCCAAGCCTAGGAATGCCTAGTTGGACTCTTTCCTCACTTTTTTTTATTATCTGTCTCACTGTAAACATTAAATCAGTTGTGCTGCATCCTGATCTTTAGGCCTTAGGTATAGGCATGCGCGGTTGCCTAGCCCTGCACTGAAGGGGCACTTTTCAGTGTTTTATTTGGTGTATTAGACCCCAGGGGGGGCACCTGGGTGGTGTGGGGGGGCACCGTGGAGCCCTTTTGCCTAGGGCACCAGCTGACCTAAGGCCGCTGCTGCTGATCTGAATACAACAGCATGACAAGTCAGGAATAAAAAGAACTGTTGGGGAAAAAGCCTGCCGTAAGAACCTGAACATTCCACAGCAGAACATTAACAGAGATGGTGTGATATCACCCTTCTCGTCTAACCTCAACTAGCTAAAAAAGAAAAGAAAAAAACACTGTAAAAAGAAAACTGCTGTTGTGACAGCACTCACATATCGAAATGTACTGATACATATCCACATACAGGTTGTGTGCATGTGGAACAGCACCACAACAAGCAGATTCAACACAACAGTGCATTTATTTTAAAAAAAGATTTAAAATATTTTCTGAAAGCGCATACTGGTAGCATGTCTTGTTGGAGTATGAGTGTTTTTGGATTTATCCACTTTGATGATATTAATTCCTGTGGTTGAATGTCTTTTCCCAGACAATGGCCTTTGGTAGAACACTAATAATCTCACTGCACTTGAGTAAAAATATATACCCCTTGTTTTACACAAATGTTTTACTTGGTTAGTAAATGGGAACTGTAGCTTTGGGTTTGACATTCTTAAGGTGTGAAAATTGTGTCCAGCAGCTCTCAAATGGGCATGAAAGGAGATGTTGCATCTCCTGACATTGGAGCTGCATGCTGTTGTTTTGTCAGGTAGGAAAAAACAGGATTTGATAGCTGCAGCTGGATTCATTTGGTGTTCAACAGTAGGGTCTGAGATATGTTGCACATTGTTTTCCACTGGATTTTGAATGCAGTTCACTTGTACAGAGGTGTGCATTATTTGAAAACTGGACTGCTGCTCTGACACTAAGGTTCAAAGGCAAAATACTATGTGACCCATATGTACTTTTCAGAAATAACACATTTTTGCAGCATTTTCCTTTCAGTGTTCAACACTCAGCACACCTAAAATGCCCTTGGCATTAAGCCCTTTTTAAGATTTTCTGTTTATGCACAAAACAGAGTACTGCATCCATGCTACATTTGCACCTTTTGCACATTATTGTTGGTTTCACATTGCTGATGTAGTCTTTTTTCTCTTTAAAAAACAATCTTGATTTAAAAAAAGACTTTTAAAACTGGTATACTCACCAGTGATGTTTGCCCATGTGCAAAAGAGCTTCTTCCAACAGCATGTTGCCAGTCAATCTGATGACTTCTTAGAGGGTACCAGAAGTATTCCTCTTCCAGCTCCTCAGCATATTCTGTCACTGATGGGGGTACTTTGCAATCATTGTAGTGGGAAACAAATAACTGTTTTTCAGAAAGTTTACTTTGAGCTTCAAGTACCTCTTTGAATATAGCACTGAGAAAAATGGTGAAAGAAAATTTGTTGTTGGTTTTAGCAAAGTGCCTTAGGTAAGTGGTGTTATTTTAAATTACAAGAAAAGAGTAACAATGCAGTATATTTAATGTATCACTTTAACATATTCTTTCTCATTTTTTTTTTAATTAATTGTGTTTTACTTCCATTTGCTTAGACATGTCATGCAGATTACAACTTATGTTTTTTTATTTTACTGTATGCAAACTGCAACTCAGGCTGGTTACTTTATTGCTCATGGGGCATACATTGCAGTTATTAACTACAAAATATTTTCCCACTGATTAATGCTTGTCTGTTGCATCATTTTAGTGCCAGGTATGATGGCATGGTTTCAGGAAGTATAAACTTTAATTAAAAATGAAAAATAGCTACATTTTCATTTTCACTCATTGTGAGATCAGAATGCATTATTTACTGTGGGTGCCCATTTGCTGGCACCTTGGACAGTGTTCATGCACCTTTGTACATGATCCTTAATGTTATTGGTAGATAAGCTTCTCTGACTTCCTAGTAAGGAACTGAGACCAGCTGCTGTTTGGCTTTACTTTGCATTGGTCCCCATTGCTTTGTTTTTATGTAAGCTGTAGCTGTGGAAACCAGATGTGCATATGTTTAATTATTTATCTGTATAGCATTTAGGATTATGTTTCTGAGCACAAATAAAGTTAATTTAGAAAAGTACCATATCATGTTATAGTAAAAATGAAATATTCCATGGCAATGAAATACACTGTAGAAGTATAGACTATAATTCAATACACTGGTTGCATTGTGGTTATAAACTAAGTAGTGAGAATATATGCTTGCTTACAAGTAACATTTTTTTGAGAATAAATTCATAAGATTTTTTGCTAGCAGCAAAATGTACAAATAAAGGAGCATAAAGTAGACTTCTGGTTAGCATGATGGTGTGCTCTTTAGAGATACTGCCGTACAGTACTTGGACTCTGGGTTCGAGTCTGGACGGTAGTGCCTTCTTTGAAGAGTTTGCATGTTCACCTTTTGTTTTGTTTGTAGGGTGTGTGTGTGTGTGTGTGTGTGTGTGTGTGTGTGTGTGTGTGTGTGTGTGTGTGTGTGTGTGTGTGCGCGCGTGCGTGCGCATGCGCATGTGGTATCAATGTGTGTGTGTGTGTGTGTGTCTATATATATATATATATATATATATATATATATATATATATATATATATATATATATATATATATCCTGTAGTGGACTGGTGTCCATCTAGTCCTGTTTCCTGTCTTGTGCCTGTTATTTTGTAGGATCGTTTTGGGCCCCTAAGTTTGCTGAAAGTGGGTAATGAGCCTAGATTATGAATGGGTGAAGAAGTTTATAGTATTAGGCCACTGGCTCATTGAATAAAACCCCAAGTACTGCGCAGGTAACCCAGGTTCAATTACCAACTTGGGTGTCTGATGGGCTGGCAAGGAGACATGGGCATACCCATCTGGGTGTTCGGGGGGGGGTTATTCATTGAAGGCACTCCCTGAGGGGAGGCATGGTCCACAGAGGGGAGAGTAGCCCTTGGATTTTGTCAATGAGTGCAGGGATGGAAAGGATGGGAAAATTAGAGTAGGCCTCAATGATCCCCTCACAGGAGCAGATGCTTGCAATTAAAATGCAGACCAGCCTCAGCTCAGTTACAGAATTCTGGGGGTGGAGGGAGGACAGGTAAACCCAAAGAAGGGCATGATCACTGGAAAGGCCGGAATGAATGAAGGAGGAAGGAGTGGAAAAAAGAATAAAGCAGTTTGGAATATCCCATGCTTTGTTTTTAACGAGCAACAGATTGTGAAAAGTTACTAGATAGAAAATTGTAATCCAAAGCACTAAAGTTAAAAGAAGGTTTAAATGTGATAGTTACAGGTTATTTGTCCTAACATTAGGCTGACTTAAGAACAAACTATACCCCAAACTGAAGATAAAAGATTTTCATAGTATTTTGATATTTTTTTGTAGCCATAATCCTCCTGCGACATTCTAAACGGTTTGTATTTTTTCAATTGTTTTTCCTCAAAAATGTTCTGATAGGGTCTGCCATGCTGCTGAGATTTCATTTTCTGGCAAAGGCTCCTTTTTTCTCATATATGTCCATAAGATTACACCAGAGAAGCAAAACACTTCCTTTAGTTATGTATCTCCTTTCATTGACAGAGTATTGTGACTTCCTGCTTTCTTTGACTGTCTTAGCAAGAGTCCATTTGACTTTTTTAATGACTCCCTTTGAAATGTGTTAAAGATTATATCCTAAACAGCATTTCAGATTAGCACTGAAAGTTAACTAGCTAATGTAGTTGCTTCTGCTCTAACTCAGAATTATTCCATGTCGTAGTTTCTACCTGACTTTTGAAGATGCCCCCTGAAAAGTGTTACATATTGTCGATGGGGCTTACCTGGTTAACAAAGTAATTGTATTGATATTATTATTATTATATTTATAGTCACCTATAATGGGTAACACATAAAAGATTGACTTGGCATTTTCTGCCTGATTTCAAGATTGTTTATTGTATATTTGGCAGGATTGTTGTAGTTAAAATCAGTGACCTAGTTAAATTGTTTTCTTAGAGCTCAAAACATCAAAATATCTTAGATGTAGTTATTCTACCACTACTCACTGACTTACCTCAACTAAAGATTGCATATATGCTCTCTTATTGGTTCTGACAAATAGCAGAAGCAAATAGCTTAAGATTAAACCAAAATGATGTGCAGAAACAGACTGCAGACTGAAGTATTGACAGGCAAGATGTAAATCATGTTTTATTTATATATCTCACTACTGAGATTGGCTTAAAGAGAGGGGGACATCTTTTTCCTGAGAAAAAGTAATGCAGCATTCGGGTGGAGTTTTCTTTTAAATAGCATCTTGTAGAAAAAATGTGGTTCAGGTAGAGGGGTTTTGCTTTAGCTTTGCTAAAACAGTGACCAGATCCTACCATAAGACAGCTTTTCCTCAGTCTAACAGTGTATGATGTCTTACCATGCATTTGAGGAAGATTCATCTGTGTGTGTCCAAGGCCGCTGCTCTCAAAAAGGGCAGCCAAAATAAATGTTATGTAAGGATTATTTCATACAAAAGACCCACTGCCCAGCAACACCCACACAGTGCATGATCTGTGATATTATAAATGATTAAAATAAAACAGCAGATGTTATTTAACACCATTTCAACAAATTACTTTATTTAAACATATACTTGCAAAAATGAGTGAACTGTAATTCAGGGTAGGTGATACCACACACCTAGCAACAGCCCACCTGGTGTTAGATGGTATGCACTTTTAAGCTGGTAATATTAATCTGATTTTTTGATTAATTTACAAATCAGACTTGTGTAATATGAAAATTAGATCTGAATGTAGATGAATGCTCAAAGCAAAACTACCTGTTTACACTCCATAACATTATAAAGAAGAAATGCAGAAATCTGTGCTTATTTATGTAACCTGTTATATACCAGGTTTCCACATCAGTGTATACAGTCAAAGAAGGAAAGGGATGCTAAAATTAAACATATTCCCTAACTGTCTGTAATGCAGAATGTACAAGTTATATTGAATTAAATCATTAAATTAAAAGTAGGACACAGCTGAACCTATTGCCAAAGTATTATGAGTTTAGTAATTATGTATGGTCACGCACATATATTTACATTCTGATATAAAAAGAGAGGAAGAATAGCTACGATGAATGTGAGAGATAGGGGGTGTTAGTATGAAACCATCATTAGTTGTCTTGGATAGCTGTGTGTAAAGATAGTTTTGAAGGTACTGTTCATGACGAAGACAGTATGTCAGGAAAACGTTCATTCAACTGAAAACAGCTTTTAAGGTAATAGTGTACAGCAGAGTGGGGAGCTGAGACTGAAAACTTAGCCTGACTTTTGCTCCAGAAATCAGGGAAGCAGTGCTGTGAGTGCATTTCTATTAATTGCAATCCATTTTGCTAGGTCTTACGTTTGGCAGCACAAAAATAATGGGACAACTCTCTGTAAGGTAAAAAGATGGTTTATTTTCAGCCAAGATTGTTGTGGTCGGACTGTTATTTTCTTTATCTAGCAGTAACTTTAAAATTAGAATAATAATGTTTGGGTTTGCAAGGGGCAGATCCTTCTGCATGGAGGGTTGTGTCCAGAATGAATCATTTTGTTTTGTTTTATTTTTCATTTTATTTTATTTCACATTTGTTAACCGGGTTGGTCTAGCTGAGCACAAGCCCATTTTCAGTGGAGACCTGAGGAGAAAAGCTCCAACAGTAGTATAAAACATCATACACAGATTAGTGTATCAGTTAAATTACAAAGTATAATAAGCAAGACAAAAAAGGAGCAGTAAGCATGATTATTGATATATACAGAGATATCATGTAAGAAGGATAATATATGAGTTGACAAGTAAAACGAAATAAGGAAAAAGGTAGTAATGGGAGTATGGTAGCAGCAGCAGTCAGGAATTTTTGAGATTAGGTAAATTATTAAATTAGATGGATTTTGTTTGATTGCTGACAAAGCATTTGCTGAAAAGTAAAGTATTTTGTCAATAGGCAGTCATATAGCCTGTGTTCTGATATTTACCATAGAGCAATACTTTAATTACTTGGAGTTTAATTTATGAAATTGATTTCTTTTGCTCGTTGTGATTCAGACAGCTACATTGAAATCTAAAACCACGTGGAGTGGAGTCACCTTGCATTCCTATGAACTGGGAATACATACAGTGGAGCCTTTATCTGAGTATGTGGTTGGCATATCATTTTTCCTCATATCTGAATGTTGTGGTGCTTTGTTTTGACTGGGAGTGTGTCATTGTTTCCTAGGTTTCTAGGTGATGGGGCCTTTGTAATGAGTGTGTGTAAATGCATTATTGTTCCATTAATCTGTAGGTTATAGGACCTGAGAAACACATTCAGATTCAGTGTCCTGTTCTTCTCTTAGAAATTTCTATAGCCTGAGCAATACAGTTTGCTAACAAAGAGGTTCTACAAAACATATACAATGTATTATATGGGTTAATTCCTGCAGTGTAGTACAGTATCTCACAACATCCCTTTTGTTTACAACTAATGGCGGTTAAGTAACAGACTAATCTTTTCTGATAAGTATAATTTATATTGTATATATATATATATATATATATATATATATATATATATATATATATATTTATTTATTTATTTTACATTTGTTGACCGCGCTAGTCTAGCTGGATATATGTCCATTTTCAGTAGAGGCCCGGGGAGAAAAGCTCCAAGCATGAACAGTGACAAAGTTAACAATGCATAGAAACATGAAGAATCACAATGCAGAGGTAGCATTGGTCTAAAGAACAGTTATAATAATACATTTATAAACTATAACAATTTTAGTAAAAATTATACTAAATTATACAAAACACACTAGAAGATATGAGCAAGTCTCAGTTAAGGGAAAAGCACATATATGTTATCCTCATATTTCAAAGAAAGAGTAGTAACTAGATTTGGAGTCATAGGTTACAGGAGTAGGGATAGGGGTAAGAGTAAAAAGTGAAAAAGATATCAGTCTGGGTTAGTGCATGGACAAAGCCAATGATTTTCAGATGATCTTTAAGATGTTTTTTAAATAGAGAAGTAGAAGCAAGGGTTGATAATTCTGAAGAAGCTGATTCCAGATTTTTCCTGCAGTGTTTGAGAAAAGTGAATCCCCGGCTTTGTTGTTAGCTTTAATTGAGGAAACTAGAAGCTTATTAGCAGAGCGTAGTGTAGCTAGATTTGTATATGGTGTGATTAGCTTAGTGAGGATAGGGGTGTTGTTAGGGTGGTATAGGATCTTTTGAGTAATAAGTAATTGTTGACAGAGTATATGGTTTTGCAATTCCAACCATTCAAGTTGTTTGAGGTTGAGGCACTGGTGAGTTTTAAAGGGGGAGCTTGTGATGACTCTAGCTATGCTATTATAACAGGTGGAGAGTTTAGAGAGGTTGTTTTTGGATAGGTTAGTATATATAACACAGGCATAGAAAAGGGTGGAAATGAGGTGGGTTTGGGCAATAGTTTTCCTTGCAGTAGGGGTAAGGAAGGGTTTGATTCTATAGAGGGTGCCAAGTTTTTGGTTAACAGACTTTATAGTGGAGTTGATGTGTTCATCATAGCTGAGACGATTATCAATTGTTACACCTAGTAGGCGGGTTGTAGTGTCTGGGGTAATGTTGGTACCATTGTTAGAGGTTATAGAGAAGAAAGGATTAGGTGATTTATGAGTTGGAGTAAAAAACAGTAGTTTTGTTTTTTTTGGGATTTAGGAGGAGGCATTGTTGCATAAACCAGTTTTCAACATTCTGAAAAACAGTTTGGGTGAGGGAGTGGAGTGAGGCTATATTCTTGGCTGTACAGATTAAGGTGGAGTCATCAGCATTTTGAATGCAAGTGGATTGAGGTATGTTCATGTGTAAATTGTTAATAAATAAGGAAAAGAGTAGGGGACCTAGGATAGAGCCCTGGTAGAGCCCTCATATATATACTCCCATATATATATATATATATATATATATATATATATATATATATATATATATATATATATATGTATATAGAGCCGCAGTGGTGCAGCGGTATATGTATATAGAGCCAAGGTGGTGCAACGGTAGCATTGTCACTTCACAGCAAGAGGTTCTCCCATTCGATTCTTGGCTGGAGCACCTTCTATGTGGAGTCTGCATGTCCTCCCCATGGTTGAGTGGTGTTTGAAAGACATGCGTAAATGGGCATGCCTTTGTTGAAGGTTGGGTGTTGAGCTGGCACCTCGGCACCATAAAAATCTACTGCCAATCATTAGCGGACCGGAGTTCCACTGTGGTGACCCCTAACTGGGAAAAGCCGAAAGAAGAAGAAGAAGAACATATATATATATATATATATATATATATATATATATATATATATATATATATATATAAATTGTCAATCGGCAAAAGAAAAAGGGAGGAGGTGTAGCCATTCTATACTCTGAGCACCTCACTCTAATAAGTCCAGATTGCCCCCTTCCCTCCTTTTCAACAACTGAACTGAACTAACTTCAAACTCAATGATTTTACCACCATAAGTGTAGTAGCAATCTGTATCCCCCCTGGTGATAACTTTAACTTACTTGAAAAAATTTTATCCCACCTCTCAATGACCACCTATAATGAAATCATCATATTGGGAGATGTAAATATTGATTGGCTCTCACTCCAAACTCCTAACTCAATCTCTTGTGTTAACTTGCATGGGTTCGAACAACTAATCACTACCCCTACTTATATCAATAAATCCCACACCTCTAGCTCCCTCCTTGATTGGATTCTGGTCTCCCACCCCCAAAACTACCATAACCCTCAGACCCTCCCAAATACCCTTAGTGACCACTGCCCTATTGCAGTAACTAGATATACTCCAAACTTCAGCAGACTCCACAAGTATATTACCACTCGCAAACTATTAACCTTCTGCCCAGGCTCCTTTATTGACATACTCTCTAGAGTCAGCTGGTCACATCTTACCACTCTCCCCCTTGATGAAGCTGTCCACTAATTCAACACTACCTTCCTTGACATTCTAAACTCCCTTGCTCCTCTCCGCACAGTCAGAATCAAATCCAAAACAGATCCTTGGCTTACTGAAACTACTCTAACCCTTATGAAAAACCGAGACAGAATTTGGAAATTATGGACTAAAACTAGGACCCCTTCTCATCTCCAGACCTATAAAGAACTTAGAAACCAAAAAAAAAACTCATCCTAAATGACAAAAAGAATTTCTACACAAACCCTCCCACTACCCTCATATCAGATCCCCAAAAATTCTGGAACTCTATCAATCACATTCTGCATCCTGGAAACCCCTCCCCTCCTAACCCTTGCCCACTAGATACCACTGAAGAAACAGCCACTAAATTCAACAATCATTTCATTGACTGTATAACCACCATAATCAATTCCCTTCCCACTAGGAACAATGGCAATAACCTCCCTAACCCCACTTCTCTTCCCAACCCTCCCAACTCTTTCTCCCTCAAAGCTGTATCAACTAACTATATAAAATCACTGCTGTCTAAACTCAAACCCTGCTCCCCTTCAGCTGATAATCTACCCTCCTACTTCCTACAATTGCCTCAGAACCCCTAGCCTACCCAGTCATTATTCTGGTCAACCGCTCCATTACCGAATCCTACGTCCCCTCTATATGGAAACAATTCTATACATTACCTATTCACAAAGGTGGAAATTCCTCAGAAATGTCAAACATTAGACCAATTGTTATACTGTTCCCTCTCTCTAAAATTTTAGAGAAATGTATACAAAAGCAAGTTATGCATTACCTACTTCAGGAAGACCTTCTTACACACACGCAACATGGGTTCCGTCACAAACATAGTACTACCATTGCACTAACATCCTTCATCAGTACTGTGTCTCTTGCTTGGGACAACAATAAACTCATTTCATGCCTGTTTCTGGACCTCTCCAAAGCTTTTGACACTGTCTACCACCCTCTCCTCTTGGAATAACTAACCCACCTAAAATTCTCTTCTCCTACTGTCTCCTGGTTCTCAAGCTATCTCTAACCGACAGCAATCAGTCAAATGGCTCTTGGCATTATCCCCTTCCCTCACAGTGCAAATGGGTATCCCTCAAGGATCTGTCCTTGGCCCACTACTCTTTAATATTTTTACCAATCTACTACACACCTCTTGTCCCCAGTCATCACTTGTACAATATGCTGATGACTCAACTGTCATCACCATTGTCAATAATCCATCACACCTTCACTCTACTACCCAGGCATCCTTCAACATCATAGAGACATGGCTTAGTGACCACAAATGAATACTCAACCCTAAGAAAACAAAGCTCTTACTCTTTCTCCCCAAAAACCTCACTAATCTTAAAGCCACATTTACAATGCTATCCAGCAATAACACCATCATTACAGTCGAACCTAGCACTAAGTTACTAGGTGTCACCATAGATAATCAGCTCAGGTTTGATTTACATGTGACTAGCTGTATCAAAAAACTCACTAGAAACTTGGACACGTTTATCTCAACAAGAAATACTTAACCGACACAGCCAGAATAACTCTCTCTCATGCAATTCTACTACCCACACTTTTATACAGCTGTCACCTACTCACAAACCTTAACTCCACATTTCTCACTAAACTAAAAACTACCTACAATAAGGTTGCCAGATTCTCTACTAACCAACCCTACAAGTCTCACAACTGTTTATCTCTTAAACAACTTGGCTGGCTTGAATTTCTGCATAGTTTACATTCTCCATTTGTTTCAATATTGCACAGAATTAAGCTGTAGCATCTATTCATCTTTTTATGCTAAAGCACAGTCCAGGCACAATTTATTTAGGCCAGGCCCATGAATATTGAAGAAATTCAACATCTAAATAATATATCACTTATTTTTAGTATGTAAAACTATATTAATATATATTTGACCACACACATTATGCATTACTACAAGTCATAGGAATTCCCGCTACTATACATTTTTTCTATATTAGACTTTTTAGAAGTGAATATACCCACAGGGTAACTCCTTTATTGCTTTGTTACTACAATGTATATGCATATTGGGTAAAACTGATGTATTTTAGTATCACTTTCCAAGCTAACTTCCACTGGTAGATTTTTGTAGTTATCATGCAATATTTTATATGCCTTACTGATTATCCTTGCTTAACAGCAGCTTTTATTCTATATTTTACTAAAACCTCTACCAGAGCAGGTCTTTTACTTAGGACTTCTCTTTCCCTTTCTCTTTGCTTATAGTGTGATATTTATCCCTTGTAGGGAAGGCAGTCTCTAACCTGCAATCCAAACTTCTTCTTGGCCTCATCCCTTTCTACAACCTTTCCCTTTCCAGTTATTTGTTCCCAATGCCTTGGTTCCTTTGTCAGGTTTCTCCAGTAAATTCTGGCCCCATTTTCATATTTTCTGTACCCCTACTTGCAGTTATCCCTATTGGCAAAATCTCCTTTCTTTACTCCTGTGTTTGATGTATTGAATATTGTCAAACAGGTAGAAAAGCTGGAAGAGGGATCCTTAGAAAAGGGAAAGAGCATATTACATAGACATAAATGGAATTTATGGGAAGGATATATGCAGAAAAAAAGTTCAGAAAGAGGACCGAGGTTTAAGAGAGTGCAGGAATTGAGCAAAGGATGGAAAGCCAGTTGTAATAAAGAAAGAAGTCATATGTAGTGCATGGAGCACGATTACATATCCTGAAAAAGACAAATCAGTTAAGTACTTCATATGTTAAGACTGGGTATTGGACTAGGCAGTTAAATCTGCCAGGACTGGACACCAAATGGTAGTGGGCTAATTAAAAACAAATTTGTTTCTGCCTGCTGTCTTCACCAGTGATCTTTCCCTAACTTTATTTAAAGTAAGATGTGTTACACTGCCTTTCTGACCCTGCTCACTAAGTGTTATGGCTGTGAAAGCCGACAAAAGACTTAGCATTTTTTTTAAACTAGTACTACATGGAGCAGATGGAGCTCCACCCACTAGAAAGAATTACAATCGGGTCTTATCTTATTATGGTCTGGTCTACTTCTCAGCAGTAAAATCTGCCTGTATTGGCTAGAAAATGACATCAGCAGAGCAAAACATTTGTTTCCGCTTCCTGTCTGTACCCTTAATGTGTTCCTAACTTCCTGTGGAAAAAATATAAACTTAAAAGTTGCTAGAATAACAGGATCTGTTCATCTGCATGATGTTAAGGATACAAATTCCAAAACTCAAAAGTAAGTCATTATGTAGTCACTTCATTTCTTGCTGGTTTGTCTGAAAACTATATATTTTATAAGGAATAGACCAAAAATATGAAGCAATATTCTATACATTCTGGGGAAATCAAGACAGTAGAGAGGCATTAAAAGTAAGTGTAAATGTAACACTGCTTTTCTGACAGTGTCTACTAAGTCTTATACTGCTCTGAAAGCCAGCATAACACTTATAGATTTTTCCCTGTAACTACTAGTACATGGAGCAGAGAAAGCTTCATGCACTACAAAGAATTATGATTGTCTGACCGATCACAACCCTGTATTATATATTCTCGACATGGTGGAACACATAATAAGTGAGTTAATCCTCTATTTATGTGTTCTTGACATGAGTGCCAATATTTGCTTCTCAGGCTTTGCTCTCACTGTGAATTTATTGTTATCCAAGACTCAAACAAATAAGAAGCCAGTTATGATTGTTGAACTGATCATACTCCTCAGTGTAATGTATAATGTGTCTAAATGGAAAAATGCTACTGTGGTTTGTTTTCTTTTCTATTAATGTATGTGTGTCTAGATCTTAAATTATAATTTAATAAAGGTATTTAAAAAAGAGTTGTATTTTACATTGTTTCAGTGCTTTAGTGATGTGTATATTATGCTGTTTGTTATCTTCTTTATTCTTGTAACAATGTTCACATTCTGATGTCTGTTAGTGATGTTTACGTTGTGCTCATTATATTCTTGTAACTGTAACAATATTCTCATCTCTGTTTATTCATTGTATGTGTCTAATGTACATGGATCATTGCTGAAAAGGGTCCTTTGACCAAGTCATTACCCAATTAATAATAGATAAATACATAAATAAACAAATTTATATATTTATTTATTTGACATTTGTTGACCGGGTTAGTGCAACTGAGCTAGTGCCCTTTGTCAGCAGAGGCCCAGGGAGAAAAGCTCCACAAGAAAATGCAATTTAGATCAGGTACAATAATAAAATAATAACAACAAAACAATACTAAAATAATAAGTGTGAAGTACAACCAATAATACATAGGAATGGTAAATAGGGTTTAAGTTCAATAAATGTTCCCATGTTATACAAAGAAATAAATTGTTTTTTTTTTTTTGAGTTAGTCAAGACCAAGACAAAGAAAAGACAATTCATTTTTGAGTGATTAAATAAGCAAATGCATGCATGCATATTTATTAATTTTTAGACAATTGGTAAAACAAGCTTTATTCTCCAATGTTCAGTCAGTGAAATGGAGTTCATTACCAATTGTCATCTCTTCAGGTTTACAGAATCTGCTTGTCTTCATAAAAGCACAATAATTTCCTCATCAATTGGATAGTTAAAAGTATCTGTCAGCAATTAGAAGATATTGGTGAATATTCAGCTTACAAAGATCAGAAGCAATAGATTGCCATGGTTTAGGCTGTATCTTATGTGCATCCTGTGGTATATATATATATATTTTTCTGTACTGGTATCTTGAATATTTTATGCTTATACTGCAGGATTTGTTCATGTTTTCAATGTCATTATTAATCTTTGTCCAGGAAAACATATTATTTTCTTAGCTTTTAAGGTACTGTGTCTTTTCAATGTCTTGACAGCCTTCATGTTGTTTATTCAAAAGGTTTTTAGTCTCTGTCTTAGAAATGAGCACTTTCTTTGCCTTTAGATATAATTCATGCCTTCATGGTTAGTTCATCCTGAAAGAGTACCAGTAAGACCATAGGTCATTTTTACCTTTTGTATTCTTTCTGGCCGTCTTTGGTAAAACGCCTTCTTTTATGCAATAACTTTAGGGACATTTGAAGTTTCTCTGCAAAGGGCATCATGCTCAGCCACAAATGAATCGAAAATTGCCACACTGTGCATTTCTGGGTCTTCAGTTGCAATCTCAGTTCCATCAAATCATTTATCGAACTCAATGTCATCATAGTTTTCTGGATTAGGTAAATCACTTTGCAGTCATACCCTTGTGTTTTGAGAACAGCATATAGTGGTTTTATACCAATAATAAGTGATGGTTTGTGACGTCATCACAATGAAGTACTGACCAGGAAGATACGTCTGATAGCACTATATTCCATAAACAATAGCAAGCATTTTCTATTCTGTATTATTGTACTGAGATAGACACTCAGTACTTTACAGTCAAAGGCAATTAGCACATTCACCCATTATTTTTCATGGGAGAAACCCGTTAGATGTAAATGTCAGGGAGTGAAGTGGAGAGGTAGTGGCGGTGTGTGTGTGGGGGGATGAGAGGGGGCATTCATATGTCACAATGCCTCTATACCAATAGGCAACACCTTTCACACTGAGGGGCAGGAGGAACTCTAACCACCAGAGACTGGTCAGTATTATTCCAACTCATCTTAAAACACAAGAAAATAACAGTTTTCTAGCATGGGGCATATACAGAACAAAATGAAGTCTGAAACGCTAATGTTGGACATTATTCATTAACTGTAATGGTCCATGAGTTGGGATAAGACAGTCAACAAAGGCAATGTGAAAGGTGTTCTGTCATATTTGGGGCATTTACAAGTAAGAGGATATGTTATTGTGTATGTGTGTGTGTGTGTGTGTGTGTGTGTGTGTGTGTGTGTGTGTGTGTGTGTGTGTGTGTGTGTGTGTGTGTGTGTGTGTGTGTGTGTAACTGCATGAGATGGGTGTCTGTGCCTGTGCCAATGCCTTGCAGTGGCCTCCAGCAGTAGTTAACACAGCAAATTGCTTGCTGGTGCTTGCGGTAATCACTAACTTTTTTCAGAGACATGCAAAATAGCTGATAATTAGGTCTTCCGTTGTTGTGGATAATGTATTTTTGAATCACCATTTTTGCGATTTCCTTAAAGAGCTCTTTTTCACATAGCCTTATTGTTCATAGTTGATTTTTTTATTAATTCTGCCCTTGGTGTTCAATATTTATATTAATGCCAGTAAATGTAGCATAAAGACTGGCAAAAAAGACATTAATTATGACTTCAAAATAAATGGTGAAGTCATATGGCAGATAGGGCATTGCTTAAGAGTACAAAATAAATGGTCAGAGCATAACAATGACATTATCCTTACATACTGGTTTTGATTTGAAAATGTGAGGACACTTTTTATACTATGATGCCATTAATAATCATCTTTCATCAGTCAAACATTATAATATTAGATCCCTCTCTTCATAGCATGATGAGAATTTGTAAATGGTTCATAGTGTGTTATTACACATGAAATAACTGGGGCATAAATATAGTGGAAAATTCTACATTAAGCCTAAATATTAGAACTACAAAATTTAAAAAAAGTACTAGTCCAAAAAAGTACATACAGAGCCTACAAATGTTACTTGTCCCAAAACAACAAAGCCAAGATCGACGTCATCCAAGAACTCACTAAAACAAGCAAATGAAACAAAACTTCATTTAAGATAAATATACCATAGACACATGACAATAATAAGACATTTGTTTAACTTAGTTTGTCAAATGAATGAGTGGGCTGGCACATGACCCTTTTCAGCCACAGCTTTTGCTGACTGGCAAATACAGTAACAAAGACAACGTCTGTTTACATAAGCAGTCATATTTATATAAGTCATAACCATATACAAACAAAACAAAAAAGATGAAGGAAAAGAAGCTAGAATTAAGTGAATTAGGCCAAAATGTCATCACAACAGATACAGTTAATGCTGTAGCATATAAATGTGAGGTGAATTTCAGATCACAAAAAAGAAGCCCATCCACTTTTCTTTCTTTCTTGCAATCTTCTGACTGAAATGACACCAAAAATTGTCAAATCTTCCCACAGTAATGTCAGGAACAACAATTCTATGAAACCAGATGAGATATCAGGATGCTTGGTTTGCAATCAAACATAGCCTAGTATATTCCCTTATGCACATTCTAAATACAATGTTAAAAACTAGTCATATTACTGTAATCTGGAAGCAAGCTATTGTGCTCCTAATCCATAAGGGAGGCTTTTCCAAAATTCAAATAATTACAGACCAAACAGCCTCATAAGCCTGTTGTTGGAGGTTATGAAGAGCATCATCATGAAATTTACTCGGAGAGACATGGGAAATGTTGTTATCCAAGATCTAGTCCAGTACAGTTTTGTTAAAGGTAGGCCTTTTAGTCATAACCTCATTTTTTTAGTCATAACCTCAGTTTTTTTGAAAGTGTGACTGCCAACCTGAATGAAAGTTTTATCTGTTCATGCAGGTTTCTTCATTATGGCTATTTTTTTACACTGTAACCCATGATGGAATAATGCATAAATTCCAGGATCTGCATGTTAATGACGTAATAGTGTAGGTCTCAACTGGCTACATGGTCATAAACAACAAGTGACAAGAGGAGAACTTCAGTTCTCATCTTCACTATCCTTTGTCACCAGTGACATCTCACAAGGCTGTGAGGACATAATTTACTCTTATATTATACAGCTTTTATCAGACTAATTGTATGGTATTGCACCCTGTACTGTAACCTGCTCATATGCCATCTGGTGCAGTAAGAAAAGGTTGACAAAAAATCAAAATGCTTCAAAGCTTATCTTATAGCACAAGTCTGCAATGGCTCTCGTTCTTAGAGATTTACAGTACACCTGACATACAGAGCAGTAAAGGACCACTTACAATCAACTATACTGTGAAATATGGTAAATACCATGTCTATGCTATACACTCCCACTCCCATTTGAACTCAGCCTATCAATTAGTACCTCCAAGAAGGTATTGGATGACTACATGGGTGCTCACAAGTACCAACATGATATCTGGGGTATTAAGTTCTTCAGTGGACAATGGGTCTTAAGCTTGTTCCCCAAACTTTCGATCCTTGTTTGACAGACAGATGAAACAAACATCCATACCCCATTTACAAACCTGCCCCAAAGGAATTTGATGGAGTAGTGGTTGTTGAATAAAAGGCATCATAATGTGAGAAGGTGTATGACTGTAGAAAAAAAAAACATTTTAAGTAAATTGATACTAGGCTCCATCACTGGCTAGATCTGTGGTTACAACAGACTGAATGGCATTTATTTTAAGGTTTCTAGTAGCCAGTGGGGTAGTTGCTAATGTTTAAAATGTGAGGGGTTCAAGCAGAATTGGTTGAGGTTCCAAAAAGTATTTGGGGGGGGGGCTGAAGCTATCCAACAGAAAGACCTGTTTGATGGGCTTGAGCACTGAGAATTAGGTTATCTGCAAAAAAAAGAGTCAATTGTCTTAAATCAGAATTGGTCCTGTCCTCAGAAACAGGAATCTGTTGACAAGTCAGCAATGAAGCAGGAAATAATTGAATTGCTATTATTACTCCAGCAGGAAAAAGTGAAGTACCCCTGACTAATAGTAAATTGAGAGGCCATATATGGGCCCATTCTAGTAATATCAGAAATCTCCAGTTATAGAATTCCCAGAGCCAGAATGGTAAAATAAAATCTGGTATATTAAAGAACGGTAAATAAATAAATAAGGCTAGATGACACTTTCAAATGCTTGTTCAGCATCAAGAGCTAATACTGCCCAGAGTTTTGAGAGCTTCATCCTGATCTGTATTCATTGCATTCATTACTTGAAGTATATTCCCCTATGCTGTCTAAGCCTTAACAAAATCAGCCTAGTCCGAACTCGGCACATGGAACTTCATTTAGACCACACAGACTGACATGAGGACTATAATCCACATTAAGTACATATATAACTCTGGGTTCTTGCTTGGCTTTAGGACTGCTGTAACAGTGAGTGCTTCCAGAAGTGAGGATATGAGCTTTGTGTTATGGTATGATTACAGGGTTTCCAAAAAAGCCGCTAATTATAAAGCTGTTGTGGTTGTTTGTCTGTTCCAGATGCCTTATTTGGCCTTAGTCTAGATACACATGAATCTAACTCCATCATAGGAAAAGAAACATCCAAAACACATTTAACTTTAAATAAAAGACCATGAAGGAGCACAAAACTGGAGCCCACTTTCAGTAGTAAGCAAAGACAGGCTCCCTGTACCAGACCTTTGCTGTACACAGACTGAAAGTGAGAGTGAAGCAGATCTAAGCTACAAGTCATTGATAAATGTTTGCTCTCAGGGTGTAGTGTGCTGATCAGAATTAGACTTACGCTTCCAGGCACAGGCAAGGTGGCTGTAATTGGAAGGGGAAACTTAACCATATTCTTGTCAAAGGTTGCCTAAGTGTTTTCTGTTTCAGTATTTATGATTGTCTTTTTTTTTTCTTCGTGGTCTTGAAGCTGGAGGCTCCAAACATTGGAGCAAGAAATAGCTGCATCTATCTGTAAATAACTTTACTTGATTTTTCAGATCTAGTAATTTCTTCTGTTAGGATAGCCATACTCAATTCTTCCAGGTACAGAGCTTGGCATGTAGATAAAATTTAATTGTGCACCAGAGATTGAGTAGCAGGAAGTTTAGTCATGAACCCACATTAATTCTTGGAACAGCACCTACAGAAAAAGAGACAACAATGTTTAGAGGGAGACGGTCAAAGACTCCCATATATAACATCAGTAGATTATGTTCTGAATATGGATGAGGTAGGAGAGAGGAAGATAAAGTGGAGTCTAGAAGCTCCAGTGCTGCGAAATTCTCCTCTGTCCTGATGAGGGTGTCATTATAGAACAGTAATGAGTAAATCGGTGTGCACTAATGAAGAAGTAAACCCTAAGTAACCAGGGCAGAACACTGATATGTTGTTGTTGTCTTTCGGCTTTTCCCGGTTAGGGGTCGCCACAGTGGAACTCCGGTCCACTAATGATTGGCAGTAGATTTTCACGAATGCCGAGGTGCCAGCTTGACGTTCAACCTTCAACAAAGGCATGCCCATTTACACATGTCTTTTGAACGCCAACCCAACCACGGGGAAGACATGCAGACTCCACACAGAAGGCACTCCCCGCACTCCAGCTGAGAATCGAACGGGAGAACCTCTTGCTGTGAGGCAACAACGAACACTGATATAAAGGATCTATTTAGAGTTTCAGCTTAGGAACACATCCAAAACAAAAATTAGAATCCTTTAAAGTCATATATACAAGATTTGATAGATGGAAAAACTAAAAAGCCATGAACTTAGATACAAACAATTAAATAGAAATCTAAAGCTAGCATGAATTTGATACATGAAATTATAATGACAGCTTGCAGCAAGTTTAATGGAAACACTTCAAATTAGTCGTGCTCGTTTAAATAAATGGTCATGCATACTTACGGACACCATTTTATTTATTGGCTGTAACAATAAGTTAAAAGAAGTATAATCCCAGATGACAGAGTCATGTTATGAGTATACAGGCTCAAGGTAGCAGTCACTGGTTTGTTGTACTCGACAATCAACTACTCTGGGTCCTCAGTAGAGTAGTGTGATACAGGCAGTTAGGGACAGGAGGTAAGGTGGTCTTAGAGATGGGTGATAAATTACTGCACTAGACTTGCTTGATATTTGTGGAGGGTAAAACAAGAGTGGTTTAAAGGTGGACCAACATATGTTTGCTTGACAGTTAGAATGGTTCTATCCCTTATTCTGAGGTGACACACCAGGTTGAATAACTATGATGAATATGTGCCCATGCTGCTGGATAATACCTGTAACTATCTGCTTTACTCCAAGTCCTTTAATTATGGAAGAAAAATCCCTTGGCAGAAAAGGGAATATTCTGAGAAATAGCATCCTTAGACTTAGGATTTGTAACAATTCACTCTTCACATGACAGGACTTGGCATTCCGAGTAATGACCATTTAAATGGTTACCTATCTGACATCCCCTTTCAACTGAAGAAAAAACAGTTCTCTCAGGGCAGTGATCCAAACAAACAAAAAAAAAAAGGCTTGAGACCCAAAAGAAAAAGAAACTGTTCTGCTCTGAAAGTGCAGAAAACTGCCTTCTGCAAATGTAATACATGACTAGTTGCAATTAAAACATCAAACACAAAATGCTTCAGTGCTTTACCTATGATTGCCAGTGTACAACCACCATTAATTTTTGAGTGTTGATACTGTGTTTGTGGTTTCATCTCAAGAACTGAAGCACTTTGGTAGCTATACCACATCATTAGCATTTGCTGATCTCACCCACTAACGCTTTGCACCTCAGGCAGCTGCCACCTTCAGTCCACCCTAACTATAACTGGCTGGGTGAAATCTAACCCTAGTTTAAAGCCTATAGATCTCCCAAAATCACATTTAGAGTGGTAAGACCTCTCATTCTCTTAGAGCAAGAAATCTTGACAAAGCCATAAATAATGGGGTCACAAAGGCCCACAAATAGGGACAATTTTTAAATATTGCTCTTACAAACTTGGAAAGTTGATAGAATTATAGGTTTTACATTAGCATGAATTGTCTGAAGGGTATGAAGTCTAAAACTCAAATGTCTGCCATTATTTTCTGACTTCATTCTTTACTGACTTGCCAATAATTTGCCAGAAAACCACAATTTTATGAAAAATGGACCAAAAATATGAGGCAAAAAACTGGACATTCTATGAAAACCTGTACAGTTGAGATGTATGAGAGTGGTGAATGCCCAGAAAACCTGTAGACAATAGTTCTATGAGATGGGAGCCATAACTGAAGTAAATCCCAATCCATAACAAATGCCACCATTTCAAAAATGTCTCTAAAGTTAGTCTCCTTGCTCTTTCAGATGACATTATGAAGCTCAAGCATTCTTCTCCCCACCTATACTTCTGACTTGTAATGAATTCCTGGATATACACATTCCCCCATAAGCAAACTATACAACAGATAGAGGAAACTTCTGGCCTTAAGGCACAAATTCAAATCCCCCTTCCTCCGCTGGTAATCTTAAAAATGTCTAAGACAATCAGAAATTAAAGATCAAATCATGCACTACCAAGTACAAACTAAATATTGCAACTGCAACCGAAGACAATGATAATTTATTTTATTTTTTATTTTACATTTGTTGTCTGGGAAAGTCCGACTGGACACAGGTCCATTTTCAGTGGAGGCCCGGGGAGAAAAGCTCCACTTAAAAAACAATCTAACAAATAACAATTTTACAAATTACAACACTTTCTCCTAAATGCATACAATATTATACGAGAACATATTTTACATTTCTTCACAGATATATGCATAGATACAATTACTGCATTCCAGAAGCATACCACTTGTATGTAGGTAAAATGTTTAACTGTCTTCAGAAATAAATAAGTAGATACGAACAGAATAGAATAATGCCCTCTTTAATTATGTTAAGAAGCTCCATAGCAAAAGCCAATATTTTACTGAGCTGGTCTCTAATGGTTAACTTTTCCGAATCAAAAACTATTGCTTGCCTACTCTCTAACAAATTTATCTCTAACTTTCTTCTATCCACCCTGCCTTTCCCAACCACATACCCATCTCTGACACACCCATGGAACAGGTCCTGAATGCAATCTCTTAAACCAAAAATCATAGCTCTCTGGTGCCCAACAATATACCTGTCTCCTAATTAGTGTTTAATGCATTATAACTGATCTCCTTATCAGCCTATTCAACCTCAAACTTTTCTTTTGATATCTGCATAAAACCTGGAGAACAGCTGTAGTGGTGCCCGTACTAAGGGGGACATGACCACTGACCCTTAGAAATACAGACACATTAGTTTCTCTAGCATTATCTGCAAGACAGTGGAAAGAATTAATATGGATGTCATAAATAATGATATTTATATCCTGCAGTTCCCCTGGTCCTCAACCGATTTGGCTTTGTGAAGAGTAGATGTTGTCCAGTAAACTCTGGATAAAAGGAAATCAACACACACTGATTGCCTTGATCTGGAAAAAGCCTTTAACTTTATCCCACACTCTGGTATCATAAACAAGCTAACCAAACCAAATACCAACTCCTCCATAAGTTAATGGATCACAAACTGGCTCATGGAAAAAATATGGTGAGGTTTGGTACTATGTACGGTGAAGCCTGTCACAAATGGCATATCCCACCATTCCATGTTGGAGCCACTCATGCTTGGATTGTACTACTCCGATGTCTGGGTGGATATCAAGGGCCAATGGCTGATAAAGTTCACTAACTGCTATAAATGTGACTCATTAACTCTGTATCAGTGTTCATATCTTGAAAGATAGTATTAGCCACACCAGTTCCTTGTGTCAAAACCATAGCTTAAAAACTGCATGCAAAAATAAAATGTGGCACAGTCCTGTTTAGGAATTATGAATGTCCTTGCACCTCTGTCATTGATAACACTCCACTTAAAGATGACACCACTCTCAGGGCTCTGAACGCATTCATAGAGAATGAATTGTTATTTGATCACCATGTATCAGTTATCATCAGGAAAGCTTTCTAGCTAGTGCAAATAATCACTAAGGGCATATCTTTTAGAGCCAAGGAAATAATCATTCCTCTCTATTTGTGCCCGATTACACCCATAACAGAATACAATGCCTCCATTGACATGTACCTCTGAAGGCATATCGCCAAACCAGAAAGACTCCAGAAGCTCCTAACATTGAAAATCTTTGGTATGTCTCGCTTAAGTTACCTCAAGTAACATGAGTGACTGGAATTCTTACCACTATTTTCAGTATCTTACATACTCATGTGTGATGATCTTTGCTTTGCTTTTAGGGCCATGAATGACCCCATGCTGGCCATCCTCTATGCCCATAAAACCCAGAGCTTTAGCTGATATCCATTGTTGGCCCCTCAGCTTTTCAGGTGAACAGAAAAATAAATAAATAAATAAATAAATAAACAAGCAAACAAGCAAACAAAAAGTCTTCTTCCCTAGTCTAGAGCTCCATACCAGGACCGATTCCCCACATTCACCCCTCAGGTGAAGAGCAATAAATAAATAAATAAATATATATATATAAAAATGGCTTGTCACAGCTTTACCAGATACAAAGAGCTGAACTGCATTTCTTATTTTTGCACCTTCATTCATAAATGTCAGTACACAAATAAGAATGCAGGAATGAGGAACTGCACTTCTCAATCATGCCCAGTAGCAACTTGTGCAAGGAGCACCCCTCTCTTTGGCACACCCTTGCTATACTTCTAATAAAACTGGTAACAGTGACAAGACCCAGTGAAGGGATCACTGTTTGTACCACAATATTAACAAAACATGCAGGTGGAACAGATATGTCTTTCATAGGATCCCTGCTTATGGAAGAGACTCCCATTACATATCAATTAAAGAAGCTGCCCAGACCTATTTAGAATAAACCTTGATGAGTGGACATTGACCAGCAGATGGCTGCAGCTGCGGCAGTAATGTAGGTGTTGTACTGGACTGTGTTTGTACTGTAAGAGTTGACTCATAGGAGGACACGCTGTTTACAGAGTAGTCATTGCCCTCAGCCTCATGTGATCATGACCTTTGGGTAGAAGATCTTGGACTAGGGTCACTGCTCTTCCAAGATGAGATACCACAGATGAGGTGGATTCTAGTAAAGACAGCTAGTGAGGATGACCCTAGCTGCATTCAGCAGAATGTTTACAAGGCATGGCCCACTGGGATGATGCAAGAGAAACCTGGAAAGATGGTGTCACTCGAGCTTGGGAACCCTCATTTATCCAAAAAAAGGAGCTTGGGCTTGCTGCTGGTGATAGGCAAGTCTGGTCTACCATATTCAGCTTGCTTTCAAGGTTATTCAGTCTACAATAAGTAGAATAAAAATAAGATAGAATTATATTAGTTCCTTAATATAATGATATATTGCTTTAATTTTTGGATAGGCTTTAGTTTGAAAATATAATTTTGATATATTTCAGTTTCATTATTATAAGAAGGCTATAGAGAGATTATTTTTTTCTGATTGCTGGTTCTGTTTCCTGCTGCAGTGACATATGCTATGTGATAACCATAGTTCACAAACTCCTCCACCAGCATTTCAGCATCTGGGGTTACAGCAAAAATATGCTGTCATCTAATATAGAACTAGCTACCTTGAACATTTTTTCATCAGTGAGGTGAAGATTCAGAGGATGACTGTGGTGTTTCTTCTTATAAATCCATTCTTATAACAGCAAAATACTCATAAAAGTAAGATTAATGATCAGCTAATCTTTCAATAGGGTAGATCAGCACTTAGCTGCACCTTGGGCCACATTGTTCATCTAGTGGTGACTAATGGTGTTAATCTGACTCCTTACCTTATTGCTTACATTATTATTAATTTACAACACTATGCAACAACAACAGACGAGTATGTCTATATAAGATAAAATGTCATTTTGCATGAGTTGTTGAACAGTTAAGCAAGAGAATTATAAAAATTGTACAGTGTAGAAGACCTATTCTCTAAACAAATGAAGAGCATTGCTCTTAGAAATCATATTTTGTGGCTCCAAGTAGAGACAGATTTTTTTTTCACTTTTCAAAAACATATTTGAGAAGGAGAGAGAGAGAGGGAGTATGCGTAACAGTGAGTGTGTGTGAGATGGACGCGGTGGGAAATTTATTTTTAATCCTGCAAATTTGAGAAAAAAATGTGGTTAAATACAATGCTGTAAAAATGTAATGAATATTTAATTTTATTTTTATTAAATCCTAAATTGATGATAGCTGACACTTTATTAAAGTGTCAGAGTCAGTGTTCATACATTCTAATTACTTATTCTAACAAGGAGGAGAATTATTTTGAAAATGTGGAGGCTGCTGTGTGTATTAGGGACAGTGTCGTTAAGTAACACCTATTAAAATATCATTTGCACCTAGAGGCATCTCATTAATATCTCGAATGGTGAAATTGCACTGATGGATACTTCTTAACCTGGGGCAGTCTTAGTAGGAGCGGACACTTTTAGGCATTTCAATTGCTCACACCAGACATCCGTGCAAATATTTCAGATAAAATTAATAAAGGCTTCTACCTGTCTTAATTGAATCATTGATAAATTTATGACCCCCACCCCAGAATGAAAGAGAAGTTATCTCGGAATTAGAGGTGGATGTAGGAAGATCAGGAAAAGCTTGAATCTGCAGTAACCTGTTCCAGCTATTCTGCATGCTGAATAAACTGGGTTTCAGTAAATTGCTGACAAGTGTACATTTCTGAATTTTTTTATAAATCTTTGTGAAGGAAGAGACAGTACTCATCTCAGCAAAGTGTCATGTATTGCACTATATATGCAAACAAGAAGCCCTAGCACAATATGATTTTAACACACACTCTGAGTAATCCTAAGAGGTCAAGGAAATGTTCTTCTGGTATAGGGTGTGTCTTAACATTTTGTAATACACATCTAAGAGTGGTCTTTTCAATTATAAAATAGTTAGAAGCATTTTATTGGGAGTGGAAAAAAAGGAAACTAAATATTATTGTGCCTGTAAGATTTATTCTGTAGTCAGGTAGTCTCTTTCATCAGGGGAAACTGCAACATTTTCCCCACTCTTCTAAAATTTACTGTCTTATAGGTTCATAGGAGTATACAATGCTAATGACAGCTGGGGCCTTCATAAGCCTAGCCATGCAATCCAAATGTCTCTCATGAGTTAATTTGTGAGGTTATTTTAAGGTGTTATGTGTTATCTAGGACATGATTTAACTACTGCCTGTGTCCATCAGCTACAGAGGTGCCAGATCAGGGGTGAAGTTTCAGTTTCCCATCCACTGGTCCAAGTTACACTTGAATATGGTTAGGGAAGGGCTTTGCTTTACATGGATTGGAAGCCTGTTCCAGAGAATGGGAATTCTCTGAGACATGGACCTGTCCATCCACCATGTTCTATTTATAATGTAAGAAAAAGTTAAGTTCTTCGATCTAGTGGTTCTGATATGATTCATTTTTCTGACATGATTCATTTTGCAGATATGCAAAAAGTCCATCATGTGGGGTCCAAGGATGCCTTGTATGCCAGGCATAGATCACCTCTCAACAGTCTGTAGGAAACAAAGCACAGAGATAAGGCTCTGAGATGATCTGCATAGGACATTTTATTTACTCCATGTAATCTTCTTATGATGAACCTCTGTGGATGTTCCATTTGTTGTATGTGCCTAGTCAGGTACATACCGAAGGGAGAGTTATACTCAATGATTGGTCTCATGAGGGCAGAATACAGTGGCACAATGACCTCTCTGGACCTAGATGCTATGTCCTTAATTATACATTGAGCAAAATAGCATGAGTTTCTTATTTCTTTGGATGCATGTTGGTTGAAAGCCAGGTTACTATCTACTCTACATGCACATCTAAGACCCTGACTTCTGGGTCTACTCTTAAAGGTGATTTATCAATGACATAATTTCCAGGGGTGGCTGACTTCCCAAGATGTATTATTATGAATTTCTTGGCATTGAGTTTTAAGCTGTGGCTTCCTGCAAGATGTTCATGTTTTTGTGGTTTTGGGGGGCAGTGACTGCTCCTAGTTTGCACTCATCTGCAAACTTGGTCAGCCAGAGACCCTTTACATTGGCCTTCACGTCCTAGAAGTGTTCATCAATGAAGACATGAATGGATTAATTCCCTACTTTGTTTCTGTCAGTCCAGTCAACCACATGTAATACTGACGCCAGTCCTTCATGTTGATACAATGATTTTATAACCTCCCACCTTCAATGATGTGAGCAGATTTATTTTTTTTTACAGTGTGACACATCAACTGCTTTGTGACTGACTCAAGCATTGTACATTTTTGAACCCTCTAACAGTTTGTTTTGCTTTAACCTTAAAGACAATATGAGGCTGCTCAGATTAGAACATTCCTATTTATTCTTAGGCACCCATCAGTTTGCAATCTTCTTCTACATCTTTGACTATCTTATCCTATACCTTTTCTGGTAGTCCAATGCATCAGCATGTGCTAATGGTACTACAATCTCTACATATGGCTTCTCTACTCCATGGCCTTAGTTACAGATAGACTTTGACCATAAGAAAAACTGTCTAGCTATAAATTAACCACACACACACACACACACACACACACACACACACACACACACACACACACACACACACACACACACACACACACACACACACACACACACACACACACACACACACACACACACACAACCACACACACACACACACACACACACACAAAAGCAAACACACCACAATGACAGCATGATAGCGGCAGACTGGACAAGTACATTTACAAGTCTATAATTATACTAGAGCTAAGCATGCATGCCTGCATCTACCTTTAAGTACTCTGGAGTATAGTCAGCATGTATGCTGGTGTAAGTACTAGTTGTATAGCTAGATCCTGTCTTGGTCACTATTTCTACATGGATAGTGTGCTTATAAACTTTTTTAAAGATTGCCATACTAAGACCAAACTAAATGTATATCCTGTTAGTGATGCATTGCCAAACTGATATTCAGCAGCTTGTATGTACTTTTGGCATAGGAAATATTATGTTTTTACCTCCCTTTGTTCTCATTACCTGCTGAGCATCAATCTAATTCCTGATAAACTGGCTTATTCATTCCACCGATCACCAGGGTCAAGGGTTGGCCAGAATGAGCCATCACATTGGAAGCTATCATATGTGGATGAGATTTTTTTTCCTTTTACCATAGTCCCTTTTTTTACTTTTGCCCTACTCTCTTGTTTGTATCCCCATGACGTCTCATGGGAGGGATGTGAAATGGGAATCTGCACTACAACACCATTCACTTTCACAAGGGGTTAATGGCAGCAGGACAGTCCCGCCCACCCAATGACTCAAGTATGAACAGCGTTTGGTCTTACAGTGGGGTTACCAGTGGGAGTAGGTGTGCATCAGGCTTCAGCTCTGTGTACACTGCTGTTCATACTGGTGATGGACTACATTTGCAAATGAGTCAGAGGGGACAAATTAACAAAGTTGCTGTACGCAGACGACGTGCCATTACAGGCAGACTCAGAGCACGAACTTCAGCAAAGGATAGGGGAATGGAATATAAAACTGTAGGCACATGGGATGAAACTAAGTACAGATAAGACATTGGTAATGACAGCAAATGGGGGAAAATCAGAAGAAGATGAGAACTGAGATAGAAGGGAAATGGTGGAACAGGTGGATAGCTTCAGTTATCTGGGAGGGGTGGTTGAGGAGAAGTCTGAATGAGGAGAACAAAGCTAGAATTAGAGGGGCTGCAGTCATCTGCAGTCATCTGGCAAATAGTGTCAGGTGTAATGTATGACAGAAGAATTGTAAAGAAGCTGAAAATTACGGTGTACAAAACAGTGGTGTGACCAGTACTACTGCATGCAGAAACCTGGGGAGTAAAGGCAAAGCAATTGAGGAAGCTAGATAGAGATGAAGTGCCTAAGTAGGTGGTAGGATGAACACTGCGAGACAGATGAAAAAAATAAGAGCAGAAGTAAAAATAACTTCAATTGCAGAAAAGGTCAAAGAGAACAGATTATGGTGTTTTGAGCACATGTGCAGAAAAGCAGAAAAAAACTGGTGAAAAAGATGTGGGACAGACAGGAAGAATACAAGAGGAGATGAGGGAATCCATCAAAAAGGATGTTTTATGTGAGAGAAAACCTGTGACAGTCAGGCAATAGTGTCGAAGAAGGTAGGAGAGAGGCATTGAATAGAGAGAGATGGCAGCAGTTGATATGATCCCCTTGACCACTTGTAAAACATGGAAAAGGGGGAGGTTAATAATGATGATGATGATGCTGTTACTCTTACAAGAGTCAGCTATAACTTAGTCATCTCTCTGCATGCCCCTCAGTCAGGACACCTAGTCACCTGGACTGGACAGAAGAGGGAGATGTCATGGCCATTGTTACTCATTTAACTTTCATTTGTACCTTTTCCTGATGTAGTTGTTGGGAGTAATC